>NW_008355811.1:3714599-3787526 GCF_000622305.1 Nannospalax galili
ATCTATCTATCTATCTATCTATCTATCAATCATCTGTCTATCTATCTATCTATCATCTATCTATCTATCTACCTATCTATCTATCTATCTATCTATCATCTATCATCTATCTACCATCTATCATCTATCTACCATATCATCTATCTATCTATCATCTATCTACCATCTATCTATCATCATCTATCTATCTATCATCCATCTATCATCTATCTATCTACCATCTATCATCTGCTTATACATCTATCATATACATCTTATCTATTTATATATTAATATATATGTCATCTACCTACCTAGACTATATCATCTACATATTTACAGATAAATATATCTATCATCTATTTATCTATGATAGAGACACAATGATCTACACATTATAATTACCTTCACCTAATTGATAGTTACTAAAGTATCATATACATCTTATCTATTTATACATTAGTATATCTGTCATCTACCTACCTAGAATATATCATCTACTTATTTACAGATAAATATATCTATTATCTATTTATCTATGATAGGGATACAATGATCTAAACATTATAATTACCTTCACCTAACTGATAATTATTAAACATCACAGTTGAAGAACTCGAGAGCACACATCGTTTGCAAGTACACGCAATATGCTCCGAATACGGCGAGCATAAATTTAAAAGGATCACAAAATACACATACATTTAAAAAATTCAGTTGTTAGTGCATCTAGCTATCCTAAAATGAATATATATATATATATAAATTCATAACAATATCTAGCAAAAGCCAAGACATTTGGAAATTAATCAACTTCTAAGTTACTCATGGATTAAAGAAAAATCCCAAGGAAAATTGGGATATATTTGAAGTTGAAGGATAATGAGTCTATAAGTCTATAAAACTGTATTTGTGGAATTTGCCTTAAAACCTGTCAAGAAAGGAACTTTGAGTGTTTAATATTTGTAGCTGAAGAGCATATCTGAAGTCAACAAAATAAAGCTCCACCGTGAGAAGACAGTAGACCAATTAAAGCAGAAGGAAAAGAATAAGAAGAAAAAAACTAAAAACAGAGAAAATCAGCAAAGTTTCCTTTTTAAAAAATATCAACGAATCATAAATTCTATTAAGACTAATATTTTAAGAATTTTGCAGGATAATCCAGGCTGTGATTTCTGGAAGTTGAATTTCCTGTGGTTTAGTTTAAACCTTTGTTTAAAAAAATACATTTATGGGGCTGGAGAGATGGCTCAGCTGTTAAGAGCACTGACTGCTCTTGCAGAGGACCCAGGTTCGATTCCCAGCACCCACATGGCATTTAATAACTGTCTGTATCTCCAGTCCCAGGGGAATCCAAAGTCCTCTTCTGACTTCCGCCGCATTGCACAACATGGGTGCGATCACATACATGCAGGCAATACACTCATACACATAAAAACAAAAATAATAAATAAAATGTTTTTAAAATTAATTTATTTATTTAGCATGAGTGTGTGTGTGTGAGTGTGTGTGTGTGTGTGTGTGTGTGTGTGTATACACACCATGGTGCACCTGTAGAGCTCAGAAGACGATTGCCAGTGTCCATTCTTCCCTTCTGCTATGTAAGTCCCATGGACAGCAGTGCCTTTACCTGCTAAGCCATCACCCTGGCCCTCCTGTGGTTCACTTTATTGGCGTTTCAGGGATTAGAATATCAGGCTTCCCTTTGGTGATGTTTTATGGAAAGAGCCTGGACAGAGCCATTAGGAAAGGAATGAATGCTTTATGTGTGTTAGCCCTTTAAGAAAATGATGTCATTTTACCCAGGGCAGGTGCACTGGCTTGTCCCATTCATTGTACAGAGGAAGAGCAGTCCCTTGCCTCAGAGCACACAGCTGAATGCTGACACAGCAGGCCTTTAAATCCTATTCTGCCCCACATGCGTGCTTAAGAGCTTGTTACCTCCCTCTCAGGAGGAGGAGGAGGAATTACCCTTTCCTAAGACCCTCTTGGGACAAAGTTTGACAGATAGCAGGGGTCTGCAGATTCTACTCCATCTGTACTATTTTTCCACATCTAGACATCACTGTACAAGGGAACTGAACCAGCAGAACCTTGGACACCTGTCCAGGAGGCTCCTGATTGCCACATCAACGGGATCAGCCTGTACCATCGCGCAGCACCTGCTTGCTTCTTTCCAGAACTCTGAGTTTCATCTGCCCTGGATTGTATCAGGTCACTCATCTGTCTGATTAACGCAGCCATGGAGTTTGGCTCGTGGCTCCACACGTTAGATCAGGTGAGTAGCCTCCTGTCTCGGTGCCTTTGGTAATGGGCTTTGCTGCCTTTTGTTTTCCTATAGTTAAAGGTGTATTTGTGTACACAGCCACAGATGTGAGCTCGGCTTCTGTGCATCTCAGTTCAGTCCATCTTATTCTCTGTTCACATTAACAATGACCAAAACATCTTGCAACGCAGCTAGTGGAAGCCACACACTCCACCAAGAAGGGTAACAGACCCCATTCTCAGTAACAGACGTGTTTTGCCCTAAGAACGTCACACGGCTGCAGCACAGCTTCAGCTCTCTTTCCCTCAGGGCAGGAGATAGCTCTAAAATGTTCCTTGTGGTGAGACTGCCCTTCCCAACAGTACAGAGAGGAACAAAGGAAGCCATGGACTCTGTCTCAAGGAAAAAAAAAATCTCCATTACACAAACCAAATCAGAGTGGAAAGTCCTGTTGGGCCAATGTGCTGAGGCTACTTTATGAAACAAGAATCAGATCAAACACTGTTTTGCTCAGATAGCCCAAGAGCATAAGGAAATCACATTACCTGTCTGACCTCTTTAGGCTTCCCACTGGCAAAGGCAGAATAACATGCTGCGATTTGTTGAGTGCTGAGTGAGTTGGTGTTTTGAATTCAGATGTGCAGAGGGAAGACAGGAGGATGAGTCCAGTCTTATCGAGCTGCTGCTGAGTCCAAGACCTAAAGAAGGTTCTTCCTCTCTCCCTAGAAGGAAGTTCTTCCCCTCTCCCAAGGAGAAAAGCAGCAGTCATGAGGAAAGAAGGAGAAGCAGATCTAGAAGCTTCTCTTACTCTGATTAAGAACCTGTGTGGCGTTGTATGGTATATTAGTTACTTTGGGGCTGCTGAGACCAAATACCTGACAGTAACAGTATAAAGTAGGAAAAGTTATTTTGGCTAATAGTTTCAGAGGGCTCAGTCTGTGTTGGATTAGCTCCAGTGTACTAGAGGGTAGAACACCGTGGTGTCAAGAGCCGATAAGGACTGTTGGCCTCCTGACAGACAGGAAGCAGAGAACAGAGAAGGGATTGTGGACCAGGAATAACCTTAAAGGCACAGTGACCTACTTAATGTAGCCAGGCTCCATCTCACTGAGTTCCCATCACCTCCTCAAATAGCACCACCCACTATAAGCCAAATATCAAGCATATGATCCTGTGAGGAAGATTAACATTCAAACCATCACTTGAAGGCATCAGAGAATAGTCTCTTTCAAAAATTTGTATAACACAGGCTAGTTACTGCTTAAACAAGGAAAAGTATTTTAAGTAGACTGAAAAAGTCAAAAGGTAGGAAGGTCACATTATAAACTCAGCTTCCAGACCCCTCCCATCATTTAGCCACATTATCATTGCATGATGGCATCCAACCAACAAGGTATCATGTCTGTGTTCCAGGAAGGAGAGGAATGGGAGCAAAGAATGACTTAAGGAAAAGATAAGTCAACAACAGTGTAAATTGACCTTTCTCCCCCAAATATCTCATCCTAATCCCAGAAGTTGTCAATATGATCAGATGCCTGCCCATGATTATATTATGTTCCTTGGTAAATGGAAGTTTCCAGATGTGATTAAGCTCAGTAATCAGTTGATTTCATGCTAATCCCAAAGCAGGTCAAAGGTGGTCTAGCCAATGTATACCAAAAGCCCTTGAAATACAGACCACTTTCTCTAGCTGTCAGAGAAGAAATTTAAAGCATGGTTTTAGTTTTATTTACATATTTTTGCTATTGTATATTAATTGTTTGAAAATCAAGTTTCATAGCCATCCCTCACTGATTAAGCATAAAGTCAATCTGGATTGTGAGGTTTGATTTCTTTTATATCTGCAAGTGTTATTTTTTAAAAAATTTATTATTTTTATTTTATGTGTATGAATGTATTGGCTGCATGTATGTGAGTGCACCCATGTCGTGCAAATTGCTGTGGTCAGAAGAGGATTGGATGCCCTTGGAACTGGAGTTAAGGACGGTTCATAGCCGCCATGTGGGTGCTGGGAATGGAACCTGGGTCCTCTGCAAGGGCAGTCAGTGCTCTTAACTGCTGAGCCATCTCTCCAGCCCTGCAACTGCTATTCTTAAAATTCCTAATCTTAACAGGAGGGTTACTCTTTAGTCATTTCTCAGCAAGATGATCTCTATGTGACCCAGAGGACAGAACGCTCCTCATTTCCTGTTTCCTCCTTCCTCACCTGGGGAATCCTCCCTAGTTCCTGCTCTTCCCCTTCTCTCTCTCCCAGCTTCAGGCCATGTGGCCCTGTCCCTTTTTTGGTTTTTTTTTTTTTTTTTTTTGGTCTTTTTGAGACAGGGTCTCCCTGTAGCGCCAGCTGTCCTGGAACTCACTATGTAGATCAGGCTGGTCTTGAACTCAAAGATCCTCCTGCCTCTGCCTCGAGTGCTGGGATTAAAGGTGTGTGCCACCACGCCTGGTTTTGTCCCATCTTTTAAGCACACCTGTTACACCTGGATGACATGTGCCACACAACATGGAAAGAAACTCAACAGTTAAAAGTGTATGTGAATTTCTCATCTGTGCTCACAGTCATACCCTCTTCCAGTCATTCCAAAGCAGAATCATAAACCTAAGGAAGATGAATGCTGAAGTAAGGGAAAGAAAATACCAGCTGTTTGCAGCAGGAGTGGCCTTAGAGTCTTAAAGACAGAAAGAGCAGGAAGGAAGAAGGAAGGGCTGAGCAGGGCTCCCAGCGGAAGCAGGACAAGTCCCTCACCCAGGAGAGGACCTGCTGCTGTGGTGTGTTTGAATACACCTGTGTGCAGGCACCAGACTCAGTGAGGACAGGGCAGGGTAGGCAGCAGGAGTCAAAGTTCTGGGTGCTGAGGATGTTCCAGGAAAGGAAATACTTCGGAGTTCCAGTGGTGACTCAGGCTATTCAATTCTTGCATTCTGCTTACTGGCTGCAAAGGGAACCCTCTCATCTGCCAGAGGAAACTTGGAGAGAAACAGAATGCTTGGACAGAACTGGCCTGATCCACCCTCTTCACTGCTCATCACTGTTCTCCCGTTTACAGTCAGCCTCACTGGGTATCTGGAACCCAAACTCTTTACCTTCAGGTCTTCATGTCTGCGACCACACTGTGCCAGCTCACCTCTCTAGAGCCTCAAGGGTGGCAGAAGATGAACTTCTCAGGTTTCAGCCTAGTCATCACTCTCCAAGAGGCCCTTCCCTGGCTCCCCCTGCTCTTCTGCTCTTGTGCTCACCTAAAATCTGTGATTTCTTTCCTGCCGATGGTCCCTTCCTTCCCCCTTTAGTGAGCTTTAAGAGACCTCCCAATAGAGATCTTGTCTGTCCTCTGCATCCCTGTCAGCAAGTGCTGGATGACAGAGACTGATGAAAGAATAAAAGAAGGTGGAGACTCATCCCAGCCAGAAAGTCTAGAGTCCTGTGGACTAGTCTCCTAGCAGAACTCTGCTGTTGTACTCGCTGTAGTTGTGGTTACCAGCACTGGACTGTCACATGACTGGGCCTGTAAACGTCTTGCCTTGGAGGGCAGAGAGGCACTCATGAGGACCCTCCCTTCCCTGAGGATATGTAGGTAGTTATTGGTTACTGGGAAAGAAAGAGACATTTCTTCAGTTGTGTCAGCCCTGGTAAGGTGTCCATGCTCCTGTAAATGACCTCTCATCCATGCTCCTATAAATGACCTCTCATCCATGCTCCTATAAATGACCTCTCATCCATGCTCCTGTAAATGACCTCTCATCCATGCTCCTGTAAATGACCTCTCATCCATGCTCCTATAAATGACCTCTCATCCATGCTCCTGTAAATGACCTCTCATCCATGCTCCTGTAAATGACCTCTCATCCATGCTCCTGTAAATGACCTCTCATCCATGCTCCTGTAAGCAACTGCAGTGACTTCTTTGGTCATCCCCTCAAAAAGAAAGACATGAAAGAAGCCGTCAGGAAGAAGGGGACTGGTGGGACCGGGAGGGGCACAAAAAGGGTAATATGGAGGCTGAATATGATCAAAATGCATTTTAAATACATGTCCAAAAGTGTCATAATGAAACCTATTATTATGTAATCATTAATGGCCTCACCTGTACTGGGGCTCAGGTCAGCCACACTACCCAAAAATATGACTCTAAGAGACTAGACTATGCCTCCAAATATGGTTCTTTGGCCTTTACTGGGTGATTATTTTAAGGCAGAGCATTAGTGCTAGAAAACTGCCCTTGGCTAAAATTAATTTACATCCATGAAGGAAATCCATTGTGCCAGCAAGCCAGCTACCTTGAGAAAGTTTTCCTCATCCACCATCTGCCAGGCTTTATCTGCCTAATAAGCCAACCTCTACCCAGCATGTACTGGGCCCTGACTTCCCCACACAGCTCTTTGTCCTTTCTGCAGCTCAGGATCTGACTCTGAGTTTGGTCTTATGTAACTATTTCCTCCAGTTGAAACGTTCTGTTAAGGCTCAGGAAATAAACAAAACTTACAAGTCTAAGAAGCTTCTGGAACTTCGAGGATTCACAAGTCCCCATTCTCTCAAGGTTGTGCCAGCAGTAATGCTGTGGGGTGGGGTGAGGTGAGGTGGGGTGAGGTGAGGTGGGGGGATTTTCATGGAGCTGCCTGCAGGGTGTGCATGGAACCTCAGAGATGCAGCTTCCTGAGTCCTCACCTAGGTGAGGTGGACTTCTCAGTGATGGAGCTGCCTTTAGTCACCCACAGTCCTATCACTGACTCCAGTGAACTCAGGGGTTTACTAAGCTGGACTTTGGTAGAATCATTTCTTTGGTCTGTTTTCAGTGCTCTCTCTGACGTGAATAGACCTTTGTTCATGTCTAAAGTCACAGATGTATTTTTGTGTGAACTCCAATGTGTACATAGTTAGTGACAATTAATTTTGTTCTTGTCACTCTGACAAAGATCAATCTAATGTACAGACCATCTCTCCCTTCCCTACATCCCCAAAGAAACCTAGTACTTCTTACGACCTGTTAGGCAGCCACCATATTTTTAGATGGTGACACTGTTTTACCATGTCAGCATTTAGTACATGCTTTCAAGTGTGTGTCTTGACTGTAGTAAGCACCGACATCTGTGTGTGTTAAGAGACTGCCACCTCAACATGCTGAGACATCTCTGTACAGATGAGGCTCAGTCATGTGCATTCAACCAACTGCATCATAAAACTCACAGAGACACATCCTGCATGAATTCCTCAAACGTCCCAAGAGCCTCCATATGCCATCCTCAGGGTTTCATTGTTTGAAGTGAAGGTACTAAGCCTTTGTATTTACCATTTTCAGATTTCAAAGTCAACATACATAACAGCTCCAGTTTCATGGTTGCAAGTTTCCCCTCAAGTAGAATATAGACCAGCAGTAAATTTTTAAGTAAAAAACATTGGAGGCCAGGTGGTGCACGCCTTTAATCTCAGCATCCTGGGGGCAGAGGCGCGTGGATCTCCATGAGATGGAGGCCAGCCTAGTCTACATAGCAAGTTCTAGGCCAGCTACAGGGAGACTCTGTATCAAAAAGACAACAATAACAAAAGGAACATTGGGAAAATATAGAATGTTTGCGGGACTGAAGAGCTATGGTAAGTAGATAGCTAGCTGGCCAGTAGTCATCTCCTCACCCAGACTATGGGGAGCTGTGGTGTCAGGAGCCCATGCATTGAAATAGCCCAGTGAGGAGGGCAGAATGCCTTGGGCAGCCCCTGGGTGAGGAAGGGCTTTGAACTGGATCTACAATTGCTTTGCTGTGTGGCTTTAGGAAGGACATAGTGGCTCTGTGGCTCAATCACTATGACTTTTTTTTTTTTTAACAAACTACCACAAACTTGGTGCTTAAACCAATACAGATTTATTATTTTATGATTGTAGAGGTAGGATGTGGTTCTCACTGGGTTCAGTTCATGGTGTTGCAGGGCTGCAGTGTCTAGCAGTTCTCCAAAGCTGGGTGGCTTTGCCTGTTCCTCACTATGTGGGCCATCTGTTCTGGGTGGCCCATGGTGACCCTAACACCATCAGTGACATCTCTCTCCATTGCTCTAACACCAACCGGGCCTTCTCTTCCATATCTGAGGACCTTGTCATTATGTTGGGCCCATCTGTATAATCCAGGGTGATGTGCCCCTCTTAAGGAGCCTGATGTGATACAGAGCTTGATGGAATATTAAGGAAAACTGTGGATTTCAGTCCTTGTTTTCTCCCTCTGTCTCAGTCAGCAAATGTCAGCTGACAAGTTTGTGGTTGTAGAATGCTAACCCAGCTAGCTAGAACCACTGGCCCTGTGTCCTGATGAACTTTCTTCAACTCTGTTTGTCTTGGATGAAGACTTCTACAATGATTTTTGGACAGGAAATTTTAACATTTCTTTTCTTTCTAAAGTCATAATAATTTGCCTGAGTTTGAGACTGTACTGATAGCCAGTCAATATGTAAGTTTCCTTTTTACTATAACCCAATGTCCAAGGTATAGAAGATATGTGCTACTTCCCTTTGGGGATCACACTTTGAGGACTGAGTCTCCTGGATCATAAGTTGGTATAAAAACACCAACTTCCTGTGCCCTCCTGCAGCCCTGCTGGTCTTTCCTGCAATACTTCAACAGCTTGACTTGCCCCAGCCTCCTTCCTCTCCTCTTGCCATGTCTGTGCATGGGACACTATCCGTTTTTTCACTGCTGTGACCAAATGCCGCAAACTGGCAGACAGTCTCAGGGAGGAAGGATTTCTTTCGGCCCTTTTGGCTCAGTTTCAGAGGTGTCAATCAATCATGGCAGAGAGTAGGAACTTATATTGTTGACCACAGGAAGCAGAGACAAGGTGATACCAGTGTTGATCTGGCTTTCTTTCATACCCTCTATTCCATCCCAGTTCCCAGTACAGGGGATCGTGCTGCCCACATTCAGGAAGGGCCTTCTCCCCAGTTACTCCTCTCTGGAACCATGCTCACAGACACACTGGGTGTGTCTCAGTAGTTTTCCATGTGGCTTCATATTCAGTCAACCTGATTATGAAGATTGGGGTCATTTGTCTACCTACCACATGCCTTACTTTAAGACCTAACAATCTTTTCAGTGACATCAGATCCTATCACTCTATAGACCACGTGCCTTTTAGCTGGTCTTCATTTCCACTATGGAAGTCACAAGTCCTTAAAGCGACCTTCAAGCTGGTTTACAATGTGGAAAGCGTCTCTTCCCCAAGCCCATCCCCTGCTATGTGCCATCTGTGTTGCCTCAGGCCACCCTGCCACAGGGTCTTTGCATGCTCAGTCTCCATCTGCTCCTCCTACACTTTCATTACTCACTCCTCCCTTGCCTTCATCATGACTTCTTACCCACAGCCACCTTTTCTGACAGACCTTCCTTTACTCTGTTTTTTAAACTGGACCTCCTCTCTTCTTTCCTCCCTTTCCTGCCGGTGATAGTGCTTGTTAACACCAGACAATTTTGGTTGACTGACCATTTAATCTCCCCTACTGGGACACACACTAACAAGGGCAAAATCTGTGGTTTTGGTCCACTGCATCCTGTAACAGCCCAGGGCATATGCTCATAAACATGTTCACGTTTATGCTGAATGGAGGCGTATGCCCCATCTGTAAATCTGAGGTCATCAGATATTGGTTGCCATGTGGGAAGAGGTCCAAGGGAATGAGACTCCAGGCTCTTAGGACTTTCTGATAATGAGAATGGGAGCATGTACCTAGGAAGATCAAGATGGACCAGGGCCCATCGGGGAGCTCTACAGAGCCTGTGGAGCTATGTCAGCGGATGTTGGAGAATGATCAGAGATGGAAGCATCAGGAGACAAAAAGAACTACAGAAGAAGGTACTTCGGATCACAATGGGAGTCTTGAAGCCTAGCGAGAAAGGGCTGGCTGGAGGGCTTTCTTAGCATCCCCTCTTCAAACTCATCCCTGAGTTTGTATAACCTCCATACCCCATTCATGGACTCTAACTCTATTTGGAGACAGGATCCTGTTCTAGTTTCACTGTGTTGGTATGATAAAACCAAAACCAATTTGGGAAGGAAAGAGTTTATTTGGCTTACATATCTAGGTCATAGTTCATCACTGAGGGAATTCAGGCCAGGAACTCAAATTAGGAAGCTAGAGGCAGGAGCCAGAGGAATGCTGCTTGCTGGTTGACTGACAGGCTCATGCTCAGGTAGCTTTCTTATATATCCCAGGATCAAGTACTTAGGGGTGAAGCTTCCCATTGTGGCCTGGGCCCTCCTACATCAATGAAAAATCAAGACAATCCCCTGTAGATATGCTCACAGGCTAGTCTGATCCAGACAATTCTTCAGTCAGGGCTTTCCTCTTAAATGCCTTTACCGGGATTGGTGATTATAGCTATATAGGGCCCTAATCTAATACAATTTTTTTCCTTCTTAGAAGGTGACTCCAAGAGTGCTTGAACAGAGAGCAGGCTGTGGGCAAACAGAGCAAAAAGATGACCATCTACACTGTAAGGTATCTGTCTCTGGAGAAACAGACACTTGCTGACACCTTGAGCTTGTACTTCAAACATCTGGAACCATGGGGAAATTGCTCTCTGATGCTCTAAGCTCTGTCTGTGCTATTTTTTATGGCAGCTTTAGACTAAAACAACTGTCTTCATTAAGAAGGCTGAAACTGAGACCTTCCAGCTGCAGTGATTGGGAAGTGTGCTTTCTGAGTTTACACATGGGCATGTGCTTACACTCACACCTTTGCTCACAAAGTCTCAGTTCTAGAGGACAGATGCTGTATACAGATGACCTGTGGAGAATGTGCAGTCACTGAGAATTGATGTCTGCATCCTATCAGTGCATGAGAGAGACTGGGAGGGAGGATAGCATTTCCTCACCCTATGATACTCCAGGAAAAATATACAAGAACAGAGTGACAATCCCATTGAGAAGCACCTCAGGATGAGTGGTAGATGGAGGGGATGGCTCTTCTCAGCACAGTCAGAGGTTCCTGGAGCTGAGATCTCAAATACAGCTCTACCTCTACATGTGAAAGAAGGTTCTAGGCTGTAACAGCTATAACTTATGGGGTTGGGTGGGCAAAAGTAAGTGGCTCCATGGAACAGCAGTGGATTCTGTGTGTAAAGATGTTTAATGATTCACAAAGCCTCCTATCCTTGACCGAGAGAATCACTCTCTCATGCCCATGTAAGGCTCTGAGAAGGGTGTAGAAATGGTGAGAAGAGGGGGCCAGGTGTGATGGCACACGCCTTTAGTCTCAGCACTTGGGAGGCAGAGGCAGGCAGATCTCTGTAAGCTCAAGGCCAGCCTGGTCTACACAGTGAGTTCCAGGCCAGCTGAGGCTACAGGGAGACCCTGCCTCAAAAGGTCCCCCCCCCAAACAAAAGAAATGGTGGGAAGGGGCCCTGCCTGGAATTGTAGTGCTGGACTCAGAACCAGAGAGAGAGAGAGAGAGAGAGAGAGAGAGAGAGAGAGAGAGAGAGAGAATAAATAATCTCAGGTCTCAATGCCCCTGCTCTTTCCTGGGAGATACTTTGTGTGCAGACCACTGACCATGAAGTGCTTGTAAGGACTTGACAGGGGTCTCACTGCTTCACACAGAATGAGTGGTGACCATGCACTCTTGTACAATGGACAGCACGTTTCCAGATGTCTGGTCCATCTCTCTCCAAAAGGTTGTGATGGCCGCATCTATCTCAGGTCTCAATGCCCCTGCTCTTTCCTGGGAGATACTTTGTGTGCAGACCACTGACCATGAAGTGCTTGTAAGGACTTGACAGGGGTCTCACTGCTTCACACAGAATGAGTGGTGACCATGCACTCTTGTACAATGGACAGCACGTTTCCAGATGTCTGGTCCATCTCTCTCCAAAAGGTTGTGATGGCCGCATCTACAGTCCTCTGGCGCGCTCCCCCTTTCCCCTCCGCTTTCCTTTTCTCCTTCTTCCCCTCCTAGTTTCCATTCTTTCTTCCCTCTTCCTCTTCCTCTTCCTTCACTTCTTCCTCCTCCCCTCTCTTCTTTCACTTCCTCCCCTCCGTCTTATTTCCCCTCCTTACCTCTTTCCCCTTCCTTCCTCCTTTCCCCACACAGTTTCAGAGTCTTTGACTTCCTCTTGATGTGTTATGTAATTTCTCCAGTCTCAGAAATAGAAACTTAAAAGCCAAACCCAACATGCTCTCATCCTGACACCCAGCGTCCATAGGGAAAACCACACAGTTTTTAGATTCTATTAACATTAGCCTCATTAGGCATGGTGGTGCATACCTTTAATCCCAGCACTCAGGAGGCAGAGGCAGGCAGATCTCTGTGAGTTCAAGGCCAGCCTGGTCTATATAGTGAGTTCCAGGCCAGCTAGGGTTACAGAGAGACCCTGTTTCAAAAAAACAAAACAACACAAAATATTAGCCTCAACCTAGTTTCCCCCTCACCCAGTACACTACCTACCTGAGAGAGGCCACTAGTTCCAGCTTAGAGAGGCCACTGAGTTCCAGCTGAGAGAAACCATGCATAGGCTGTCGAAGGCAGGAGGTTGCTGATTCTTCTTAAGTGCACATCTGTAAAGCCAGGTGTGAAGACTGGAGGGTAGAACCTTGGGCAATCTGAGGAGGTGGCACAGGAAAGGCAAATGGGGGCAATAGCTAAGGAGCAAGCATCCCTCAGGCTTCAATTGCAAGCCTGGTGTATGCCCTGCTGGCTGAAAGAGAGGTTTGATATTCTGGGGTTCTCACTGAAACTCAGAGGGTTTAATTTTCCCTCATCCACTCTGGGAGTAAAATCAATACACTATCACCTGGCAATGATGAACACGCTGACTTTTCAACTCCTGTGTTGCAAAAGCTTCCAACAGCTGGTGCATAACTAATGGTTGATGTCACGGGGTAGGGGGGGAGCTTTGTCAGGAGGAACGTGTCCCAAGAAATCCGTGCTAACATCCAAGGCCAAGTGGAAAGTCAATTAGAAAAATCAGAAAACATTTTCTTTATGATTAGCCAACCTGAGGAGGACGCAGAGTCTGTCAACACTTGTGGAGCTGGCTAGGCCTGATGTGAAAAGAGGACCTGTCTGTCAAAGTCAAGCAGGTTCATTTGAATGTATTTGCATATTCCAATTCTCTTACCCTGAACATCATGCCAATTCTGGAGAGAAGTCACCTGAAAGCTTTTTCTTGATTTCTTAAACTGTTGGCTTAAAGTGGGACTTCTTTTTGAATCAATATGTGATTTTCACAGGAGAGGCCATATTCGCATCCCTATTGTCAAACAAGGTGTTCTAGCTAGCTTTACCTTGACATCCTAGAGTCCTCTGAAAGGGCAACCTCAATCGAAGAATTTTCTAGATGAGACTGGTCTTTGGGCATGTCTATAGGGGACTGTTTTGATTATTCATTGGTTCAGGAAGGCCCAGCCCACTGTGGGCAACACCATTCCCTGGACAGGTGTTCCTGGGCTACATAAGAAAGCTAGCCAAGCATGAGCCTGTGTGAACCAGCAAGCAGCATTCCTCTATGGTTCCTGCTGTACTTTCTTGGCCATGAGTGAGTTCCCTGGTTGAAGGTAATATGATATAGAGTACCACACAGGCCTTCCTTCAGGTTCCTGCCTTGACTTCCCTCAATGAAAGACTGTGATCTGAAGTTGTAAGCTAAAATAAGCCTTTCCTCCCCTAAGCTGCTTTTGGTTAGAGCAAGGAGGAATGAACGTAGAATCCAAGGTAAGCATTGCCGTTTGCCTTGGCTTATGGTTTGGATCTGAAATGTTCCCCACAGGGTCATGCTTTGAAAGCTTGCTTCCTACCTGGTGATGACATTTTGAATGGTACTGGAAACTTTGGAAAAGTGGAGCCTAGATAGAGGAAGTTAGGTCACTAGGGACAGGTTCTTGGAAGTATATTTTCCCTGGCCAATTCCTGTCACTCTGTGCTTCTTGGAGCTCATGATGTGAACAGTCCCAACCACATGTTCCTCCTGCTCTGAACTGGGTTGCTCTGGTATGCTGTTTCCACCATGGAAACACTTTGAAACTGGGAGCCAAATTAAATCTCCTTCCTTTGAATTGTTTGTGTCTGTCTGGTGTTATGATCAGAGTGATGTAAAAGTGAGCAGCACCTCTTGGGTTCTTGAGACTATGGGACCTTTTTGGAGTGTGGTAATGACATGTGGATCCTACATCATCACCTGGGGGTTTGTCTGGTGCTACAAGACTGTGTCAACAACTTTAAAAAGCAATGCCAAGTGGTCCAGAAAGCTATATTTTCTGCATTTCCTTGAGTCTTTTAGATGACTTTGATCTTATTTAGAGTATTTGTATTCTGTTTCAAAACAATTATAAATGTTTATGGTAGACTCTGCTTCAAACTCCAAAACCAACCCCCTCTCCCAGGTCGGGGTAGAGTTGGTAGCATGGCTATTCCCATCACTGATTGATGTGGTTCTCATCCTCCAAGTCCTGCTTGTGTCACTGGCCTCACACTAGTTAAGACTTCCTTAGTTCTCATAGACTGCTACTGTCACTGTGTCCTCAGGACAGGTTTGCTGGGCCATGCCTTCAGTCTTGGGGCCGGGATGGGCACTGCCTACAGAGTACATTCCACACTGCATTTTAAGGAACGTGAGATGAACCCTCTGGAGCTGAGTGCAGTGGAGGGCATATGAGGCCAGTAGGTGAAGGAAAGAGAAGTGATCAGGACATTGTTGCCATGAGGCAAAAACAAAAACAAAAAACAAAAAAACATTGCACTGGGGGGACTAGAAATGTTTACTAGGAATTTACCAAGCCTGGTCAAGTATAAACAATATCCTTTATCCTCCCACCATGAACTTTTCAGCAAAACCAACTGTTTAATGATGTTTTGTAAGCTAGATTTGGGGGAAGGAATGATGCTCATATTGATGAAATACACTAAGTTTCTACTACGTACCAGGAATTATTGATGAAGTAGTACTATAGTGGACCTTTATTCCCATTTTACAGACTGGATTGAGAAGCTCAGAAGTGTCAGGTCTCAAAGTCCCAGTAGGTGGCAAGTATTGGATATGCAGGCTACTTTCTCAATGTTTCTCTCTCTCTGATCATCTCAAATCTAGTGTCTTAAAATATATGGTCAGAGTTCTGGTGTCCAGGTAATACCTAGACAATGCTGTTATGGTTTGGATGTGAAGTTTCCCTCACCAGCTCATGTAGTTGAACATTGGGTCTTCTGCTAGTGGTGATGTTTGGGGACCTTGTAGAGCCTTTGAGAAATAGGGCCTTGCTGGTAGAAGTAGGTCACTAGAGGAGAGTCTCAAAGATTATAGCTGTTACGGAGTTTGAAATCACTGGGAAAAGACCACCAGACCCAATTCAAATTTTAACTGGTTAAATTTATAAGGGATATAGCTATCCATGGTCCCTTAGTCAGATTTAGGACCCACGTCCCCAAGGGGAGGGTGAAACTAACTTATAAAGGCAAAACCCCGCAAATACCACAAGAATTTCATCACACATGAGTGAGTAATGGTCCTGAGTAGAGTTAGGATGGCCCAAGTTAGCAGATAAGCAAATTACAGAAGCCAAAAAAAGCTTTTGTTAATCCTTTTCTTAACAGATGTATAGAGACCTTGACAGTAAGAAACTTTCTGATCACTATTATTATTTAGGCTTCTTAGCTAGGCAAGAAACACAGCTTCAGTGTCAGGAAGGTGACCAAGGTCAGCTACTCCAAAGAAAGTACTCTTCTAAGAGAAAGCAACTAAGTTCAGACTTGACCTTGAAGCTGACCATTTTTCTAGCTTTTGAAGTTTAAAGTGGCTGCTTTATACAAAATGAAGAAAATGAAGTTACTTTAGTGATTACAATTTGGGGACTCCATTTGGGGCCATTACATAGCCTTGTCTTACTTCTGATTCCATCTCTATTTCCTGACTTAACATGTAAGAATCCACCACTGTAAGCTTCTGCCATCATGGACTGACTCACCCCAGCCATACACCATGATGGGCTGGACCCTCTCAACCATGAGCCAAATAAATCCTTCCTCCCTTAAGTCACTTATTTGGGGTATTTTTTTTGCAGAAATGAGAAAAGTAAGTAATATGCACATAGATGTCTCCTTGAAGCTCCAGGGCAGATTCTGTTTCCATGGTATTTCCACCTTCTAGAGTCAGTTCATCATGCTTGGCTTCTGGCTTGGTCCTGTATCCCCAAAGCATATCATACTGATTCTGCCTCTGCCATCACCACGTCTCCATCTCCATTTATAAAGATCCTGTGATGTCATCTAGATACCCCAGCATACAGGTCCCTAGACAGGTCTGCAAAGTCCCTTTCACCAGGAACTATAACAGAGTCTATTTTTCTACACAAGGTAACATGGTCATGGAGCATGGGACATGGGTAGCTTTGAGGACATTACTCAAGCTGCCAAAGCCAGGATTTGAATCCACTGGATTTAGCCCCAGAGTCTTTCTTCCCAACCACTATGCTGTTCCCAATCTGGTAGGTGGTAGCTGATGAATCAGACCTGATGGTTCCTAGAGGGTAAGTAGCAGCATTATCATTAGAAGGTGAGTGTTCTAGTTCCTTTTCAATTGTTGTGACAAAACACTCTGATCAATACCAATTTGGGGAGAAAAGAATTTATTTGGCTTATATTTCCCAGGTCACAGTTCATCTCTGAGGGAGCCCAAGGTAGGAACTCAGGGCAGGTACCTGGAGGCAGGAGCTGGAGCACAGGCCACAGAGGAACACTGCTAACTGGCTTGCTCCCTTGGTCCATACTCAGCCTGCTTTCTTACACAATACAGAACAACTTGCCCAGGGGTAGCATCACTGGCAGTAGGCTGGGAACTGGGCCCTCCCGTATCATTCAACAATCAAGAAAATGCCCCACAGACATGGCCACAGGCCAATCCTATGGAGACAATTCCCTAACTGAGGCTCCCTCTAGTCAGGTTTGTCAAGTTAACAACAAAAACTATCTAGCACAGCAGGTACACATGGACTGGACTATGCTTTTTCTGTAAAGGATGGATATGTAGTTTGGGAACCGGTCCAGCAGACCTCCATCCTCTGCACTGTCTCACTTCCAGGTGATTGTAAAAATTCAGCATCTCAGGGATCCAGAGGGGCATCTAACAGACACCCAGGAGTCCATATTAAAGACAACATGTTATTTACATAAAGGTACTTCTGGCTGCAGATAACAGAAAACACACACAGAGCAGCTAAGTGAAAAATCAATACAGCATCTCATATATGATATGATATGAAGGAGTAGAAAACCCAGAACAGGTCAATTCCAAAAGCTAAAAGCACATTTTATCTTCTATTACACCACTGTCAGCTTATTAACTGGATCCTCAGACTAACTGAGAAGATGGCTGGTGAGGTTCCCGAGTTCTCTCTAAACCCAGCAACCTTTTATGCATCCCCTACTTAGCATCGGTGGGCAAGGGGAGGATGGATTTCCAGGGGCCTTTCAGCTCATTTTCCTTCAAATGGCATTGGCCAGAACTAGGTCATATGCTTACTTGTCCATAAATCGGGTGAAGAGTCTGCACCAGAAGTGATTCCACCATAATTTTGACTATTCATTCCGGTTTTCTCTCTGAGCTGGAGATGGATGGGTCATCTCCTCCAAGGGTGAGATTTATTTTAGGTAGAGAACCAACACACTCTTTTTCCAACAAAATATTTAAAGTCATGAGTGGAGGCATATTGGTGTTTACTCCGCCTGTGCCCCTCTACCAGTACAGGGCTTTATGAACACACACCCTGGGCTCTGGTTTATTCTGGCCAACACTTCTTCACTAGGTAGCTAGTACTCCCAGCGAGTGTTCAAAGTCAGATTACTTATGTGTTTAGACCAGATAGAACTTGGATGGGAAAACAATAGCAAACTCCTTACAACACTTAAGGAACATTCGAAAGTCTATTTTGATACCTGCTTAGGCACATGGTAGTCGTTTCTGCAACAGCACATTTTTAATTTTAGCACTGTGTAGTGAAGAACTCCAGTACTCCCAGGTTTTGATGTTTGTGGTACATGAGGTGTCTGTCTGTCTACCATGACCAGCCCTAGCAGCAGTGGCTTACTTCTCTTGTCCCACAACATTTCTTCCCAGATCAGCTTGGGATTTTCAGAAAACAGACTCTTAACTCAGGAGACTGTGAATAACAAATGCTTGGCTAGAAAGCTTCTCCCCACCCCCCCAACTTCAATCTGTAGATTTTAAAAGGAGAGAGAGTTTTAACAGAATCATTGAAAATTGGCTCTGTGTGTCCCTAGGGGGGACTGTGGTCCATCAGCCAAGATCAATGAGATGGGCAGCTCTAATAATGAGATCAGCAGGAGGGATGCTGGGCAGCCTCTGTTTCATATCTTAACATGTCTCTCCTAAGTGTAAGGCTCAGATTAGATGCCACCAGTCTTATCTTACTTTCACGAAACTTCTATTAGCCACTGGGAAACTCCTCCAGGCATCAGATAAGCCTTCCTATATTGGAGTCAGTACTTTGTAGCAAGCCACTCAGCACCTAGTGTCCAACTGTGGTTGCCCTGGGGGTCTTGGGTACTGTGAGTGAGGGGTGAGTTGATGTACAATATAATGAGCCACAGTTCACCTGCATCCACTTTTCTGAAGGTCCTCAGGACTACACTTCAGGAATTAGTACATTCTGTTCCAGCTGGTCACATTCTGAAAAAGAGCCTTCCGTTTTTTAAATGTCACATCTTCTAATGTATATCTTCCCATTGTTTATAGGTCATAAGCTGGGAAAATCTTGCCCAAAGCTTACTCATTTCATTTGAGTTGAGTAGAATTATTAAGGGTAAACTGGACAAGCATAAGAAATTTAGCACCATAGCTCAGGTTTGGTTGGGCAATTAGAAAAGAAGAGAAAACTTTTTTTTTTTTCTTTCTGTCTTTTTGAGACAGGGTGTTCCTATAGCTCCAGCTGTCCTGGAACTCACTATGTAGACCAGAGTGGCCTCGAACTCGCAAAGATCCACTTACCTCTGCCTCCCAAGTGCTGGGATTAAAGGCATGTGCCACCACGCCCTGTGAGAAAACGTTTTTGACAAATTAATATTTGAAAATGGGAAAGGGGAGGGGGCAATCTACCGCCCAAATGTAGTTCAAAGGATTTATCAGCAGAGTAAATTGGGTTTCTTTTAAATAAAGATTTACTGTTATTAGTTGGTAATTATGTGTATATCTGTGTCTGTGTCACATTTGTAGGTATGTACATATGATTGCAAGTGCTTGTGGAGGTCAGAAAGGGTGTTGGATCCCCTGGAGCTGGAGTTATAGGCAGTTGTGAGCCACCCAGCATGGGGCTTAGGAGCCCAACTTGGGTCCTCTGCAAAAGCAGTATGCAATCTTAACTGCTGGGTCATCCCTCCACTTTATAAAGTGAGCTTCTTTTTTGGAAGGAGGTCATGTATAAATGCAAGCTGTTCCACAGAACCTCTTCTCTTTTGGTCCAAGGAAAGCTGTGATGGTCCCTTTAACAGGCTCTTCACTGATCCCCCTGTTTTGACTCAGTGTTTACCTCTGGCTTAGGCCCTTCTCTATATAAGTCCTACTTCCATCATTGTTCCTTCTACATCATCCATTGCTCTCTATTTCATTATTACTATTAATTATTATTATTTTGTTTTTTATTATATTTTTATGTGTATGAGTGTATTCCCTGCATGTATGTAAGTGTACTCATGTTGTGCAATGCTCACAGAGGTCAGAAGAGGGCGTCACATCCCTTGGAGTTGTGGACAGTTGTTGTCACGTGGGTGCTGAGAGTTGAACCCAGGTCCTCGGCAAGAGTAGTCTGTGCTCTTAACCACTAAGCCATGTCTCTGGCCCCAACCCTATTCCATCAGTAGAAAAGGTTCTGAACTGAACTTACAGGTCCTGATTCTGCCATTACTTGAATCCTAAAAGATTATGCTTGTTGGTCCTAGTTTCTCGATCTTTACAGTAAAGAACTCACACAAAATAGTCACCAAGGTTGTTTCTGGTGCTGGTTGGTAATTCCAATTTATGAATAATCTTATTGCCTCATAAAGATTTTGCTATGATTCTCAGGTATAACCAGAAAGATAAATCACAGCTCAGTATTAAAATTCCTATTCTGTAATCTCAAGCCCCTGACTCCACTATTTTGAAAAATGGATGTTTTGCCTAAATCACAGTATTGGGACTGATGGAAATGAGGGCTCTACTAGGACACAACCAAGTCCCGCACACCTGCCACTCTGATGGACAAGGTATTTCATCCAAAGCTCACGCATATAGGTAAGTCAAGATTGCACAAAATCTCAGACAGTTGTGTAACAATTTCCTCTGAGATAAAACCTTTCATCTTTTAGAGAAACTGAGTAATCAACAGAATGTCTGAAGGGAGGTAAACAACAGGATTTTCTAAATTTAGAAAGATAAACAACAGGATATTTTCAGAGGAGGTGAAACATTCCATCTCCCAGAGAAGCTCCTTAAATTCAGGAAGTTAACAACTCAGTAGCTTCAGGAGGTTCTGAAATTGACCAGGTTCACTAGGACCCTCCCTCCCCAAGCATATATAAACCCCAAGGACTGCTGGGAGATGTTCACCTAGTAGCGAAGACACCAGGAAGAAACAGAGATCAGCTGAGCTCCCTGGAAGAGGCTCAGACCAATTGCCTAGAAAGGACTCAATGTGTTGAGCTGCCTGAAAGATGTGCAGTATGCTCCAGATTTTCTGCTTTCATGAGCTGTCACCTATGCTAGGGTAGGCTTTGGTGATGCAGCTGTGAGTCACTTCTGCTCCTGTAAATATCCTTCATCTGTATTCCTGTAAGTAAGCCCCCCAAAACTCACTGGGGTCACCAAGTTGGACTTCTGTGCTAATCCTTACTTCGGTCTGTCATTGGTTCCCTATCTGAGTGAGTGGATGTTTGTTCAGGTCTCCCCGGAATAGTTTCATAGAACACAGACCCAATAGTTGTAGTGGCTGGAGATACACTGTAGTGAAGGTTTAGATCAGAATTTCAAGGAGCCAGATGGCGGTGGTCAGGAGTGCCTACACAGACACTAGCTCATGTTCCTCTGCTTCAGAAGTGTTCAGAGATGACAGATGTTACCTTTGTCACATCACCAAGTTGTTTATATAAAAACAAAGCAAAGAGAGATAGCCCAGTGGCTAAAAGCACTGGTTTCTCTTGGCAGGTTTGGTTCCTAGCATTTACACAGTGGTTACCAACTGTCTACAACTCCAGTTCCAGGGAATGTGTTCCCCTCTTCTAGCTTTTGTGGGCATTGCACACATGTGGTACGCTTACATAACATGCAAGCAAAACACTCATATACGTAAAAAATTAATAAAGCGAAGCAACACAGGAACCTATTTCTGAGCCTACTCCTTAAAGGAGGTTGAATGACATCCTCTAAAACTATATCACTAGGATCCTCAGAATGAAGTCGTCTGCCTATGATGCACCAACATTACCCACTCCCAGTGATATAGCGCCTGATGTAGCATTTAAGGAAAATGTGGATTTTAGTTCTTGTTTTCTCTGTCTCTGTCAGCAAGGTTCAGCTGATAAGTTTGTGGTTAGAATGCTGACACAGCTATCTAGAACCACTGGCCTTGTGTCCTGACAAAACTTCCTCAATTCTGTTTGTTTCAGACAAAAACTTCTGCAATGACTTTCAGAAGGGATTCTTTTCTTGCTTGTTTTTCTTTTCTAAATTTATACTAAAATTTGCCTGGTTTTAGGACCTTGCTGATAGCCAATCAATATGTAAGTTTCCTTCTCACTGTAACCCAATGCCTAAGGTATAAAAGATACGTACTGCTTTCCTTCGGGGTCCAGATTTTGAGGCCTGAGCCCTGCTGGACCAGGCTGCAGCCTAAAAATAAAATACCTGCTTCCTGCACGCTCGGCTGCCCTGCCTAATCTTTAACACTACACCACAGCAAAAGCAAGGGCTGAGCCCGTTCCAACATACTGCAGTGTGGCTTCAGTGTACCGCCTTATCTCCCAGTGTCCTCCCCAAGGACTCAGGCCCCAAGGATATGCATTTACAGTCTCTGCACAGACTCCCTTGGGGTTGTTTGAGGATTAAATAATATTTCCTGAAAAATGATATGCTTGGTAAATAATGTTCCTCAGATTTCTTTCTTTCAGAATCTCTTGCAGATCAAGCCTGAAGCACTTGTTTGCTAACCCATAAGATATTCCAGAGTATTAAACATGTGCTATTTCACAAGGAAACTAAAAATTTAAGTACCTTCCATTTTGTATACACTTAAAGTGAGATTTCAAGAAAAGCTGTGTTTTTAGCTTTGTAAACCAAATACTCTTTATTGGACTGTGACAGGAAATATTTCTGTCTGTATGATAATAGCCCTTGAGACCTGCAAATAAATTATAAACTTATATAGCTAAAGGAAATACATTAACAGCAAAGCACTAGCATGTGGCAAGTAGTGTGGGTAGTGTGAGAAATAGCACCTGGTACCTAATGTATTTTATTGTTAAAACAAGTCCCATTTCTTTAATGCAGAGACTATTGGTGTCTAAACAGCAAGCCACATGTGAAATAAATGAAGTAAGAATGAGCTCCTCTGCTCTGCTTGCAGGGAAAGCGAATGAAGCAACAGTAATAACAGCTCAATCCCCATAAATTTTCTTGAATACCCACCCAGGTAGCCACCCTGTATGCACCTAAGTTGAAACTTCAGTAAAAAACAAAAAATGCATGGGGTAAAAATACAGAACCCTAATCGTACTCATGCACGCAGCCTAGACAAGCCCTTCCCTGACCTTGGCAGAGCAATAGTGGCAGGAAAAAGAATTCTAATGTGAGCGAACGTGAGTCCTGATTAAACAGTGGTGGGGAGACCATCCATTCCTCTCTGCATTGTGATTGTGACTCTACGAAATTTAAATCTGGACTGGTAAGTGCCTCAGACTCACTTTGAATTGTCCAGTTATCTATGCAGCCTGAAGCTTGAGCAGCATGTGGTGTCTCCCAGGTGAGATTCCAGATGGGCAGCCTTTCCCCCACCATCCTCAGCTGTTTCCGCATGGTGGCAGTGGCACAGGTCAGAGCAGCCACCCTGTAATAAATCTACATTCAAAACATAAAGGAAATGGCTCAGTTGGCTAAGTGCTTGCCATACAAGCATGAGGACCTGCGTTCACTTCCCAGAACCCACATAAAAAACCTGGAAGTGGCAGCCTAATCTCAGTGCTGGGGAGAGGGCCAACAGGATCTCTGAGGCTTGCTGGCCAGTCAGTCTAGCTGAATCAATGAGTCGTGAGTTTTGTGAGAGACCTTGGCTTTAAAAATGAGGTGGATTGGGGCTGGAGAGATGGCTCAGTGGTTAAGAGCACTGACTGCTTTTGCAGAGAACCTGGGTTCAATTCCCAGGACCCACATGACAGCTGCACGTAGCATTGCACAACATGGGTGCACTCACAAACATGCAAGCAATACACTCATACACACAAAATAAAAATAATAAATAAAATATTTTTTAAAAATTACTAAAAAAATGAAGTGGAGAGCAATTGAGGAAGATGCCCGATGTCCGGCCTCCACATACATATGCACCTGCATATCCAGGAACACACACAGGAACTCACACAAGAACACATATACACACACATACACACACAAAGAAGAAGAAAGGAATGATTCATAGATGTACGGGATTTAATTCAAGAAATTTGGCACAACACTCTGAACTTATTTTAAATTGTGGTTGAGAACTAAGTAGCTAGTGTTAACTAAGTCTCAAAACTCAGATTGACCTTAGCTGTTGAGTGTGTGAATTTGGTGCATGTGTGTGTTTGAGGTGTTTGTGTGTGTGCTCACCTGTATGTATGTGTGTGTGTGTGGATGTGCATATGTATGTATGAGTATGCATGTGTGTATGTTAATGCACATATGTATGAATATGCATGAGAGACACAAAACACAGGATCAATAATACATAGTCAAAATAGTAATTTTGAGTGGTAAATTTTCAGCTGATTTTTAAGTAATGTATTTCGTTTTACAATAAGAACTTGGTTTTCAAAATAAAAATGAAACTGTTCATTTGGACTTGGGGTGACACCATCTCTAAAGTAATAAAAACAGAAACGACAGCTGACCACTGAGAAGACAGCCAGACACCTGGTCTTCAGACGACTCTGCATTACCGGAGAGGTGACCGAAGCCATGATTCCTAGACGACTTATAGGCATGGGAAAGACACGAGCCACATCTCCTCTTGATACTCTCCACATAGTGACTCTGCCAGTGGCTGTTTCTCCATGAGGAGATGCTGCTCTGTCTGGACGCAGGCATCTGAGATCATCGAGATCATCTCACAACCTCCCCTTCCCTCAGGCCACTTGCCACATTTCCCCTGCCACAATCCCCCTCCCCTGTAAGCAAACCCACCAGCTGCATCCTGGAGCAGAGGTCAGAAGCCTGCTGCTGAGAGGCCAGGGAGACGTTCACAGAAGTGAAGGCCCCACCTATATCACCCGGGGAAGTGGAGTTCCACCTTTGGCTGGTGCTGTATCATGGGGCTTGCTGTCTTACCCGGGGGTGATCAGACATGAGAAGTACAGGTGGTGTCTTGGAAGAATAATGTTCTGTTAGCACCTGCGACCAGGGGAGGCCTCTACACAGTGTGTGGGGAACATCTATCAGACAGACCCCGTGTTAGTCAGTGTTCTATTCCTGTGACAAATACCTGAGAAAAGCAGCTTAGAAGAAAAACGCTTTATTTTGTTCATGGCCTTGGGGGCTTCAGGTCATGACCGACCCAGCTGCTGGCTCCATGGTTTCTGGGCCTGTTGTCAGGCAGGGCAGTTTGGAAGGAGACGTAATTGGTGATTTGACATACATGGTGTTAGGCTAAATGTTACTGAATAGTTTGCTTTAAATGATTAATTTTTGGGGGCTAGGGAAATAGCTTCATTGGTCATCCTTCAGAACCACGCAGGAGAGACAGATGAAGACTAGAGTAAGAGGGAGCAACAGGCAGTCTCTGCACGTCTTCAGGACTCAGCGGAGCACTCTTTGTTCCTCTGCCTCCCATAGGACACCCTGCAACATCTCACCTGAAGACACAGTTACAGACTGAGCCTCATTGGGAATTCCTATTCACATGGACAAGTTAATGCCTTCGTGTGATTCCACCACAGGTCTCCTGTATCCTGTGGGAACACAATGCTGAGGAAACAGACAGAGGGGAGTGACCTGAGCTTCAATAATGCAGCTGCCAGACTTAGAGATGGTTTCTCCCTTCACATGTCCCTGGTCAGCACCATGGGTAAACAGTCACCCAGCATCTCTTCTGCTCCCTCCCTTGATCGTGAAGGCTAAGTTTGAGGGCCAGGAACAGCAAAGGATCAAGAGGCTTCAGGAGATTAAAGAAGATTGATGGAGCTGCTAGAAAATGAGGTATGCTTTACTTTCTCCAAGTGAGGGTACAGAAGCTACTGGGCAGTGTTCTGCTAGGTGAGAGTGCGTGTGTCCTTGACTCCCAAGAGCTGTTTTACTTGTTTTACAGGTAACCATACAAAGGTGACTTGTGATTTTTTTTCCTTTGGTCTTTTTGAGACAGGGTCTGCCTGTAGCCCCAACTGGCCTGGAACTCAATACATAGACCAGGCTGGCCTTGAACTCACAGAGATCCGCCTGCCCTTGCCTCCCATGTGCTGGGGTTAAAGGTGTGTACCATCACTCCTGGCTCAAAGGTGGCTTCTTGCCAAAACTGATTGTATAACAAATTACAGCACTGTTCAATATGGGGTTCCCATGCACCTGGTGTCAGTCATTTTGTGCTGATTCATAGCCCTCCAGGTATCTAGCATTAGCCATCTTGGCCCATGCTGGAAATCCATATCCGCGCCATGTTGTCTAAACATAAACAGGCCCTCACAGCCTTGATTCCTATCGTGATCCCATTAAGCGTCCACAGTTGTTTGGTTTCCACTGTGAACCCTCTTAGTCACTGTAGCTTCCAGTCAAACAGTCTGAAAAAATTCAGACAGTGAAAACTGTGACCTTAAGTCCTTGGTGGCATTTGACCCCTGTTGCAGCTTCATTTCTGTTGCTGAAACAAAATACCCTGACAAAAAGCAACTTTGGAGTGAAAAGGGGTTTGTTTGGATTACAATCCCAGGTTATAGGGAAGTCGCAGTGGTAGGAATTTGGAGCAGCTAGTCACATCCACAGTCAAGAACACAGATCAGAGAAGCCACTCCAATAAATCTTCATTGAAAACATAAAGAGGAACTGTGGAGAGCTTCATCTTTCTGTGTGGATGTGTGTTGTATGAATCTTTATGTGTATGGATGTGATTCTGTATCTTTGCTAAAAGTTCGTTTGACTGCCACTCTGCTGGTCTGAGATTTTTCCTGCCTTTTAATTCTTAAATTGGCTTAGAAAACAAACCCAACAATACCCTTTGTTCTAGTCTGCCTTCAGTTGCTGCAACAAAACACTCTGACCATCACCAACTCGGGGAGAAAAGGGCTTATTTGGCTTACATCTCCTGGGTCACAGTTCATTGCTGAGAAAGTCCAAGGTAAGAATTCAGGGCAGGAACCTAGAGGCAGGAGCTGCAGCACAGAGGGCTGAACATTGATGCTAGCTGGTAAGGTTTTGGGTACACTGAATTCACCATAAGGCACCAAAATGCAGGATGCATTAAACATACTTGAGATAAACGTACATGAAACTTTTAGAAGAATCCAAGTGAAATGTAAAAGGGACACGGGGAAGATTCAATATTCAGGTGGCCTTTGCTGACTGCCCACAGGTATCACTCATCTTAAAACCATGTCTATAGCTCAAGAAACATTAGAAAAGTGTTGATCCTCAGGCTGTGGGCAGTTGCAATTGTGGATCAAGTGTGATTGCTCCAGAGGCTCTGCAGTGGCACGTGTAGACTGTCTTGGCATGAGGCTGTGTGCTTTTGTGGAACACTGATACTACTGACTTGTCCACCACAGACTGATGTGGGTGTGGGAAGACAGTGGAGAGAGAAAGATTGGCAGGAGGTGAGGAGGGAGACAGACAAAACAGACAGAGATGTGTGAACATCACATGACCCAGGGTTGGAGCAGTGTGCCCTCCCCTGGCCGCATCCTGCACTGGGCAGGCATCTAATCTCTTTTCTCAATCTCTTTGTATTCTTGCTGTCAACCACCTTCTGAATATTTATGTTTACACTCATAGGTTTGTGCTGCTTCGGTGGATGGCACTTACTGCAGAGACTCATAACTGGTCAAAGTGCCAAGTCTAAATGCGTTTTCAGCTGTGAATGGGTCATCTACATTTACCTCCCACCTTCCAAGGCTCAGGGAACATTGAGGAAGAGTGTGGGGAAAGAATGTAAGAGCTGACAGATGAGGAGGAATATTGTGAAAAGCTGACTTCTGGCCATGACATGACTGTTGCCCCTATGAACCCACAATAGCTATAGTTACCTGCACAAGATCAAGCCAGCCAACATTCCATAAAGGCTGGGAGAGGGTCCCATATGGTCCTACCTGGTCAGAGAAGCTATTGGCAGTTGATGGCTGCTAAG
The DNA here is from genome assembly GCF_000622305.1 of Nannospalax galili. Taxonomy (NCBI): domain Eukaryota; kingdom Metazoa; phylum Chordata; class Mammalia; order Rodentia; family Spalacidae; genus Nannospalax; species Nannospalax galili. The sequence continues at coordinate 3,742,372 of NW_008355811.1, forward strand.
GAAGGGCGAGTCGATCTCATTTGATGATATGGCTGCTGTTAGACTGCACATGCCCCAGTGCACCTCAACACCCATGCACACAGGCAGCACTAACTGGACTCGGGGTGTTTAATAACTAAATATGGAGGACATGAAGTTGGAAGAATGACCGTGGGGGCAGTAGAGGGAGTTGGAGGAAGTTAGTGATGGATGGATGTGTGCAAACTACACTGTATAAATATATTTTCAAGGAATTAAAACCTCAAACTTCCTTGTTGCAGCGTCATCCAGGGGTTAGTCTTTTCCATTTTGCAGATTATAATTCAGTGGTTTGAAAGTCTGTTTACAGACTTGCAACTGTCACCATCATGAAATGTCATGACGCTTTTCAACCCTCAAAGAAACTCTCTGCTCCACATCTGTCTTTCTAGCTTTCTGGTCCCTCAGGGTCCCACAGTCATAGTCCGGCTTCTGTCTTTGTAGATCTGCCCATTCTGGATAAGTCACGTGAGTGCAATCACGCCACAGGTGGCTTTCTCTTTCTGATGTCTTAGCATCATGCTTTTCATGCTCCTCTATGGCGCAGCCTGCCAGTGCTTTCTCCTTTTTAAGGTTGATATTTACTCATTACTGCACTATGTGGCTATAAGAGGTTGTTTTACTTCCCTGTTTATTAGTAGGTGGATGTTTGGGCTGTTTGAATAAAGCTGCTAGGAACTTAGGTATGCTTTTGATGTTGCCTTTACCCCCTTTCCTGGTTCGTTTCAGCTGAAAACTTGACACAGCCTAGAGTATTGGAGAGAGTCTTAACTGGGTGATTACCTAGACTGCCTTGTGATCATGTGTGTGGGGCATTTTCTTGATTGCTGATTGATGTAGGAGGGCCCTGCCCACTGTGGGTGGTGTCATACTTGGGCAAATGGGCCTGGGCTTTGTAAAAAAGGTAGCTGAGCAAGCCAGGGGAAGCAACTCCCTGGGAAGTGTTTCTCTGTGCTCTCTGCTTTGGTTCCTGCCTTGAGTTCCTGTACTGGCCTCCCTCAGTGATTGATTGCTACCTGGAAGTGTGAGCCAAATAAACTTTTTTTCTTCCTAAATTCTTTTATTCATGTTGTTTGTCAGAATGAGAAAATGAAAACTAGAACACCTTCATTTTATATTTTTTAAAGGCTTTATTTTTATTTTATGTCCATGAGTGTTCTCTTGTCTATACATACCTGCATGCACCACACATGTGCAGTGTCTAGAAAGACCAGAAGAGGGTATCAGAGCCTCTGGAGCTTGATTTACAGATGGTACTGAGAAGTTATGTGGGTCCTGGGAACCAAACCCAGGACTCTACAAGAGCCGCCAGGGCTCTTAACCTCTGAGCCATGTCTCCAGCCTTCATCAAATGTTTTTAATGACACATGCAATTTGAATGTCTAATTTGGTCTGTGAGTTTTTCTAACTTATAATCTCTTGAATGGCTTGCTTAAAGGTGATCTTTGCAGAAGGTAATTTCCCACAGAATGATTCTATTTTGTGATCTTCTCCATGGTGCCTGCCAAGACATACTTAGCTATGGGGAAAATGGCCAGTTCATGGATTGTAACCAAATTGGAAAATCAATGGCTAAAGCATGGGTGCAGATATTAAAAGTCTCCATAAGGAAAGAGCAGGAGCCATGTCCCTGTTGGAGCTCCTACTGGAAACTGATGACTATCCGGCACCCATGATTCCAGGGTGCAGCACACACTCAGGAGCCTTGGCAAAAGTTAAGTTCAGGTTTGTTTCCCTGTACGACCCTGAGGCTCCAGCAAACCTCCCTGTGAGAGTACCACTGCCACTCTCTGTATCGTCCCAGACGGGCAGTGCCAACATGCTGCATTTCTTAAGGATGAATTCCCTTAGCAGAACTTCAGAACTTGGGAATCTGATACAGTCACATGACCCTCCTCAGCTAATCACTGTCCTTAAGGGGATGGCTTGTACCGATTGGCACTAAATGTACCATTTGAGACCCTACCCTCAGTCTATGGAGAGCATTTGAATTTAAAGAACAGGTATGAATTCCCACAGAAAACCTTACATTGTTTCCAGAACTCTGGGAAGAATCAAAGGCAGGAAGAATACACCTCTGGTAGGTAACAGGGTTCTTGTAAGTATTTCTGAATTTTCAGGAAAGTTTTGCATTTAGAACAAACTTTCTAGAAATATTCAGTACATAATAAATCACAGGACAAATTCTGTATTTTGGTTGGGAACTATTTTCAATAAATGTATATTGAAAATAAACATGGAATGCTAGGCAAGCAGAGGTATTGTTGTGTGTGTGTGTATGTATGTGCGCGTGCATGTGTATGTTACACTCACAGAAGCCTGAGATTCCTGCAATCATTAGAAATTTGCCAACAAAGATTTTCCTGAAATGTTTTGAATGGACGCCTCTTTCAGAATGCTAAGTAGCTCATCCTGACATATGCCTTCGGACTGAGTTTTTAAAGATCCGTGATAGTTATTGGCAGATACTCATCAGTCTGCAGGAGCCGATCTCTGCCAAGCACACTGCTGTCTCCTCCATCACCTTCTCCACCCAGAGCTGCCTCTTCCCCTTGTGCTGCCATTTACAGGAAGACAGTTCTTTCAGTCCATACTGTGTGTAGTCCTGACCTACCTTGCTCTGCCTTTTGTCTTTCTGGGTAGAGTTTGAGAAAAGCAACATTCAAGGAGTTGAAGGCCACAATCAGTGGCATGTAAGCAATACATTGCTGGGGAGGGAGGCCGTGTGTAGCGCTTACTTTTCTTCTTGCTGTGGCAAAGTACCTGACAAAAAAGACAAGAGAGGATTTCTTTTGGCTCAGTTATGAGATTAGGGTTGTGGAGAAGGCGTGGGGTGAAGCAGATGGTTATGTTGCCCCCGCAGTCAGGAAGCAGAGAGAGGATGCTGGAGCTCACTTTCTCCTTTTCATAACTCTAGGACCCCAGCCCATGGGATGGTGCAACCCACATTTAGGGTGGGTCTTCCCACCCCAGTGAACCTAATCTGGAAACTCCCTCACAGATGTGCTCAGATGTTTGGCGACTTCAGATTCTGTTAAGGTGACAGTCAGTGTTAACCATCATGCTGTGTATTCAGAGTGTCTGAGAATCAGTGGATCAGGAAATCTGGTACTCTGTGGTGCCCTAAGCAAAGGGTGCTTGTTTAATTCAGTGTCCAAGGCAGGGTAGAGAAGGGAGGAAGACAGAGAACACCATCAACAAGTATGCCTGGAGGAGATACAGAAACAGGAGCACCCCGAGTGACCCAGTGGTGCAGACTCTGCCTGCACAGTTCTCCAACCCCACATGCTGCCTTATATCATCCACTCATTCCAGAAAACTTCTCGCTTTGCTTCGTACTTCATTCAGTCACTTCTGTGATGATCTCCAAAACTTTGATGATTTCTTCTTCTTCGGGGTCCAAAGCATTCTGTCACCTCTTTTTATTGCAAGTAAGTTCAGAAACAAGCCACAACCTGCCTTGAAGCATAAGGGAAAAGTAGAAATACTGAATACTTGGCAGTCAGAATAACAGATGTCTGAGTATGTCCATACCCAGTTCCTGGACTGGTGAGCGTACCACCATCACTGGTAAGGGGGCTTTGTATAAGTAAATGAAATAGCTCAATATGGGGAAATTGTTGAATCATCTGGGCAGATTCAATGTTCTCACAGATATCCTTACAAGCAGAGATGAAAGTGTCAGAATGTAGACAAAAGGTGATGTGAGGAAGCAGCAAGAGACAGAGTGAGGTGCTTTGAAGATGTGGGGTAGACACAAGCCAAGGACTGCAGACAGCCTCTGGACTGTGGAACGGAGGAAAGGACCAGAGGATCAATTTTTCTCTTGACCCAGCAGATGGCAGACAGACCAGCAAGACTGACTTGAGACTTGCAGAGCTATAAGGAACTAAATCTGTGTTTCATTAAGAAATGAGCTTTGTGTGGGTTAGGGCTGGAGAGACGGCCCAGCAGTTAAGAGCACTGGCTACTCTTTCAAGAGGACCTGGGCTCAGTTCCCAGCACCCACATGGTGGCTAACAGTCATCTGTAACTCCAGCTCCAGAGAATCTGACACCCTCTTCTGGCCTCCTTGATCTCACACACACATGTGCACTTACAGACATGCAGGTAAAATGCTCACACACAAAATAAAATTTAATTAATTAATTTTAAAAAAAGAAAGGAGTTTTGTGCTGCCCCGTGATATCAGCAATGACAAACATGGCAGCGACTCCCACAAAGTCCTGGGTGGTTTCAAAAATGGCAGGATGTGGAGTCTCAGATGAAAACAGGACTTCCCCTCTTTCCCTTCTCGCCCTCTTTCCCTCTTCCATTTTTCTGTTTAGCTTTTAGTTTTCTGAGATAGAGTCTGACTATGCACCTTGAACCCTGAGAGTTCTTCCTGACTCAGCCTCCCAGTGCTGGAATTAGAGGCGTGACATCACCAACCACACCCTGCCTGCTTTCCTCTGCTCCTTACTGCTGGGTCTTTTTCTCTGCTTTTATGCTCTGGCTGTTTATTTGCAAGCTGTGTTTGAATACTGCCTCCTGACCACCCCAAGCTGTGTAGTTCTCATCTCACTGACTTTGCAAACTGAGCAGAAAGATAATCCACTCTTGAATATCTGCAGAGAAATTCTAGGAACTAAGCTTCCCCAACAACCCTGATACCTTTCCTGTCTCTGAACTCTATCACCACGGCCTTGGGGGAAGCACAGCCTGGGCCAGAAGCTTGTGGACCTCAAGAACTGGGAGTAAGGAGACATGTTTCCCCAATGAATAGTAGGAAAGATCTGAAGGGAGGGAGCTGACTAGGCATGAGAGGCGTGCAGGCACTCCTCTACTGCGTTAGTTCAGGTTTCCTTGAAATGCCACTTCTCCATCTTTCTCCTGCAGGGAGAGCAGGATGCTGGCTGACCCATTGTCTTCTCTGCAGCACTTTATCCTGAACCAGGAATGAGGGTGGCACTTAATGAATATTTGTGGGAAGAGTGGACATACGTCTGTCCCTTGTCAGGAATCTGATTGCCACCCTCGAGTGCCTCAAAAGCTGCTCCCTAAAGGGTGGGCATAGTCTTCTTGCATCTTTCTCAGAGCCTCTGTATCCCTTAACAAAATCAACAGTAGCTGCCACACTTGCAGACCTGCTTCCTGTGTTCTAGAATGTCAGAGTGTAGAAAGAGTGACCCCCCCAAGAGTTGAAGTAGCCATCGAAATAAGATAGTGTCCTGTGTGTGTGTGTGTGTGTGTGTGTGTGTGTGTGTGTGTGTGCACATGAAGATCAGAGGTAGTGTTAGGCATCTTTCTCTATTACCCTTCACCTTACCTTTTGAAGCAGGATCTTCCACTCATCCTGGAACTGGCCAATTTGGTCAGCAAGCCCCAGGGATCCTCCTGTCCCAGTCTTCCGCTGAGACTGCGAGCAAAATCACCATGCCTGGTTTTTAAAATGGGTTCTGGGGATGGAACTCGGGTCCTCACAGTGGTACACAAGCACTTTACAGATTGAGCTATCTTCCCAGCCCACATTTCTGCGTTTTCAATTTTAAATACTGACTTTTATTAACTGTGTGTCTGCCTTAAGTATCTCCTGTTGAACTCTTGTAGTCCCTTTTGCACTATTTATAATAGCCTACCAATAAGAAGTCATGTATCATCAAAATTATGGGGCTTAAGTTCTTGAATTATTAATGCTGCTTAAACTGCACTAGCTAAAGACATGATTGAAAACTTCAGAAAAAAAGTGACAAGAACTAACTCTTTAAAAAAAAGCCCTCCTGGATTTCTTTGTATGATTATTTTTAAAATTAAGGTAACCTTTAATCTTCCAGTAAGTCTATAATTTTATTTAGAGGGACGTTGCAATGGTGATAGAAGACAGCCATCTACCCTCACTGGGCCTCCGACATCACAGTCATCAGATGTTAGCATAGCACCCTGATCTTAAGGGAAGCTGATGTCAATAAATTATTATTAATACATTCTACATGTGATTTAATTTTTATTGGCTTTTCTTTAATATATCTTTTTCTATCCCAAGGTTGCATCCCTTCATGTTACATTCTGTTATCATGGCTCCTTGGCCTCCAGGGGCCTGTGCTGAGCATGATTTTGGATTATATTTAATCTATACAACAGCTTAACAAAATGAAGTCTTCTGGTCCACAAATATGCTTTACCTCTCTCTACTTAAGCTACAGCATCTTGCAGCAAGACCTAGATTTTGGTAGACAGTCTATCACATGCATCCATAAGTATTTCATGCTATGGGAATACAAGTAATATTTTAACATAAATGTGTGCTTAGAGTATTCCTTGCTAGCATGCACATGAAAAACATTTGGTGTTTTTATAATGCTTTTTATTTGTCACTATATTTTGTGAGTTTAGCTTTTTGCTTGTACCGTTCTTTTATGATGGTTAATCTATTTTTTAAATATTTTATTTATTTTTATTTTATGTGTATGAGTGTATTGCCCACATGTATGTGAGTGTACCCGTGTCGTGCAATGCCATGGAGGTCAGAAGAGGGCTTCAGATTCCCCTGGAACCGGAGTTAAGGACGGTTTGTAGGTGCCATGTGGGTGCTGGGAATTGAACCCGGGTCCTCTGCTAGAGCAGTCAGTGCTCTTAACTGCTGAGCCATCTCTCCAGCCCCGACGGCTAATCTATTTTTAACTGCGCTATGGCATCTGAGTGGAAGTCAGAGGATTGTTTGTGGGAGTTGGTTCTCTCCTTCCATACTGTAGGTTCTGGGGTTGGAATTCAGATCCTCAGGCTTGGCAGCAAGCACCTTTACCAGTGAACTGTCCCAGCAGTCCTTAGTTTTGACCTTCTAATGTATCTATGGGAAATCTCCATCACAAGTTTAACTCAAAATCCCCTAGCAGCAAATGAGGTTGAGTACTTTTTTAAGTTTTAATTTTTAATGATAGATGAGGTTGAACTTCTTGGTCATGTGTCTATTGGCCATTTGTTTTCTTCATATGTCATCTATGGGCTAGGGGTAGTGGATGCAGGGCTCTGGGCATGTTACATAACTGTGCAGTGTATATCTCTCCGGGACCAAGACAGTTAAGTAAGATACTCATCACCTCAACTCCACAGCAAGCACATTGCCAGTTTTCTTACGCACTATCCGTTGGTTGGCTATTTGGCTTTTCCTTGTTGGCTTACAAGTGTGCTCTGTGTATTCAAAACATTAGTCCTTTGTCTCCTCATTCTAGAGGGTTTTCCATGGCGAGACTTAGGACTGTGCTCTGATGATGTGCTTGCTTATTTTCATGATTCGTAATGAACAGAGCTGTGTCTTTGGTTGGGTTTATGGCCAAAATCAGATCAGCGAAGTCAACTTGGAAAGCTCTTTCATCTGTGGACTGCTTTATAGTTGTGTTTTCCCCGACGATAAAATAACTTCATTCAAGCGACGAAAATGGAAACTGAAATGAATCCCAACTTCTCCCAGGTCTTTGTGTCATAAAAAGAAAAATAGAACCAAAGGAAGAAAGAAAACTTACCTGGATCTCTGCTACTAACCCCTCTGTAATTTTTGGTAACAGAAAAGAAACTGAAGACATAAATAGAAATAGATGCTGAGAATGAAGCATCCAAATATCTTGGCTATTGAACCAATTTAAGGTTTTCTGCATAATATTATTAAGAGATTAGAAGTAGAGAAGAAGATCTAGCCACCCCCAGGTACCTGCTTCTCTGTCACCTGTCATTGGCATTTAAGTATTGGAACCTAAGCTCCCATAGACGGGAGTGGCTGTTTAAGGGGGTGTTGGAGGGCTTGGAAGACAGCTCCAGGGTGCATGAAAAGATCTGACACTTGGGGTCACAGATGATGGCACTGCTGTGATACTGATGGGGCTCTGGCCCATCATCTATGTGGGGGTGTAGACTGCACTAGCCTCCTATGTGGTTGGTTGTTTTCTTCATACATATTCTTCTACTTGATCCTTTAGGGATGTGGACTGTACATTTTAATCATTTCTCTGTGTGTTGGTTTTCTTGTCTGTGAGCTTGGTGATGATGTCAGCACAGGTGGGCTGTCTCCTGTTTGTGATGATGTCGGCACAGGTGGACTGTCTCCTGTTTGTGATGATGTCAGCACAGGTGGACGTCTCCTGTTTGACCCACCTGTCAGCAGAAGTGCTTCATTTCAGATTTTGGAAATTTTATTTTTTATTTCAGAATATTTACATAGACAACTGAACATTCCTATCACAAATATCAAAAATAAGATGTTTTAAAACTAGAAACATTTTTTATTTGTAATTATTTTAAATATATATATATATAAAATGTTATGTGTATGAGCATATTGCCTGCATGTGTGTAAGTGTACCCATGTTGTGCAACATCCACAGAGGTCAGAAGAAATCAGATCCCCCCTGGACCTGGAGTTACAGATGGTTGTTAGCCTCCATGTGGGTGCTGGGAACCAAACCCGGTTCCTCTGTAAGAGCAGTTAGTGCTTTTAATTGCTGAACTATCTTTCTAGTCCATTGTTTGTAATTTTGAGACAGGGTCTCCCTGTTGCCCCAGCTGGCCTAGAACTTGGTATGTAGACCAGACTGGCTCTGATCTCACAGAGATTGCCTCCCCCCCCCACCCACCTCTGCCTCTCAAGTGCTGGGATTAAAAGCTTGGGCCACCATGCCTGTCTTAAAATCTGGAACTTTCTGAGCATCATGTCAACACTAAAATGCTTTAGGTTTTCAGAATATTTGGGTTTTCATGATATTTTTATCAAGCTGATTGAAAATGTACAGCATTTTTAATTTCAGTTTTATTGGTACGTTGGACCTCCTTGCCACGTGTCTGTTGGTCACTTGTTTCACATTTGTCTTTGTGCACATGGAAGCGGATGCAGGGCCATGGGTGGCATGTTGCTTCAATTTGCATCATAGTTGCACCAGAAACAAGATAGCTATGCAAGACTCTTAGTACTGCAACTCTGCAGAAAGAAGGTCCCCCTGGCTGGTCCCGGGGGGTGCTGCAGGGACAGCAGTCATGTTAAGAGCCAGACACAACACCTGGACACACCTTGCTCAACAGTGGCTCATAAGTATATGATTAGTGAAGACACAGGAAGACTGGATGCACCGAAGACTTCAGTGCTGATGTCAGGACAAGGACTTGGGTCTTTCTGTCTAGGACCACTGCTGCTAAAGCTGAGTGCTACCCACTGTGTGACTGATACTCTAAGACACAGCCTGTGTACCAGTCTGTCTCAACTGCATCTCGCTGAAGACAGGACACAAACTTTCTCTGTCCTCTTTTTCTGGAAGTCTCATTATTCATAAATTATGATTTTTTTGACTAACTCTCTAAGTTTAAATCACCTCTCTGTTTTTATTCAAATCCTTGATTTCGCTTGCTTTTCTATTAGATTTTATTTTAGTTTACTATCTGGGAGATCTCATCAACATAACTTTCCAATTGTTTACACATTTTATATCTTAATACTCTTTTAATTCCAAGATCCTCTGTGTGTGTGTGTGTATGTCTGTGTGTGTGTGTGTGTGTGCATATATGTGTGCAGGTACAATCACCTGTGTAACTGTGTTTGGAGGCCAATGTATACACCAGACATTTTCTTCTATCACTGTCCATCTTAATTTTGAGGCAGGATCTCTCACTAAAGCTAGAGCTTGCCATTTTAACTAGACTGACTAGTCAGCAAGCGCCCAGGATCTGCCTCTCCTCACTTGCCCAGCATTTTGACTGCAGATGCACACTGCCACACATGGCTTTTTATGTGCATGAGGGCATGGGACTCAGATACCCACTGAACCATCTTCCCAGCCCCATCTTCTTTTGTAAAATTTAACTAATATATTGTGTGTGTGTGTGTGTGTGTGTGTGTGTGTGTGTGTGTGTAGGCCAGAAGTCATGTCAGGTGTCTTCCTTTTGCTCTTCATCTTCCTCTTTAAGACAGGGTCCCTCACTGAACCTGGAGCTCAGTTTGCTGACTAGGGCAGACTGTCTGGCCAGAGAACTCCTGGGATCCCTGTGTCTCTGCTTTCCCTGTACTGGAATCACAGGGGCACCCTACCGTACCTGGCCCTTTCTGTGGCTTCTGGAGACCTGAACTTGGGCTAATGCTTTCACAGCAAGCTCTTTCTGACTCAGCCATTTTCCCACCCCCTTTCTTGTATTTTCAATGTTTGAGTCTTACAAACACATTTTTAAAACTTCATTCTGTGTATTATGGTGATTTGACATCTTTAGGACTCTGCTTGGGTGACAAGGGAGGTGTCTCTGGGACTGGTCAATTCTTAGGCTAACAAAGAGCTTAGCTAGAAGCATTTGATGTGCAAAACTAAGTAGCTCAAAGCCTGACCTCTCCAAAGTGTGCCTTTTCCTAAAGAACCAAGCTGGATACCAGGCTTTTGAACTGTTCGCCCCACTCCAATAAAGCCTGCGACCTACACACTCTGCTTTCACTCCTGGACCACCAGGTGAGGCACTGTCAAGCTCTGCCTGGTGGCAGCGCCTTCCATTCCTGGGGCCTGTGGACTTAGCTCACTGTGCTCTTCATGGATCGGCCTTCTGTCACTTGTTAGAACCACAGCTGACTGCGCATCTCAGGAAAGCACACAAAATGGTTCATTTTCATAAAAAGAACATCTTCAAACTTCCTGCACTGGAATAAAAATATTAATGAGTTTTTCTTAAAGATTTCCTGTGCCTGCCTGGTCTCTTTTCTCTCTGGTTCCTTCTTGCCTCTTTTTCTCTTTCTTCTCTGCCCTTCCTTTTGATTCTTTACTGCTCATAATTTTGAAGTGGATGCTGAGAGCTGAATGGGAGCCCTGCATGCCTGGACAGCTTATGACCTCAGGAAGTCTTCTTCAAATGCGATGTACCTGGGCTAGTCAAAACAGACACACCCATCTGTATTTGTAGTTTGTTCCTTTCCTAGACTTAGTAATCTGCTCAGAGAGGCATCCTTGGGTCTGTGACTTACAGGAAGGTGGATCCCAGGAGAGGGTGGATTCAACTGCTTCCATTATGGAGGTGGGTGGTTGGTCACTGCTTAGCTGCTGGGCTTAGGATAAACCCTGTTCTGTTTCCCTTAACTATGTCTGAATTCTGAGAAGGTCCTTTCTAGATTTCCCTCTCTATACAGTAAACTACAGTCTGGGGCAAGAGTGGAAAATTGCCTGGTCTCCCATGCAACTGGAAGAAATGAGGAGAGAGCCTTACGTTTTCAAGGAATACTCCCATTTTCCACCCCACTGATTTCTGCACTCTGAGACGCAGGTTGCTTTTGACATTAGTTCCTGTGAGGGTTTACAGTCCAGTGGGTTTGCTTGTGGGGGCTGCAGGACCAAGTACGTTTCAGCTTTCCTGGTTCACCGATTCAGTTACCACTACCTGTCCATTTCCAATTCCCCCAGTGTTGTGGGTTCCATCTCCCCTTCCCATTGGCTGTGTCCTTGTGAGTTCTGCACCTCAACTTTTTAAATCCTGTCACAGCTGTCATTGGGGGGGTGCTTTTTTTGTGGTGCTAGGGGTTGAACCCACAGGGCCTCACAAATCCTAAGCAAGTACTCTACTTCCTAAGCAAGCAACACCTCCAGATCTTTAGAGCAGTTCAGACAGTAGTTCAGTAAGGTGAGCCCACCTGCCATTTACATGGTTAACTCTCGCTAATTTAATCACTAATGCTGATTAAAATGAGGAGGATCAAGTTAGCAATTATTCTCTCTCATTCTCTCTTTTTGATATGGTCTCTTTAGCCTATGATGGCCCCAAATTCATATAGCTGAGAATGATCTTAAACTTCTGATTCTCTTAAGAGTGCTGGGATTACAGGTGTGTGCCCTAAGCCTAGTGTATCCAGTGCTTCATGGGTGTTAGGCATGCGTGTTAGGCAAGTACTCTACTAATTGAGCTACATCCCCAGTTAGTAATTATTTTTCTCTTGTGCATTCAGCCCCCATCCCCCCGGTAAGTGCTCTTATCCTTCAGAGATTTTGTGTCAAGGGGCACTTGGCAGGCAGCCCTGTACAGTGAGTGATTGCGGGCTTTGTCTCCTGAGCTAGATGCCCAGTTCTGAGCCCTACCCCACTGTTAGGTAAGTGCTCTTATCCTTCAGAAATTTTGTGTCAAGGGGCACTTGGCAGGCAGCCCTGTACAGTGAGTGATTGTGGGCTTTGTCTCCTGAGCTAGATGCCCAGTTCTGAGCCCTACCCCACTGTTCCCTGGCCTCGCATAAACTGCTTAGTGTCTGTTTCTCATCTACAAGAGAGGAGGGATTGCTACTTACCTATTCATAGGTTCTACTGAAAATTAAGTTGGAAAACACACCACACAGGGGGTTGGGTACCAAGGTTTAAGTGTCATTAGTCTTATCTGACTCCAGGTGGGAGGGTGGGTTGCCACCTGAAGTTTACAAGCATGTGCTCAAAGATTCATTACCAAGTTTAAACAAGCTGGGACCCCCAGGACCAGGCTGGCATCCTTTCCTAATTGCTCCTTATTTTCTCCTGTTTATTCTTGTGACAGAAGATACAGAAGACGCATCTGCATTTATTTTATGGCTCTATTTTCCTTGGTTGGTGTCACACTGTTAAATCAAATGCATGTCCTGGCCTTTGGAATTTCACATGGCTGGATTTTAATATCCCTGCAGATGGATGAGGGCACAGGAAGTCAAGGAGATGGCTGAGAGTAAGACCCACTGTCTGCCCGCTCAGGAAGACAGCTGGAGGGTCAGTGGACAGACATCAGTCAGAAGGGCCATCAGTATTTCTATGTCAGAAAGACTGCAGATGCCTTCATGCTGGACTGGGTGTTTCGAGTGTGGCTTCAAGTGTTGCTCAACTGCCAGAAATCAGACCTGAAGAAGTGTGTTTATACTAGAGTGAACCAGCTACTTGGATTAGAGATTCACACGATGTTGAGGAGTCAGTCCTCTGATGCCTCTCTGTATACTACTGTCAGAATGCTGCACCTGGAGTTGATGCTGCTCTAGCCTTTAAAAACACTGAATTCATCTGATTAAAGTCAGCAAAGTCTTTCCACACCCCTGCAAGAACCCCATTCCTCTCCTCTGTCTCACCTGTTACCAGCAGCACTTACCCCCCATCTGTCTATCTGTTTTGACTATTAGTTCTCTCTCCCCCTTCTCTCAACCTCCCCTTCGTCTTTCCCCCTCCCTACTCTCTCCTCCTCCTTCCTTTCCTGCTTCCCTCTCTCTTCCTCTCCCTCCTCTCTCATCTCCCTCCCTTCCTCCTTCCCATCTCCTTCCTCCTCCTCTTCTTATCCCCCTCTGCCATGTGAAACTACTCCTCGGGACACATGAACAAATGTCTACCCACCCCAGATACAGAACCAACCACAGACCAAAGAAGGATGCCATCAAAATCCAACTTGGGGAACCAGTAAGTTTTTTTATTGGGATTACTTACAGGAGCAGATATGACTCAAAGTCAGCTGCATCACCAAAACCACACTTCGGCATGGGTGGCAGCTTGGGAAAGCAGGAAACCTGGAATGCATTGCACAACCTACAGGTGGCTCAACAGGTTGGAGAACATCTTTTTCGGTTGGCTCTGTTGGTCTGAGCCTCTTGGATCCAGCATCTCTACTTTCAGGCAGCATGGCTGGTCTGAGAGTCTCTCAGCAGTCCTTAGGGTTTGTATATGGTTGCAGAGGGAAAGGCCCAGTGAACATGGTCAATTTCAGGGATTTCCTGAATTTAAGGAGCTTCCCTCCAGGATGGACTGTCTCACCTCCCCTTAGGACATCCTGTTGTTCACCTCCCTTTAGAACATCTTGTTTTGTACACAGCTTCCCTCCAAAATGGAAAGATTTATCTCAGAGGAAATTGCTACACAACATTTGTCTTCACTTGTTGTTTTGTTTTATTCTCATTTTTGTATTGGATTAATTAATTAACTTACTTACTAATTCATTTATTTACCATTGAATGTTGTGTGTGTGCATAAGTGTGTGAACATGTGCTACGGCACATGTGTGGTCAGACGACAACCTGCAGGGCTTGGCTCTCTCTTCTCACCATGGGATCCAGGGATGGAACTCAGGCTGTCAGGCTGCATCTTTGCTTACAGAGCCATCTTGCCAGCCCTTTGTATTGATTTTCCCCCTCTTCTCTTGCTGATTCAATTTCTCGTCTGGTTCAATAGCACTCAGTAATATAGTAGTCTTATTCTCCAGGAGCTCAGAGCCTGGACTAATAAAGCCCAGAAAATTGCCCTGTTGCATGAAAAGCTCCAGGTCCCAGAACAGAGGAGGAGCAGCAGGGAAAGACATCTCCTCTTTGCAGGAATGTTAGGAATGTTGTACAGATGACATTGGCTCTGGGGGGCTCTGTGGAGTGAGGAGGGTTCTGATAAAGTGGAGAAAGGAGAAAGAGGTATCCACGTTGTATGAAAAGGGAGGAGATGCGAAAGGCCTGGCTCTCTAGAAAAGAGACAGGGTTCAGGAGGAGGGAGCCCAGGAATAAGGGGCAGGGCAGAATGATGAAAGGCAGGCTAGGGCAGAATCATAAGCAAGGTAGCCTACCAAGGACATCAAGAACCCAGTTTAGGGGAGCCCATTTTCTTGCTCCTTGGCCATCTTGGTGGCAGCTCTTTGTTGGGGTTGTTCTGCCCCTAAGGCAGGAAGAGTGTGGCTGCAAAGATGAGAGTCTCCCGAGTTGAGCTGATCAACTCTAAGCTCCTACTTGTTATGAAAAGTGGAACATACACGCTGAGGTACAAACAGACCCAGAAGATGCTCAGACAAAGCAAAGAGAAATCAGTCATTCTTTCTAACAACTGCCTGTCTTGCAGGAAATACGAATACGATGCTATGTTGGCCCAGGCTAGTGTCGGTCACTACAGTAGGAATGATACTGAACTGGGCACAGCATGCAGACAGTATTAGAGTGTGCCCACTGGCTGTCACTGACCCAGGCGGTTCTGATATCATTAGAAGCATGCTGGAACAGAGCACTGAAAACATTCTTTCTTTAATAAAGCCTGCCAGAGCTTGTTTCAAAACAACTAAGCTTAGCTGGTGTCATGAGCATGCTTATAGCAGGCCACAATAAGGCATGGTGTGGACCAAAGCCAACTGCATCCTCACCATGATGTGTAGAGATGAATTTTATATCGGCAAAACAAACATCCCACTTGGTCACACATTTATGGCTCCTTTGGACTTTATCCTATGAGCCGAAAAGAGCCAGAGAGAAGCAGTCAGCAGAGCTTCCCAAACTCCCGGTACTTACGTTTATATTACAGCAGAGGCCCAGGCTTTGCCTCTAAGATGCTTATCTTGTCTTGAGCTGGTAGTATAGCATCATAGCATCTCATTTCACTTGATCTCCAGGGGAAGTGTCCAGAGCAGGAACCCTGGGAAGTCTTCTCTCCACAGCAGCAGAAGAGCAATTTCTTAATGGTGTCTCTTTCCACACCATTGGTTACCAGAATAATGTTCCTCTAGCCAATAATTCTAGGTATTCTGGAGGCTAAGGCAGAAGTATTTCAAGTTCAAGGGCAGCGTGGGAAATGCAGATCTTCATGCTTGTACAGCAAGCACTTTATGGACAGAGCTATCTGCTTAACCCACCTCATTATTTTTTGCATATTACTTTTTAATTTTAAAGATTCATTTTTTTTTATTCTTGTATGTGTTTGAGTGTCTGCCATGTGTGTGCAGGTACCTACACAGGCCAGAAGAAGAAAGGCATCAGATCCTCTGGAGCTGGAGTTACAGGTGATTTGGAGCTATGCCCACAGTGCTGCTTAGATCTGAACTCCAGTCTTCTGGAAGAACAGCAAGCACTCTTGACAAATGAACCATCTCTCCAGACCCTTAATGTAGCTTTGTAAAGAGGTGTCTTAAAACAACACAGGTTCTGAATGATGCCCAATTCAACTCTCTTGACCCAGGATAGGAAGAAGTAAATGGGGATGTTGAGGGCCAGTCTGATTCTTAGTTCAGGTTCGCCTGATGGGTTGTACATGAGGAGCTCGTCAGATCTTTGCAGCAGAGAACAGTAAAGGAAGATGATGGCTGAACAGGCAGGTGGCCTACAGCAGGGAGGAAAGACCAGCGAAGAGAATAAACACAGAATGGAGCGGAGTTTTGCATCCCACTGTTCCGGCATGTTCTGGACTCCCCACATCCCTAGGCAATGCATGTTAACTGGGGAATGACATGCCACCTCTATGAAGAATATCAGACCTTCATTCATGATCAAGTTCTTGCAGAGACTCATGTGTCAGATGCTTGGTGCAGAGCATGGAACACAGTTGGCTCCTTGGGAAGAAACTAATGAGCTGCATTGCAGTGGTGATTAGGGGAAAGTCACTGGATCTTCTGACTTTGTCCCCATTTCTCAGCATGGCTAATTAGAGAGCTTGACCATAGGACCCCTCTGAAGGTCACCAGAAAGCATGCATTGGACAGATCCAGACACAAAGTAAGTGCTCAGAGTACAAGGGTTGAGTGAGTTGTCTGAGAGCAGTGGTTCAAGTCTGGCTTCAGTCATCCCAGCCAGCAGTGCAACTGGGGCACATGACCCAATGTCTTTCCAGTTATCTCATTAGTAAACTTGGGCCAGTAACAGTGTACTAGATGCAATTTTGTGCTTATTGGTTACCCAATGCGATGCCCTTAGAAGAGGGCCTGGCACTTGTTGAATGATGGCCCCCAGTTCCTCTGTCAGCATCATTCTTCTGTAAGCATGTGATCAGGGAAAGGCTGTGGCTGTAGATCTCAGCTCAACCCAAGGTTCTGAGAGATTGTCGCCTGCCTGAGATGCCATTTGTGATTCAAGAACAGAGAAAGGGGAGCCTGAATCATAGTTAGCTGAAGTCTTTGAAGCCAAATGGACCTGTGTTCTAGACTTCATTAGGCACATTCTGCCTGTGTGACTTTGGAAAATTTACTGGAACTCTCTGTTGTTTCTGCTGCCAATCAGCTGACTGGGGACCTTTTGTTCTGCCCAAATAGATCATGGACAAGAGAACAGGCAATGCTCTTCAGGCCCAGGTCTTTTGCAGCTTTTGTATCCTTTGGTGTTTGACAGTTATGGACTGCAGCGTCAGGGAGGAAGGGGCAGTAACAGGTGGCACACTCTAGTGTCTCAGCTCTCATGTAGGCTTCAGGTAGTTACAGCTTTTAGCCATGCACACTGCAGCTCTTGTGAGGCCACAGGAAATTGGGATCCCTTAGCCCTTGGCAGCATCTGACGTTACAGCTTCTGGTCAGACCCTAGGGACTGGGACTCCTCAGCCATTGATAACACCTGGTGTTACAGCTTCCAGGCCTCTGGGGTCTGAGACCCTTGACTCAAGGCTTGGCAGCTCTCTGGAGCTCTTCCAGTCCACAAGGCCTGTGGTTTCTCCTCTGTGGCTCTTGATAGATTTCTATCCTTCAGTATCAGTTTCACCCTCTCTTGTCTTCTCTCAGCTTCCAACATTTGTCTTCTTCCTGCCCTGGCTACACTCCTGAGCTCTTTTGCTTCTTGTTGCTCTCTGGGGTTAGTCCCATCTGCTGACAGCTGTGGCTACTGCTGTGGTCCTTTCCCTGTGGTTGCTGCTGTGAGAGGTTGATTTTTCAGCTCAGCCTCTTCTTCAGCTGTGAAGCAGCAGGCCTCATTGCTGTATTGGCAGCTTGGCCTGTCTGTCACTGAGCCCCATCCCTTCTGCTGTCAGGCAGCAGTTGCGCCTTGCTTGTGAAGCCTGGCATGCTGAACATCTCCTGTCACTGCTGATATGCTGCTTCTTTCTTGGTGTTATCAGCTCTGTTCACTCCTGGAAAGGCTTTATTGCCAATATTGTGATGCCAAGTTGGGGAGGAGGCAAAGGAGAGGTCTCTCAATAAGCTCATCAAGTGAGTCTAGCAACTTGCTTTTATAAACGGGGATGTCAGCACCAATCACAGTGAGCCTCTCATGCAAAGAAAGGCTACATTTGCACCAATCACAGCAGACCTCACATGCAAATGAAAGTTTGTGTTTGCACTTATCACAGCCTGTTTGTTTAGCCAGGCACAGCAGCACCCCTACTGGGTCACCAGAGGGGAAGTGCTCCCCTTTGGCCTGGGTAGAAATGGTTGCAGTCATGTAGAGTTTGCTGAGGCCTGTTATAGTAAAGAACCTAATGCAGACTATAAGAAACAGTTCTGGCTGGGGCTGTGCCTGCTGGAGCTGTGATCACTGCGTGGTTTCCTCAGAGCCCCATGGAGTGTTCAAGGTGGCTGGTGCTGGCCTAGGGTAGTCAGGCTGACTGTATGACTGACAGTCCATTTGCTCAAGGTAGCCTGGGAAGCCAGGGAGCATCCAGCAGCTGCCAATTATGGAGTCGTCTTCCCCCGCATGTCTTTTCTTATCTACAGGAGACTGAGGTCAGAAGGTGATCAATAAGAATGACTTTTAATAGATTTTAACAATGCCATAACACTCCCAGGAGAGCTGAGTAGCCCTCATCTGTCTCAGTATTACAGGAGAATGAGCGTCAGAAGGGTGCTCTAAGCATCTGGTCTACGGGCTTTAATGAGTGCTTGTTTTATATTTACTTTTTGAGGCAGGGTGTCTTACTGGCCTAGTGCTCACTGATTAGGCTAGGCTGCCTGACCAGGGAGACCTAGGGATCCACCTGTCTCCACCTCCCCAGAGCCAGGATTATAAGCAAATGCCACCATGCCTGGATTTTTCACATGGGTTCTGGGCTTGGACCTGAGTCCTCATGCTTGCACAGCAGACACTTTCCTGACTGGGCATCTCTCCAGCTCTAACCTCTCAATTTAGAAGGGAGGGAATAGATGCACCTGGAGGGCTGAGCTTCAAGCTTCCACTACGGAGTGTGCAAAGCCAGCCTGACCTTAGCATGTGTTATTCCCTCTTCCCAGGCTCCACTCTGGTCTGATGTCTTGGGTCTCCCAGGATGCAGCCTGCAATTACAGTTTTAACAATACCCCCAGACATCTTTTTGATAAGGAATATGGGGGCTTTTCACTTAGTGATAAAGTCTGTAGAGGCAAGATAGGTATCAAATTAATTTCCCAGGTTTTGTTTAGGTAAAAACAAATCAGCTGATGCTTCAGTGTGTGTTAAGTCTCTGATTTAAAAATTCTTCTCCTGTCTTCCTTTTATTCCTTTCTGTTCACTCACTAAAAATTAAACACAACACAGGTGGACCGTTTTGCTTATTGCTGATCGCCTCTCCAGACTGCAGGTGAGACTCAAGAGACTGTTTCAAGCCGAAATAAAGTCTCCAACACCATTTAGTTCAAAAGCAGCAAGGTAATTTATTACGGCCAGGCTGTCTGATTCAGGAGCGGACAAAAAGCCCCGATCCTCTCAAACAAGGGCTTTTTATAGGGCTACAAGCATTGTTCAAAAATATATCTGTCCCTAAACATAGCAAAACTTAAATTTACCAGTCATGTTACTGTATCCAGGCAAGGCAAGCAAGCAGTTTTGACAGAAGTGGAATAGGCTGTTAGCCAGGTGTTGAATGCCCTAGATTGGAACATTTTGCGGTTGCGGTTAAGCCATTTCTCAGAACTTATGGGTACGTTCCCCTTCTGGGTATTTAACTAAAGTAGGGCAACATTTGCTGGTGGGGAGCAGACCTGAGTAAGATGGAGGAACTTAGGCTAGGTTTCTGAGGCATTTCATTCCCCACTCCTTTTGATAGTAAAGTCAATTCTTTGACAAGACCAGCAGAGTTATACCTTGTCCTCAGTATCCTCTATGGGCACTAACTGGTCATACTGGTTGCATAAGACCATAAGTTTTACAGACTGTATTCTTTAAGAAGGCATGGTCCACAAGTGAGAGCAAGTATGCCTAATAGTAGTGGTCCTGCAATAGCACTTAACAGTGTAGTTAACCAGGGGGACCAAGAGAACATAGCTTCATACCAATTATTACTATTTTCTCATGCCCTAGCCCTTTCCTGGAGTCTTTTTCTGACTAGGGACAAATGTTCTTGAATTATTCCCCAATGGTTGGCATAGTAACAACATTGTTCTCCTAGTGATACATATAGTCCTCCTTGTTGCATTAGCAAAAGATCTAGTCCCTCTGGTTTTGTAGGACCACCTCAGCTAGTAAGTCCAGGGAGCCTTCTAGATGTTTAAGGGAATTTTCCAAGGTTGAGAGGTCATCATCAATATGGGCACTAATGGCCTTAAAATTGTTATTGTGAGTGACCAAAGCAGCTGTACCAACACCTGCCGCCCCCACGATGCCTGTGCCCACCAACATTGGGAGGAGGACGGAGGCTGCTGTAGCAGCCCAGGGTCTTCTCACTAATGAAGTAGCTGACATATAGTCACCCCAGGCCTCCTGAGAGTAATAATACACTTGGGACATAGATGGACTAGGATGCAAAAATCTTTTCTTATAGTTATTATCTGTACACTAGCGCAGGGAGTCAGACTGGTAGAGCAGGGAAACCATGTGCCTTCAGGAGGTATTAAGTAAGCTGTTGGTAGAATCGTTTATCAGGGTGGAGGAGTTACATTGTCCTGTGTATGGGGAGGATATGAGGGGCTATCCCATTCCATAAAAGCAGATTCCATTCCTCTGGACTTCACCTAACATGAGCCTAGGAGCAAAACCACATTTACATCTAGAGGAATTAAGGGGTTTTGCTTCAACAGGAGCTGTAGTTGACAAGCCAGTATAGTAGTAGGGAGGCCTTTGGTCCAAGCATAACCAGCACTTTCGGGTTAAGGTGGGATGGGAGGCATTGAAGAATTTGAAAGTACTGTAGAAGAGTTACCTCTGGGTTTGCTGCTTTGTAGGTGACCTGGTCCCACCTCAGTGCTTCATCAAACAGAGTGGGGGAGTTCCTGAACCCCTGTGGGAGTCGTTTCCATGTGAGTTGTCCATTGTAGGATCCATCAGGGTCAGTCCATTCAAAAGCAAGGATGGATTGGCTGATCTTTGCTGCTGGGAGGGAGAAGAAGGCACCTTTTAAATCAAGCACAGAATAGATCTTTCTCTCTGGTCCCAGTTCACTGAGGAGAGTATAAGGATTAGGCACAGTAGGGTGAATAACCTCAGCCCATTTGTTGACTTCTCTTAGTTCCTGAACAGGCCTGAATTCTGTTGTCCCAGGTTTAGGTACCCGTCGGAGAAGGGTATTCCATGGGGAGTGGCATGGGACAAGAATTCCTGCTTCTTGGAGCCTGTTTATATGTTTATTAATTTCTTGTTTAGCTTGCAGGCTGATGGGATATTGTTTTACCTTGACAGGGGTGGCTGTACTGAGTAATTGAATCACTAAAGGTGGTTGATGCCTTGCCAACCCTGGTGGATTGGTCTCTACCCATATGCCAGGGATTTCAGTCTTCCATCTTTCCAGGAGCAGATTTTTGCGCCCCTGTACCTGTTCCTTATCTGTTTGCAAAAGGTATTCCTCAGAGAGGGGACAGGTAATCAAAATAGTAGGGAGTTTCCAGGCCAAATTCACAGAATCGCCAGCAAAAGTGATGGTGGCTTTTAATTTATGCAAAAAATCCCCTCCAAGAAGGGGGTAGGGACAGTTCAATATCAAGAGGAATGAATGAGTTACTGTTCCCTCAGCCAGGTTGGTAATGTGGGCCCTGGTGTGAGGGTAACTCTGGTATTTTCCAGTAGCTCCCTGGATAGTTAGATTTTTGTTCTCTAGGATTCCTAAGGGTTCTTTAAGTACAGAGATGACAGCCCTGGTGTCTATCATGAATTTAGTAGACTTCCCTTCTACCTGTAGAGTGACCAGCAGTTCCTGGGGGTCAAGGGAGAAACCGAGGTCATGCCATGCTTCGGTGACAGCCAATGCTGCTTCCTTTTTCTTGTGATTAAGGTGTTCATTCTTCCAGTGTCCTTCTTCCTTACAATAGGCACACTGGGTCTTTTTAAGTCTGGGTCTTTCAGCTTGGTCCTTAGAGGAGGAGGCGGGAGATCTCTCTCTCTGAGGCCGCCTAATATCCTTTCCTAGAGCTGCTACTAAGACTTTGCCTAGCTCCTGCCTTGCTCCTGAGCCGAGGTGTCCCTATTGGCATAAACCCTTTGAGCTATCTCTTTTAATTCAGAGATTAATTTTCCTTCAAACCCTTCTAGCTTTTGTAGTGTCCGTCTAATGTCTGGGGCCAATTGAGAAACAAAGGCAATGTTTAAAGTCCTTCTGTTCTCAGGTGCCTCTGGGTCTATAGGAGAAGAGAGGCGGTAGGCTTGATAGAGCCTTTCTGGAAATGCAGCTGGCAACTCTTCTGGTCCTTGTAGTGTTTGGCTGACCTTAGACAAATTGGTTTGGCTTCTGGGCTGCTGCTCTGAGTCCTAGTAACAGAGTCTGGCGGTACCTGGCAAGGTGATCCAGTCCCTCTGGGGAATTAGGTTCCTATCTGGGTTGAGAGGAGGGGAACACCTCATCAATGACAGCCAGGTTCTGGGTAGGGAGGTACCACCTGCTCCAAGGATGGATTGGGTGGCCTCCCTCAAATCTTCTTCTTTCCTCAGCGGTCAAAAGAACCTGCAAAAGCTGATGACGGTCATCCCAAGTGGGACGATGAGTGATAAAGATGGAACTAAGTAGGTCAATTAGCCCTTGTGGATTTTCAGAAAAAGGAAATTCTGAGTTTTCCAGTTACATAGATCTGTTGTGGAGAAAGAAGCACGTACAAATACAGATTGGCCTTCCTCCCCACTGTTCCCTCTAGCAGGGGCTACTTCCCTAGGAGGTAAAATGGCAGGTGGTGACTGGGAAGAGGAATGAGTGGATGAGGCTCCTGCACCAGGGGGCAAGGGCCTAGAGTGCATCCCCGTCTGGGTGTGGGGTGGCCTCTGCACTTCTCCATCTGGATGGGGATTGAGATCTTCAGGAGTCTTGGGGGCCGAGGGGAACAAAGCCCTCCAGTGTAAGGAGGGGTTTTCTATTTTGTGGTCCTCCTCTTGCAGAACAGGGTACAGCTTTTTAAGTTTAGAACTAAACAGGAGAACCGGGGTGAGGGAGGGAAGTGAAGCAGAACTGGCCTTGAGGGAGCTTTTGGTAAGGCGGCCACATTTTATAACCCAAGAAGGGGGATTTTCTAACAAGTCCACCCAAGTCACAATGTAAGGGATCTGGTCGGGGTGGCTCTGATTGCAGACCCTGCAAACAGAATAAGCAACAGCCAAATCTAGGGTCCCTTCTGTGGGTCATCCTGTCTCCTGGAAAGTGGGCCATCCTAGTGTGCATTGAGTGTGGAGTTTGGGTGCCTTGACCCTTCTAAAGCCAAAGCTTCTGTCTGGCTCTCTTCCTGAAATCAGAAAAGTTAGTTAACATGCATTCCAATGGGGTAGCACTCTTGGACTCACTCTGACCCATGACAGATACAGACACAACTCCAAAACACAGAATGAGACAGGTACAGACAAATAACACCAACCAGGTTGTCACCAAATCCAAGTTCTAGAAAAATGACTGAACTCTGGACTGAGTGACCAGGCGGGCCCGGGGACGTCTCCTCTGGTACCCACCTAGTCTCCAGCTTCCCACCTAGTAAGTCTGATCAGAACCCAGAACCAGATCCAGATGGCATGAAACCACGGGCTAGCCAAAACCAAGAAGAGAGAAACCAAGAATAAATGTTTCTCAGGGTGCCCTTACCTTGCTGGTGGTGTGGACTGGAGCTCAGAGGGCTGAAACCAGGAGCAGCAGGGGCCTGGGGCTGGGACTGGCCTCCCCTGGGCTGCCGATGCCCTCTGGCTCAGGCAGATGGAAGGATCTCTGTGGAACCTCCAAAGGTTACAGGCTGAAACAAAGTCTCCAACACCACCTAGTTCAAAAGCAGCACGGTCATTTATTATGGACAGGCGGCCTGACTCAGGAGCAGACAAGAGCCTCGATCCTCTCAAACAAGGGCTTTTTATAGGGTTACAAAGCATTGTTCAAAAACATATCTGTCCCTAAACATAGCAAAGCTTAAATTTACCAGTCATGTTACTGTATCCAGGCAAGGCAAGCAAGCAGTTTTGACAGAAGTGGAATAGGCTGTTAGCCAGGTGTTGAACGCCCTAGATTGGAACATTTTCTGTTGCAGTTAAGCCATTTCTCAGAACTTATGGGTACGTTCCCCTTCTAAGTATTTAACGTAGGGCAACAGTTGCTGGTGGGGAGCAGACCTGAGTAAGATGGAGGAACTTAGGCTAGGTTTCTGAGGTGTTTCAGGGACCAGGCCTGTGACAGGAGTTCTACCTTCTGAGAGATGCAGATTGTGTAAATAGTTTGAGGACACTGGAACTACAAGAAGCAGATCAATATGTTAAATTAGCAGCTGTGATAGACTCTGAAGGTCTGTGGAATCTCAAAGGTGCTCAGAGTGAACTCAGATTTCCTGGTACCTGGACTGGGGTCCTGAAAGGTCATGAGCATAAGATTATGGGAATCCTATCCATTCCAGAATCTTCCTGCTTTGTGGGCTGGAAACCATTTCCACCAGGAAACAAAAAGACAACTGATTCTGATCCTTACCTCCCCATCTTCATGAAGAGTAAAGAGCAGAGACTGGGATTGTGCCAAATCTGAAGGGCTCCTGCAGACTGTGACATGCTCACATCCTCTTTTTAGCCCCAGAAACCTCATACCACCCAGCTAGTTTCTGAGCAAACATTCATTTCCACCCTTCAACTGAGTCAGTATTGTGTTTAGTGTCAACGAGATGAGGGTGGGGGGAGTGACAGGGGAAGGTTGCTGCTGATGACACCCAGGCCAAGAGTGTCCACCTCTGTTAGACCATCCAGCCAGCAATCCTCTGTAGCTAGAGAAACACAAAAGAAGCATAAGCACGGGTGGGAAATTCTCAGCATACACTGAAAAGCAAATAACCTTTTTTTCTGGAGTTGGTAAATACAGAAAGCATTGTAGTATAACATCCAGGATAAACTCCCCAGCAATATCAAAAGCTCCAAAGTGTCAGTGTCTCTGTGTGTGTGTGTGTGCTTATGTGTCTACATGTGATTTGTGTTCACATATGTGTGCATGTGAAGGCATAGTGTGGGGGTGCACATGTACATATGTTTGCAAGTCTGTGGAAGTCAGAGGACAACTTCAACTGTTGATCCTCGGGTGCCACCA
The DNA here is from genome assembly GCF_000622305.1 of Nannospalax galili. Lineage (NCBI taxonomy): Eukaryota > Metazoa > Chordata > Mammalia > Rodentia > Spalacidae > Nannospalax > Nannospalax galili. The sequence goes on from NW_008355811.1 coordinate 3,767,448, forward strand.
CTTTGTTTTATGAGACAAGGTTTCTCAGTTTCACCTGGAAGTCAGCAATTCAGCTAGCTGGATGGCCAGTGAGCCTCAGGGATCCTATGCCTTCTCAGTGCTGGCATCACAAACACATGCCACTATATCCACCTTTTTCACATGGGTTCTTGGGATCGAACACAGATTCTGGTGCTTGCAAGGCAAGCACCTTGTGGACTGATCCATCAGCCCAGCCCCCAGGTCACTTTTGCTCCATCAAATTTCGTCCCCACCTTGTGGCTGTAGTTCGTGTTGAGGTTAAGAGCTTCCATTTACTCCTTTTTCCTTCCACGCCTGGACTGCCTTCCCTTCCCACCAGCCACATGTTTACATTACCAAGTTATTAATATTTATCTTACCTTCTATAAATATAACCACAGCTTTGGTGCTTTGTCTGTAGGTTAAATCTTGAAGGAGAGAAATATTAAATAGCATTTTTGTGAGTAGACTGAGGAATCTGTTTCTAGGTGTGTGGGGATTTAGTGATATGGTAGCTACAGGGCTGAGCACAGAGCCTTCTAGCACACCTTTTGTGTCTGAGCAATAGAGCCATTAGCAAATATTATCAAGCAGTGATCGATGCCTGGGTAACCTGATGCTGTACAATTCAAATCCATCTTTTTCCATCACCAGAAGGGAGTGGCTAATCCCTTGGCTCTGATGGTAAAGGTGAATCTTCACTTGCTCTACTGTGAGCCTTGCATTAATGTTAGTCTAATGTGGATAATGAGATGGGAAATGGTACAGTAGAGAGTACTAAACCCAGGGCCTTGCACATGCTAGGTGAACCAACTAAGCTGTGTCACCAGTCTTTTTCAGTCTGCTATTTCTTCAGGACACAGCTCAACTGGGAAAGAAATGCATGGGGGCTGGAGAGATGGCTCACTGGTTAAGAGAGAAGACGCCTGCTCTTGCAGGAGACCCCAATTTGATTCCCAGAATGCATATTGGGAAATGCATATTATAGGCATTTACAACTGCCTGTAACTCTAGCTCCAGGAAATACTCTCCTGACCTTTGCTGGTAACTGCACTCCTGTATGCAAACACTCACCACACAAACACAAGCAAATAATAAAATAAATCTTTAGAAAATTGCAATGTTTTCCTACATTTTCTTCCCTATGAGATTGCATCTTAGTTCAGAACTATTTGCATAGAAGTGTGTGTGTGTGTGTGTGTGTGTGTGTGTGTGTGTGCGTGTGTGTGTGTGTGTGTGTGTGTGTGTGTGTGTGTGTGTATTCTCCCCGCACAGTCTACCCTTCAAGGTGTTCTATGAGAACCACTGTCCCTCCACATCCTTTGTTCCTGGTCCTCCTTTCATTGGTGGGTTCATATTCTTTTCAATTATTTTCAAATTCTACAATTCTATGGTAAGTTTTTGGGGTTTTCTTTCTGTGCTTGGTAATCAGTGTCATTTAGGTTACTATTTCAGAACCATCTACCGCTATGCCCCTTATGGTACTGGGGTGACTGCACTTGTGTCCTGCTAAACTCTGGAGAACTATCTCAGGATTGTTTGCCAAGTGTCCTTGTCAGTTTTATCTGATAACTTGACACAACCTGGAATTATCTGAGTAGAAAATATACAGTGAAGAATTGCCTAGATCAGATTGGCCTGTGGGCCTGTCTGTAGGGGATTGTCTTGATTGTCAATTGATGTGGAAGGGCCCAGCTCAGTCTGGGCTGTACTAGGCAGGTGGTGCTGTCCTGTATAAAAAAAAATTAAGTATAAGTCATCCTTCAAGCCAGTAAGCAGCACCTTCCATGGTTCCTGCTATACTTCTTTGGCTGTGATGTGAGGTCCTTGATCAAAGGCAATGTTGTATAGAATAGTATGCAGGCCTACCTTTGGGTTCCTGCCTTGAGTTTCTGCCTTGACTTCCCTCAGTGATGGACTGTGACCTAGAATTTAAGCCAAATAAACCTCTTCCTCCCGTATGTTGCTTTGGGTCAGGGTATTTGTCACAGCAACAGAATTGAAACTGGAGCACCAGGTTGTTGACGGCAGGAGTCTGATCAAATTCCTGGTTTGTGCTTAGAAAGGATGCCGTATTCCCAGGTATTCCCACAACCCTCACACAACTGGAAGATGCAGAGTTCCTATCCCTTAGGAGCCAACCTATTGAAGGAGGTGGAGCCTGGAGTAGAACTCTTATCCTGGGTGGACAAACACTGAACTTCCCTGCTTACTCTCAAGGACCCCCTCCCCCACCTCAGCTGCTTGGAGCATCTTCAGATCAGAGTCAGGAAGTCTCTTTGTAACATTAGTCTTTCCAAAATCCATGTTATGCATTGTTTCTTAGATAACTGTGTAACAAAGGAAATGAATCAGTAGAGATGTTCAGAGATCAGAATTCAGTTAGGCTGGTAACCACGATTAACCATCACAGGTTCAGTGGGAAGCTAATATATTGTAAAACTGCACAAATGTGGGATGCTGAGAAGTAACAGGAAACGAACACTATTGATTGGTTTTTTATTTATATTTTTGTATATAAGTAAATAGCACAGTACACATGTGAGAGCCTGAGTGAAGTTGATGTCAGAAATCATCCTCAATCGCTCTTCCACTTTGTTCTTTGAGTAGGGTCTCTCAATCAAACCCAGAGCTTGACTCTGTGGCTAGTCTGGCCAGCCACCTTGCTTTGGGGATCCTGTATCCATTTTCCAAGGCTGCAATGACAAGCATGTTACCACACCCACCTGGCATTTATGTGGTTTTCCAGGGACCCAAACCCCAGTCCTCATGCTTGCTAAGCAAATGTTTTAACCTTTGAGCTATCCCCTGAGCCCTTCAGTGGTTTATTTTCTTGCTCTCCTCCTAGAGAGAAGGCAATATTGTTAGTTACCATGACAAGATTGTTGGTAGAGGACTAGGCTCCCCTAGGCTAGATGTGGTTTTACATAAAAGCCTTCAAAAAAGAGGAAAGCCACTTCAAACAATAACATGTGCTGATATTTACGTAAGCACTTTGTGTCTATAAACTCATCCAATCTTTACAACAATCTTGTGGCATAGATCTCACTATTTCTCCATTATTAAAGATAAACTGAGCTGGACAGGGCTCAGTGGATAAAGTACTTGCCTTAAAAATGGGAAGATCAGAGTTTGGATCCCCAGAACCCACATAAAACTGAGCAGGCAGTGGTAGCTCCTCTGTGATCTCAGTGCTCTGGAGGTATAGATGGGGGATCCCAGGGCATGCTGGCTCTAGCTAGCTTAGCTGTCTGTGAGCTCTAGATTCCCCCCAAAGACTTTGTCTCAGTAAGTAAAGTGGAGAGTGATTGGGGGAAGAAATCTGCTAGTCTCCACTTGCTTGCACCCACACGTGTAGTGTCCCTGCACACATATGCAGCCACACACTGTAAACATGCACACACATACACATGAAATAAAGATAAACCAAACACAAGATTTTTGGACAACTTCCTGGTATCACATATAATAAACAGTAGGCATTTACATTCTGATGATCAACTGCATTGCCTAAGTGTATCAGCCAGGATTGGTTACATTTTGCTGGATAACAAACATCTATTTGTACCCCAATCTCAAGACTTTGTATTTTATCCATGTTTCATGTCCGCTGTGGTTCAGCGAAGGGCCTTTGGTCTCTTCCTCTTGTCTTTCTGAGGCTAATAGAGCAAGTATCCCCTCAACATCACTAGTCACTGCAGAAGAGGGAAATTGCTTCAGAGGGTCTGAAACTGACCACGCATCGACCCCTCTCAGAAGTGGTAGCATCACTTGCAGTTGCAACCTCTTGACTGCAGCCTCTACTCAGCCACAATGGGGGAGTGTTGTTCTGGGAGGCAGAGGTCAGAATGCTGGAAGAAACACTGTGGCCACCTCACTGTGCTTAGCAGTAGTGACAGTGAAGGGAGCTAGGGGAGTTGAGGAAGACAAGGGGGAGAGCAGCGTGAATGATGTAGGACTTTGCTCCATGAAGCTGCATGGTCAGCCGGTGTGGGTGCATGGCTGGCTGACATTTTGGCACGTCCTGGCTCTCTGGAGCTGCCCTTGTACTGTGACAGAGCCCTTTCTTCTATTATACAGCAGAACTCTGTGCCTAGGAGAGCAGGGGATGCTCCCCCACTTCATCCCAACATCTGTTCCAGCAGTTTCCTGAGCAGACAAGTGGAGACCATCACCCAACCTAGCAGGGTTCACTCCATGGACCACCTGGAACAGACTGTTCAGGGCAACACTGAAGTTGCACAGAAGTCTGTCCAGTGCTTAATGAATATGTCTCCTGTGATGGTTTGTTTTTAGTGTCAACCTGAGTGAATTTTGAATCACCAGGAAACACACCGCTGGGTGTGTCTATGAAGAAGTTCCCAGAAAGGCTTAACAGAAGTGGGACGACCCACCTTGAATGTAGGTGGCACTCTCCTGCCGCTGCTTCATACTGCTGCCCCCATTACGTCCCCACCTTGATAAACTGTATCCCTGCCCACTGTGAATCAAAGTAAACCTTCCTTTTCTTAAAGTGTTTGTGTCAGGTATTTTGTTACATGACTGAAAATGTGTCTTGTAGAGCTCCCAGTTACCCCTCAAACCTATATTCTGCATGTTTAGTGTTCACGTGTTCAGGTAAGCTTTTCTGATTCTGAAAGACGTGTGACGGTGTCTGGAGGAGAGGAATGGCTTTGCAAAGCTGTGTGATAGCCACTGTTGGAGGTCCTTCTGTCAGTCATGGCTGGAAGGAGCCCCCACCCATGAGTCTCTGCCTTTCTGAGGCTGTCTCCCTTCACCGAGGCTGTAGATGCCACAGGAAAATTCCACTTGAGAGGCTAACTTCTGGGCAAGGGGAGACCAGACGAAACATCAGGAACCACTGAAGTATTTTGGAGACGTGGAAGAAATAAAAGAAGCCCAACCTGCCTCTACGAGATGAATACCTTGGAAGGAAATAGGTCTCAGCTAGATAGACTATAGTTTAAAGCAAGTGACTGTGTCTAAGATGTGGCAGAGGGGGGGACCTATGGGAGACTTAGCCAGGGATAGTAAGCATGATGTCCTAGTTTTCTTTCTGTTGCTGTGATAAAACACTAACCAAAACCAACTTGGGGAGGAAGGGTTCATTTGGCTTATAGGAGGAAGTCAGACAGGAGCCCACAGAGGCATTGCTTACTGCCTTGCTTACCCTGTCTTGCTCAGCTACTTTTCTTATTCAACCAAGGTCCACTGCTTAGGGATAGAGCTGCCCACAGTAGGCTGGGTCCTCCTACATCAATTAGCAATCAAGAATTGCTCCATAGGCATGGCCACAGGCCTGTCTGATGGAGGAAATTCCTCAAGTGAGGCTCCATCTTCCTAGGTGACTCTACTGTGTGGTCTTGTTTTTTTTTTTTTTAAAAAAAGGCAACCTAACCAGCACACATGGACACTCTTGCAGCCCCTATACCTGAATGGACAAAGGGAGATAACAAGCTTCCAGAGAGGCAAAAGACATCTTAGAAGACACCATGGACTTGCCTTAGGTGCAGATCATTTGAGAACACTGGCCTCAAGGGAAAAGCCAGGGCTGTCCTATCCTCTCCCTGCCAGTCCTCTGACCTGCTGTGGCTCCAACCTACCTTCTATCACATACACCAAGTGACAGAAGGAGAAGAATAGCACGTGAGAGATGAGCACGGTCTCCCAGGGCACAGAGCATAGTGGAGCTGGTGAGATGGAACTGAGGACAGTGGAAGCACCCTCCTCCAAGGAGCAAAGTTCTTTGACAAGAAAAACGTGTCTGTCCATGTGGGTTACAAACTTCTCAGTTCCCTTAAGTCTTGCAGGAACTTGCAGTATTTCATGGTCATTAAGTATTCAGTCAAACAAAGACAAAAATGAGAGCAAGTGAGCAGACCGAAGTGAAAAGAAGAGAGTAAATTTAGAGCAAAACCACTTAGTAGAAGCTAATACTTGTCAGAGGAAACTGAATGAATGGATTCGGCAATTTCTGCCACAAGCTTAGGAACACAAGATCCCATTGGTTCTGGAACTTAAAAATAATCCAGTGTAGGATTTCCACAGTTTTACCAGAGTAAATATTTCATGGTCTAACTGCTTCTTATAGGAGGAAAACTGTCAGTCTCCCAGAAGCTTCAGCCAGAGCAGCTCACTAATGTCTGATTCATTAGGATATGAAAGAAGGCAGGAGAAAGAGAAAGCTTGCTCCTACCGCACACAGGCAGACACTGCATGAACAGTCTCTTCACTGAGAAACCACTCTGAAATTCTTTTAATGGTGTTCAAGGCACACAGAAACACCCATCCACTCACAAATAAATAAAGGTTAAAAACTATTTTAAATAAAGGAAGAATGAGGGCTGGAGAGACGGCTTGCTGGTTAAGAGCACTGGCTGCTCCTCCAGAGAACCTGAATTGGATTCCTAGCACCTACATGGTGGCAAACTCCTGTCCTTAACTCCAGTACTAGGAGATCCAATGCCTTCTGGCCTATGTAGGCATTGCATGCATGTGATGTACTTACATACATGCAGGCAAAACATCCATATGCGTAAAATAGCCATATGGATACCTACCACTGTAGAAGATTCTTAAAATATGTACATATACATTATGAAAAGAAATTAAAAGGAGTTACCTTATAAAAGAGGGGCATTGTCCCTATGAGACACCATAGGTTAGCAAAGTAAAGGCCCAATGCCAGGGATGGACTCCCTCTTTCAAAGCTGTTGACCAGGGGGTCCCATAGACCCTCAAACAGTACTGGTCATTGTCCTTGCTATTGCTTACCCCCGAGAACTTCATGGTAAGACCTTATTGCTGAAGACAATACATACATGAGCTGTAGAACAAACAAGGAAAAATCAAGCTGGTGCTGACTTCAAAGCTTCATCTCTACTGGCTAGCTTTCATAGTGCTGAAAGGTGCTTTGTCTGCTACCTGAAGAGATAAGTAATCATCAGCCTCATCCTGCTGTCAATCCTATGAGCTACAACAGCCAGCTGACCTGAAAGGATATGCCCGGTGGTGCAACAGTGATATGAATATTATGGAAATAACTATCACCCAAGATCTCTTAGGGTCCCTTGCTCCTGGTGTGGGTAGACAAACCACATACCGCTTCTTTATCTGAATTTTCCATAGTTTATAACTTTTTTGGGGGGGGAGATTTACAAAGAAATGAACACCCGACACCTGGCACCCAGTTCTGCACAGCTTGGCCTGCTGTTCCGGATTGCTTTTGCTTTCGGTCTGCCTCATCTTGCATCCCTGCATACCCACTCACCCCACAGAGTTCTGTGAAGGGTCTATGGGGTCTTCTTGAGGTCCCCTGGCATCCCACAGGGTCCAGGGCAGGCTGGCTCACCAGCTCCCTGTACCCTGCTTCCCAGAATTGACGCCAAATCCTTTCTTTCTAATCTCTCACTACACTAGGCTCCACCCTTCTTCCCAGGGTGCCCTCCGCCAGCCCATGGCTCTTCAGAAGTCTGGGAAGGATAAATTATTTCCGAACTACAATAACCAACCAATTTCTGCTTGGATTTAAGGTCTGCTTCATAAGATGGATCCCACACCTGACATTGATATCAGGCCTACAGATCTATGGCTAGATAGGTCACAGGCCATAGACGAGAGCTAAATACAATTATTCTACTAAATAGATATAGTATTAAACTTATTTATACTGATTTTCTGTTATACCCATAGTTTAATGCATCTCTCAGCTCTCACCAGAGAATCTTCCCTCTATAGTAGATGATGATCAACACGGAGAACCACAACTGGCTAATGTGCAGAGAATAAAAAACTACAGGGTGATTATCCTTGAACAGGACACCTGTATGAAATCTCTGCCTCCAAAGGCTAAGGGATCATTGAGGAAGAGAGGGTGGGAAGACAGTAAGAGTCAGAGGGGTGGATGACCACAAAACAGAGTTTTCCAGACAGCTGGGAAGTTATTCATATGACCTCACAGCAATTTGACAGCATGCACAAGTTCCAGATAAGCTCAAAATAGATCTGGAGAGGTGGATAAGAAACCCCAACCCTACCTGAGTACCTATTGGCAACTGATGGCTGCTGAGAGGGGCAGAGTCAGTCTCTTGACATGTTAATCAGGCTCCAGTGGATGGACCCACTCTGAAGGGCATTTGGGGATACAAGTTTGAATTTATAGACATATATATATATATTATATATGTGCATATATACATATAAATATAATGAAATTGGATGGGGATAGTAAGGAGGGGTGCAGATAGGGAGGGATCTAAGTATCAAAATATGCTGTATGAAATTCACAAAAATTAAAGTAAAAAAATCAATAAATAATCTTTTCAAAAAATTAAAAGATTGCTCAAGACTAAAAAAGTTTAAATTTGCTTATAATTATGCTATTACAAAATCAAGTCCAATAAAAATCAGGCACTGGTCCATGGGTGATATTTCCTATCCTGTCCTGGTATCATGATACCTCTTCTACAGTGTTTTTATACAGCTGAGGACTTGTATACACCCTATAGAAGTGCAGATCACTCAGCAGCTGTGGGGAATGCACTTGGATGCTCCCCGAGGACATGGGTAAGGAGTTGTGGCTCTCGGGGGTAGTCCATCCCCATGTCCTGTGCAGGTCCCTTGGGCATTACCAGACTCTGTAAATGGTGAGCTGGTGAAGCGCCTGGACACTTTTCTTCTTCTGTGCTGGTTGATTATCTCACATCACAAATATAATAAACAGTCCTGTTGGTGCACTGAGATTTGTGTGCTAATTGGTCGGATTGGAGAAGATCTTGAATTTGGTGTTCATCTAGCTCTCTAGTCTGTACTGTGAATCCCCTCCCCAGTCTCCCTTCAGCTCTTATCAGCGAGGTGGCTTTCCTCTGATGAACAGAATAAATGGAACTGTGGTCTCTGCTGAGGGCATTGCAGCCTGAAGATTTGTTCCCAACAAGCAATTGGGCCTGAAGCCTGGCTATGCTTCATTTTGTGTCTCTCTTTTCCAAATGTCTTGTAGGCAGGGAGTTGGCTAGGAAGAGTAGAGACATGTGAGTGGGAAAATAGGGAAGAAACATAATTTTTGTAAGAGGAAGATGTGACTGACATGCTGTGTATTTACCTCACTCAAGACCTTGTGGAATTCCACCTGTACACAACAGCCAGACAAGATTTGTTTCTGCCTAGAAGTCTCATCAACATGACCCTTTCCCACTTTCCCAGCTGCACTCTGAATTTGAAAACTCAGGCAAAACAGCAGGCAAAGTCTCTGTGCCTTGATTTATCTCTGCCTCAAATATTGAAATTAGGCTATATTCAACCCAAGGAAGCTAGTTAAAAATAAACTGCCAGTAAGAATGATTTTCTCTTTTTTATTGTTTTTTTGAGACCAGGTCTCCCTGTAGCCATAGCTAGCCTGGAACTTGCTATGTAGACCAGACTGGCCTCCATCTCATAAGAATCCCCCTGCCTCTGCCTCCTGAGTGCTGGATTAAAGGTGTGGGCCACAGTCCCAGCCCTCTTTTTTATTTTTAAAAATATTTTTTAAATTTTTATTTATGTGTATATGAGTTTGTCTGCCCTCAGAAGCAAAAAGACGGCATCAGAGTCCCTGGATCTGGAGTTACAGGCATTTGTGGACTGCCTAATGTGGGTGCTGGGAACTAAAACTCAGGTCTTCTGCAAGAGCAGCAAGCACTCTTAACTGCTGAGCTATTTCTCCAGTCCCTGTTCTTTCTTCTTAAAAATAGAATTTTAACCTCTATTTATTTGTGAGTATGTGATGTATGTGACATATGTGATGTGTGCATGCACGCCTCTGTCTGTGTGTGTGTGTGTGCGTGTGTGTGTGTGTGTGTGTGTGTGTACATGCATATGTGTTTGTATGTAGGCCAGAATGTAATTGTGCTGGATAGCTTTAGTTGCCAACTTAACACGCCTGGGTAGAGGGAATCTCAATTGAGGAACTTCCTCCATTGGACTGGCCTGTGGTCATGTCTGCATGGCATTTTATTGATTACTGAGTGATGTGGGAGGATCCAGCCCATTATGGGTGGTGCCACCCCTTGGCAGGTGTCCTGTATCGTATAAGAAAGCAGACTGAACACAGGCTAGGGGAGTAAGCCTCCATGGTCTATGTTTCAGTTCTTGCATCCAGATTCCTGCCCTGACTTTCCTCAGTGATGAGCTATGACCCAGGAGTTGTAAGATGAAATAAACACTTTCCTCCTCAAGTTAGTTTTGGTCAGTGGTTTTATCACCACAACAGAAAAGTAACTAATACAACAGTAGCATGTTTTGCTCCATCACTCTCTGCCATGTTCCCTTGAAATAGGTTCCCTCATAGAACCTGGAGCTAGACTGACTGCCGGCAAGCCCCAGCGATCCCTCTACCTCTGCCCCCTCACCCTCCAGCACTGGGGTAACAGGTGTGTGAGTATGCCCAGATCTTTTACATGAGTTCTGGGGATTTGAACTCGGGTCCTTATGTGTGCACAGCAAATGTTCTTGCCTGCTGAGCCATCGGCAGTTCTTTCTATTCTGTGTAATTTCTCATCAAGCAGGAGTGAATTAATAAATAATGAGGGATTATTAGCTTTCCTTTGGTAGGAGCCATTAGATTCAGTCAAATAAAACCAGGGAGGTACTGAGGAACTGTGACAAGGATCCCTGGGTTAGCTGATTTTGTGTTGTTGTGACAAAATACCTGACAGAAGCAACTTAAAGAAGGATTTATTTTGGCTCATGGTTTCAGAGAGTTTAGTGCACCATGTGGAGCTCCTAGCATGGCAGGCATGTAGCAGAGAGGGAGGATGCACTGTATGCCTTTCTCCTTCCCCTAGTTTACTCTATCTCCTTGGGATGGTGCCCTCATATCCAGGTTGGGTATTTGCACCTCTTTAATACTCTCTGCAGACATCCTCATAGCCAATGCCCAGAAGTGTACCTCACCTATCTCCTTGGTGATTTTAAGTTCATTCAGCTTAACAAAGACGATTAATGACGACAGCTCAGCCAAAGAAGGCCAGTGCATAGGCAGAAGTTTGCAGATGTTCTGGATAAATGTTCTGCTTAGATTTACTTCCAACAGGGTGAGTTTTCTTTTTAAATTTCACATTTAATTGTTTTACCTTAAAAAGAAAAGAACCAAGGGGTTGGAGAGATTATTCAGAGGTTAAGATAGTGTACTGCTCTTGCAGAGGACCTGAGTTCGATTCCCAAAACTGATACTAGGGGATTCATAACCCCCTGTAACTCCAGTTCCAGGGGATCCAATGCTTCTGACCTCCATGAGAACCTGCACTCATGTGCACATACCCATACACAGACCCACACATATACACATAATTAAAAATAAAATCAATCTTAAAAAAGAACTTAGAATAATGTGGAAAAAATAGAACCCATTATAGCTAAAAATTAAAATGTTCATTGGGGCTTTTTTCAGAGTAAAGAAATAACTGTTAAAATTTACATGAAGGAATGTATCTTCTAAAACTGTTTTCCTGAAAGTGCCTCACTATCCTGTCAGGACTTCATTAATCTAAGGTTTATGAAATAGGTAATATTTCAAAATTGTAAAACATAAAATAGGTTCAGACACCCAACATTTGCATATAAATAGAAAACTCGGATCTGCACTGCTAGGAAAAATTATTTTGTACATTTTTCATACAATTTTCACTAAATTAGCTTTTAAAAATGTCCTTGTCATGTAGATTGATTTTTTTACTTCCTATTTAAACAATGAAAATGAATTTTTTCCCCACAAAGAAATGGTTGCATGAGACAGTTGAAATCAATGAAAATCTTCCTGACTAAAATGCTAGACAAATACAGGGGAACCGGTGACACGACTGTTTCCTTTTCTTTTTATGTCACTGTTTGGACCTGTGCCCATGAGTTCTCTCCCCTCCTATCAGAATCCAGTCATCCAACCTGGGTCTGTGGAATTGGCTGACTCCTGGGTATTTGGGGAGAGCTCAGCTCTACTTCTCTCAAGGCTGAACAAATCTTTCCCTGTCTCTCAGGAGGGTGTGGCTGGCCCCATGCCTCTCATGCCCTCTTCTAGTTGTGAGGCTTGACCAGTTTCCCTACCTGTTCTGGCCTTATGTCTCTGAGGTGAACTAATGACATAAAACTACACGGGGTCAGAATTTCAGTGAGGAGGAGGGGAGGGTTCTGCTTCCTTTGTGCTGTTGTCCTGACCTCTTTTCTTCAGGCCTGTGAGAGAAATGACTTCCACATTCATTCATACCACCGTCAGAATTTGGTTCTGGGCAACTACAAGTCTAAGGTCACCATTTCCCTATTGACTGTCAGAGTGAGTCCCTCTCAGCCAAAGCCACCCACATCTGTTTGTTTACCTTGAACTAGCAGTGACAGGTGGTGTCCCTCCCAGGCTTCAGGTCTCTCTGACTGCCACATTTGTTCTGTTCCAGTTGAACCTCTGCTGAAGTCTCCATCTTTACAGAGCATGGAAAGGTACCAGCTGGTTGCCTCTGAGTGAGACCTGGGATCCTGTGGGCTGAGGAGATTGCTCAGTCTGTAAAGTGCTGACTAAACTGCATGGGGACTTGGGTCCATCCCCAGAATCCACTTTAAAAAACCTGACATAGCAGCAATGTTTGTAATCCCAGAGCTGGTAAGACAGAGGCTGGAGGATCCTAGGGGATTCAACTGTTCAATCGGCAAGCTTCAAGTCAGAAAGACTCAGTCTCAAAAAAATAAGGTAGAGAGGGCTGAAGAGATAACTTGTCAGGTAAAGTACCTGCCATAAAAGCCAGATGACCTGAATTGGGATCCCCAGGTCTCTTGAAAAAGTCAGACATAGTACATCCATGAGAGATGGGAGGCAGGGAGACCTGAGTCTCCAGCAGTGCTAGCCAGGGCTTATGTAGCAGCAGACCCTGTCTCAAACAGGGTGGAGAGGTGATGAACAACACCTGATCTTCACACATGTGCCATGGTCTGCATGTGCTCATATGCACACCCTACACAGAACACATTTACACAGAACAACAGCAGCAGCAACAACAACAAAACTAGGGTGAAGGGTGACTGAGTGCACGCACATCCCCATACACCCACACACTCACACCTCCCTTTTGGATTTTGGGACTGAGATACAAATTTAGGTAATCCCATCTAGTTGCAGGTACTCTCTCAGGTTAGGGTCTGCTAAAGTCCTTTCTGTCACTTACTGTACCTGTTCAAGGGTACAGGAGTTAAGGTATCCAGGTTTGGGGGGACATCTTGTCTACCACATTCCTCCAACTAGCCTAACATGGAAAGGTTGTATCCTGAAAAAGCAGAAACTCAGCCAATGAGGTTTCCACAACGGTGACTGTCAGGACATCCCATCTGGGAAGTTTCGGGCATGTCTCCCTTATGTGTGGGGTTCCCAGTGCTTGGAGCCTCATTGCCCATCCCAGTCATGGAAACTGCTGCCTCTCAGTCCAACAGAGTTGCTGAGTTTAGGGGCTCAATTCCAAGATCCCAAGTCTACCTGTCTACTCAGATATATTCAGCTGCTGTCCTTCCAAGCTCTGAGGAGATGGGGAGCTCGGTAGCAGGATCTGAAACCCATCAATCAGGGAAGATGTCCACCTGCCCCCAATCCATATCCTCAGTTGCAGGAAGCACAGGATCCTGCCCCCCTTTAGATGAGGTTAGTCCCCAGCTGGGGGCTCTTCCTCTCTGAAGCAGTTTTCTTTGAAAAATTCTTTGAACTATGTCTCATCTCAGCTCTCAGACCTGCTCAGGTCTCTAGGATCCTTGAGCCCCCAGACCTGAGAGCTCTGAGCACAGACCTTCCATGATTAATGCACCTACCAGAGAAGCTTCCTTACGCAGCAGATGGTAATTAACACAGAGAACCAAAACTGGCCAACCTGCAGAGAACAACAGACTTCAGAGTGGTCATCCCTGGATAGGGCACCCGTATCAAACTTCTGCCTCCCAAGGCTCAGGGATCGTTGCGGAAAAGGGGACAAAAATATTATAAGGGCCAGAGGTGGTAAATGTCCAGAAGGAAACAGTTTTCCAGACAGTTGGTAAAGTTACTCATATGAATTCACAGCTATACTGACAGCCTGCACAAGTCCCATGCAAGCTCAAACAAACTAGACAAAATCCCAGCACAGATGTAGGGAACTGGGAATACTGGCAACTGATGACTGCTGGGAAGGGGAGAGTCAGTCTCATTTAAGGGTGTGACCTTGGTAGGTTAACCAGACCAGGTGGGTCAACTGACCCACATAGAAGGACATTTGGGGATATATAATAGAGCACATGGGGATTGTAAGGTGGGGGTGCAGATAGGGGAGGGGGTGCCTATGATCAAATTATATTGTATGAAATTCCCAGAAATTCAATAAAAATAAGTTTCTTTACTTCCTTACTGAGAAATAAGAATGTCACAATCTAGATTTTTCTGGGATCTGTTAAAATAAGCTCCTCCTCACATTTATTCAGCAAATATGAATGCTATTTTCTGAGTTTATAATCATCCAAACAGAAGATATATATCATTTGCAAGCGGTCTCCAATGAAAAGAGTATGGTACAGTCTCACAAGAAGCTCTTAAGACAGCCCTTCTCTGTCCCTAGTCTACATGGAAGGACCAAGACCTCCTGGAGACGAGCCTCGACTTTAGGATAGTTTAAGCTTTCCCTGGTGGTGCTCAGAGTTAAGGACCAGCAAGTGTCCTGATGCCAAAGTGAGTGTCCTGGGCTTGACTAATGAGATGTATTCCTGGTGTTCGGGTTGAGTTCCAACCAGACTGTAGTCTAGGACCTGGAAACTATTAGGAAAACGGTGCCAAACAAGAGAATATCTTAAAGGTTCTTCACACTAAAGAATGGTGTTCTTCTCTGCTTAGACTAAGATGTGAAGGAGTGAAAAAAAAATGTTTGCAGGCTACCGCTTGCTCTTCTACAGAAGTAGCAATGGACTGAGAAAGTAGCTCAGGAGAAATGCTGTCCAGAAAACAGAGCTGCACCTACCTCACACGGCTGAGGCACCAGAGTAGCTGAGAAAAGAGATGTACATGTCCCTACCCCACGGCAGATATGTGGGCTTGAATCCTGCCTCACTGCTCACAAGCTGTGCAACCTTGGGCAGGTCATGGAACCTATCTGAGGCACAGTTTCTCCATCTGTGTTACAGTCTGAATATGAAATTCTTCCCATAGGCCCATGTTCATGTGTAGAATTCTAAGTCTTCTGATGTTGGTGCTACTTGGAAGGTTCTAGAAACTATAGGAGGTCAAGATTAGGTGGAAAAGGATCTTTGGAGGCTGTATATTGCCCCTGGGTCCTCTCTGTCTGGTTCCTGTACACTCCAAGGTGTGTTCTGCTTCCTGTTCCCACCACAGTACCTTGCCCGCATGAATCCAGGATTAACAAAACTAAGGACTGTGGACTGAGATTTCTGACGTTATAAGTCAAAGCAAATCCTCCTTTAAATTTGTTGTGTCAGGTTGTCTTAGTTTTTTTCCTGCTGCTGTGAAAAAATACTCTGAGGAAAGCAACTTCAGGGAGAAAGGGTTTATTTAGGTTTACAATTCCAGGGTGCTGCCCATCATAGTGGGCAAGTTAAGGCAGCAGAAGCTTGAAGCAGCTGGTCCCATTACATCCACAGTCAAGAAGTAGACAGTGAGGAAAGAATGCAAGCTTAGTGATGCTCAGCTTCCTTTCTCCACTTACTGAGTCCAGGACCCCAGTCAGGGAATGACTCCCACTCACAGTAGGTGGGTCTTCCCACCTTGGTGGGATCAAGATAATCCCCCATAGGCATTCCCTCAGGCCCATCTTCCAGGTAATTTTAGATTCTGGCAAGTTGACAGCTAACACTACCAACAGGTATTTTCGAAGTTGATCAGTACGGTATGTAGAATGAGCTTAATAGCTGTGCTTCTGTTACTATAAATGGTGACATGGTTGAATTGGTAAAGGGCTTGGAGACAGGCCTACGCACAAGAGCAGTGTCTGCACTTCTTAATAAATGTCTTTGTTACGGTTGTTATGAAAGATTGATTTCATTTAATAATAATAAAGGCCCACAGCTCTTAAAAGCAGTCTTACTGGATCTTGTTAAAAAAAAATAGCTTCAGAGCTTTCACAGCAAAGCTCTTTCCACCCATCCCCCACTTGAGCTGGGGTCCTGTAGCACAGGAGCTACAGGGAGTGTACCCAGACCTTCTCTCAAGTTTGCAAGATTCATGTCAAGCCAAGAGGTGTTTTGCATTTGGAGTTGTGATTACTTTGCAAAGTAGGAACTAAGGATACTTTATCTTCTTCCTTATTTTTCTCTGTATCCTTCCCCCAAACAATGAATGCCCATCATTTTTAAGTTATCAAAAGTATGTGCTCAGCTTCTGAAAGCGGACAGAGAGCTTCCCAGACACCATTCACTCAGCTTTGCACATAGCCTACACTAGGGTAGCTGAAAATCTCCTCACCCACCAGTCGATGTTTTCTTGTCCAATTTTCTTGGCATTCTCCTGGTGGACACAATTTTTCCTTTTTTAAATACTATTTTTATTTATTCTTTAAACAGTTTGCACATTTATGCAATGTATTTTGAGTCTATCCATCCACCGTGCCTCTCTCCAACACCCCCTATTACTCTCTACCGTTTCCCTTCCAACTCATGTCCTCCTTTTCTGTTATTATTAATCATTCTGTGAGTTCAGTTGGTGATGCTCATTTGCACATTGGTGTGGGGTTATCTTTTGAGGCTTGGGTAATCTATCAATTAGGAACATAACAGAGGGACAACAGGAATTAGATAAACAAAGATACAGACCATAAAATGCAAAGTCCTTTTCTCCCCAGAGAAAAAGGTATTACTCCAGCATCACCCCATCGTGGTTGCCCGTGGTGTGTCTTTTCAGCCCTGTAGACTCAGCTGCTGCAGTCTGAAGAGTTTGGGGGACCTGACTTTTTGGAAAGGTTGCCCAGGACTGACACATGTTAGTTGTTGGTGTATCTTCCAAACTGTGGGCATTTGAAAGTTTGGCTCTGTCCGAATTCTGGGCTCTGCTGGAACCGGAGATCTGTCCATGGTGCTGAGAAGGAAGCTCCACAGAAGAGTGACACCTTTGGAGACGCAGCAATCCCATCTGTAACTGGCTTGGGTACAGCTCATGTGCAGTCACAGTATGTATCGTTACAGCCAGAGACTATGACTATGTTTTATGTTGTGGTTAGCATGAAAATTTCAGTCCACCAGAAAAATGCCTTAGTCCATTTTCTGCTGTCTCAGATAATGCCAGTTCTGGTTGTTTGTGACCAATGAAAATAATTCAAAGACTATAAATCAAAGATCTCATACCATTCAGAACATCAATAGGTGGCACCAGGATGAAACATGTAATCTAGCTTCACCATGTTTTTACATATAACCATACCTAGCTCCAAACACTTACCTTGTTGTATGTATGTTAAAGTTGCATCAAGAACAAACAGACTAAATTAATTTCTATTCAACCAAGTAACCTGCTATGAATTATATGTCATCTATGCAAGTCACAAAAGAACAGTACAAGTAGGTAGATGCCACTTCCAAGTTGTCCTCAATGAAGTACACTGTGGGTATAGATGCTGGGATATTCCTTTTAAATGTCAAAGAAGGACTGGGATTAAGGGCACTTGTTCTTCCAGAGGACCTGAGTTTGGATCTCAGAATCCATATCAAGTGGCTCACAACTGACTGTAACTCCAGTTACAAGGGACCCAATACCCTGTTCTGGCCTCTGTAGGCAGTTGCACTTAATTCCCATAGAAACCCATGCTGGGGTGGGCTTTGGTAAAGCAGCCATCTTTGAGTCATTTCTGCTCCTGTAAGTAACCCCTCACCATATTCCTATAAGGAACCCCAGTAAAGGTCATTGGTTCACCGAGTTGGACTTTGATGGTATTCTTACTTTAGCCTGTTGTTGGTTTCCTATCTGGGGTGAGCAGACATTTGTTCACATCTCCCCAGGAATAGTGTTACACATCAGAGGTCTATCAGAAACATCCAATCCAGTCTTTAAACCCACATCCAAGTACTGCATGGTGTACAGTACACAACGATTCAAATGTTTTGGTTATTTCAATTATTAAAAACATTTTACTATCTCTTTTATCTAGACAGTGCTTTATTTTCCAGTGCAGTGGAAACTTTGTCTTGTTTTGTAAATATATTCCGTTCTTCCTTTTCTAGACTGCTGGGTAAAGGCTGTTGACACATTTGGCTATGTATATATTTAAAAATAAATAACTCTCTTGCTTTTCATTTGCCCCTATAATTTAAGGCATCCATCAGCAACAGAAAAATAGTTTAAAAACAAAAATCCACTTTAAAAGTATAGTCTGATGGCATTTTGCCCTCAGGTGGGCCAATTAACTAGAAGCAGGAAGAGCTGGTCCAGGCTGTTTGCCATCTCCTTGCTTCTCTCTCACACACCTCTAATGGCAGGTAGATATAGCTTATCATACACTGTCTCCCCAGCCTCCCTCTAGACATGAAATAGGTTTGCAAACTCTGGTCACATGACAAGATACAGGGTTTTTTTGTTGTTTGTTTGGTTTTTGTTTTTAAAGACAGCGTTTCCCTGTAGCCCCAGCTGGCCTGGAATTTGCTATGTATCAGGCTTGCCTCAATCCCACAGATATCCACCTTCCTCTGACTCCTGAGTGCTGGGATTACAGGCATGCACTGTCATGCTCAAATAGGAGTATATAAATCAGTATTTATTTCATTTTTCTTGGGAGTATATAAATTATTTTAATTTTTAATATATTTTATTTATTCTTTGAGAATTCTATTCATGCATACAATGTATTTTAATCTTATTTACCTTTTAATACCTCCCAGATCCCCCAATCCAATTTCTAACTTCAGGTCCTATTTTTCCTTCTCTCTGTCTGTCTCTCTGTATCTATTAAAAATAGCCTACTGAGTCCAATTAGTGCTGCCCACATGTGCATAGGTGTGGGTCCATCCACTGGAGCACGGACAACTTACCAAGGCCACATCCTTAAAGAAAACTGACTCTCCATCCTCTAGTAACCATCAACTCTCAATAGCTACTTACCCCATCTATGATGGAATGTTGACTGTCTTGATTTTGTGCAGGTCTTACTCAGGCAACCATACTTTTAGCCTTATTATAACGATTTAGGCAGATAAGGCACCAGGTAGATGTTATATGTGTTGTTATGTGTGAGTAAGTTTTCACTATCATTCATCATATTTTTCTTGAGCTCTCATGGGATATCATACATCACCCTTGAGATTCCTGGAGTATAGACTTATGCATGGGGGAATACCAGATTGGTCTATGCATGTTTATACATGTGCGTAGTGAGCTCCCCAGTGTGGGGACAGAGCACCTCCCACCCCCCTTCCATACTTACTCTTTTTTTGTTAATTTTTTAAAAAAAATTAATAACCACATAATTAGAAGAATAATTTCATTACAGCTTTAACATATTCAGTAACACACTCCAGAGCAAGGATACATCTCTTTCAAAAGTGGCTGTAAATTTTTAGGTTCACAGTAAAATGAATAGTGTTATACAATATTGAACTCAGTATCAACCCTGTAAGATATAAAATTAAATGAGGTTTTACCCTTTAAAGAAGATCTCCATTTCAATATATGCTGTTTCCTAAATTTTAAAAATATTATGT
The DNA here is from genome assembly GCF_000622305.1 of Nannospalax galili. Lineage (NCBI taxonomy): Eukaryota > Metazoa > Chordata > Mammalia > Rodentia > Spalacidae > Nannospalax > Nannospalax galili. Next base: position 3,787,110 of record NW_008355811.1, read on the forward strand.
TGTATTTTTTTTAGAAAAAGCATATCATTACAGCTTTAACATGCCCAATAACCTGCCCAATTACAGCTTTCCAGAGCAAAGACACAGCTCCATCAAAAGTGCTTATAAAATTTCTAGGGTTGCTGTTGAATCAATACAGTTATACAGTACTGAACTCAGTATAAGCCCTGTAATACATAAAATTGAATGAGTTTTTAACCCTCAAAAAAGATCTCCATTTCATTATTAAAATACACAGTTTCATACAGAAAAATTCATTTTCAATGCAATTGACATTAAGATGTTTACACATGTGTTTCTAATCTCTATATATCTGATTATGACTAGTGACAGTCAGTTGCACTTGGATCTCCTTGGCGTCTGAGCATGGCTATAAAGTCATCAGGTAGATTTCAATGGTAATGTTTTTCACATTCT
>NW_008355811.1:3788949-3791959 GCF_000622305.1 Nannospalax galili
CATATCTAGAGTTCCTTGTTTTAAGAAGATCAGCTCTTCCTCATCTAGCAGCAGTTACCAATATTCCTTTAGATAAGATTGGGGTCTGCTGTTCATTTTTCCAGTTCTATGCTTGGTTACTGTCTCAGATTCTCTTGGGCACCATGGACAACAGCTCAAAGGAAAGTATCTCCTGTCTGTCATTAATTCTTGTTATGTATAGCTTTTAGCTATAAATGTGGACTCAAATAATTATATTGACCACTTTAATCTTTGGTTATACTTTCCTTTTGGGTATTTAAGACCATACAGTTGGCCCAGATAAACAAGTTTATTTTTTCTCTTAAGGCTGTTTGATGAACTGTTCCTCAGGGGACAAATGGGCTTGGGAGGAGCCCTGGCTCCACAGTGTTTTCCATAGGAGTTGTACAAGTTTGCAACCCCAACAACAGTAGATGAACATTCCCCTTTCCCCACATCCTCTCAACATTTGGTATCTTGATCTTAGCCAGTCTGACTGCAGTAAGATGAAATCTTTAAGTGGTTTTGATTTGAATTTCCCTAATGTTGAACACCTTTTAAGATGCTTCTTCACCATCTTTATTTCTTCTTTTGAGAACTCTCTGTTCAGCTCCTTACACCATCTTTGAATTGGGTTACTTTATTCTTGATTCTCTGTTTTGTGAGTTTGTTATATATTCTGGATATTAAACCTCTGTCAGATGTGTCACTAGTGAAGATTTTCTCCCATTCTGTGGGTTTTCTGTTGGCTTCCTTGGTTGCCTCCTTTGATGTACAGAAGCTTTTTAGTTTAATTAGGTCCCATTTGTTAATTCTTGCCCTTGTTTCTTGAGCAATTGATGTCTGGTTTAGAAAATCTTTTCCTACACCTATATCTTGTAGGTTTTTGCCAATGTTTTCTTCTAACAGTTTCAGAGTTTCAGGCTTTACATTGAGGTCTTTGATCCATTTGGAATTGACTTTTGTGCAAAGTGAAAGATAGGGGTGTACTTTCATTCTTCTACAGCTGGAGATCCAGTTTTGCCGGCACCATTTGCTGATCATGCTGTCTTTCCTCCAGTGAATGTTCTTGGCTCCTTTGTCAAATATCAAGTGGCTGAAATTGCATGTACTCATATTTGAGTCTTCAATTTTGTTCCATTGATCTATGGGTTTATTTTTATGCCAGTACCATGTTGTTTTTATGACTATAGCTCTGTAATGCAACTTAAAATCTGGTATAGTAATCCCCCTGGTATTGGTCTTAGTTGTCAGGGTTGCTTTGGCTATCCAAGGTCTTTGTGATTCCATATGAGTCTTAGGATATTTTTCTCCAATTCTGTGAAAAACGTCATGAGGATTTTGATTGTCATTGCATTGAATCTGTAAATGGCTTTTGGTAGGATGGTCATTTTCACAGTATTAATTCTTCCTATTCATGAGCTTGGTAGGTCCTTCCGTCTTCTGATGTCTTCCTCAATCTCTTTAAAGATTTAAAATTTTCATTGTAGAGGTCTTTAATGTCTTTAGTCAGATTTATTCAGAGGTTTTTTTTGTCATTTTTTCGTCATTTTTTTTAAGTCATTTATTTGTGTTCGTTCTGATTTTTTGATGTAGGCACTTAGAGCTATAAACTTCCCTCTAAGGACTGCTTTCAAAGTGTCCCAGAGGTTTTGTTTTGTTGTATTGTCCTTTTCATTTAGTTCCAGGAATACTTTTATTTCTTTCTTAATTGCTCTTTTGACCCATTCATCATTCAGGAGTGTGTTGTTTAATCTCCATGTGTTCATGTGGTGATTAGGGCTTCTTTTGGTGTTAATTGCAAGCTTTATTGCATTGTGATCTGATAGAATACATGGAATTATTTCAATCTTTTTGTATTGTTGAGGTTTGTTTTGTGCCCCGGCATATGGTCAATTTTGGAGAAGGTTCCATGGGGTGCTGAGTAGAAAGTATGTCTTTGGTGCTTGGGTGGAATACTCGGTAGATGTATGTTAAGTCCATTTGATATATGGTATTGTTTAATTCAGATGTCTCTCTGTTAACTCTCTGCCCTGTCCTATATAATGGAGACAGTAAGGTATTGAAGTGCCCTACTATTAATGAGTTGGGATTAATCTGAGTCTTAAAGTCCTGTAGTATTGTTTTTATGAAGTTGGGTGCACCAGAGTTTGGTGACTACATTCATGATTGTAGTATTTTCTTGGTTTATTGTTGCTTTGATCAGAATGAAGTGGCCCTCTTTATCTCTTCTGATTAGTTTTAAAATCTATTTTGTCAGATATTAGAATTGCAACACCTGCTTTTTTCTTAGTACCATTCACTTGATATATTTTCCCCCATCCTTTCACCTTCAGATAGTGCCTGTTCTTGAAAGTCAGATGGGCTTCTTGCAGACAACAAAAATATGGGTTTTGTTTCTTAATCCAGTCACCTAGTCTGTGTCTTCTGACTGGGGAGTTCAGTCCATTAATATTTAAAGTTATTAATGAAAGATATTGAATCCTGTCATTTTTATTTCTGTTTGCATTCTTGTTTACATTCTGTACTTTTCCACAGTTATACCTTCATTGAATTTCTTTCTGCAACCCCTTGGGTATAGTCATTTCTTTCTTCAGCTCTTTGTATTGCTTCCAGAACTTTCCGAGGGGCTGGTTTTGTGGACATGAATTCCTTCATCCTATTTATGTCATGGAAGATTTTTCTTTCCCTTTTGATTATAATGACATTTTGGGTGGGTATACTAATCTGGGTTGGCATCTGAGGTCATTTAAAACTGGGAATACTTTGGTCTAGGCTCTCCTGGCTTTCATAGTTTGCACTGAAAAGTTAGCTATAATCCTAATGGGTTTTCCTTTATATGTGAGTTGCTGTTTCTCTCTTGCAGCTTTCAGAATTGTCTTTTTGTTTTGTATATGTAGTGTTTTTACTATGATGTGCCATGGAGAGTTTCTTTAGAGGTCCTGTCTGGTGTTCTATGTGCTTCTTGTATTTGTATGGGCATGTCTTTCTTTAATTTGGGGAAATTTTC
>NW_008355811.1:3791995-3827178 GCF_000622305.1 Nannospalax galili
AATTTTTCATAATCTTTGCTTGAGTGGTCTAGTTTGTCCACTTTATCTTTCAGTATTGATACTCTGTTTTCCATTTCATTCACCCTATTGGTGAGTCTTTCTTCTGCCATTTCTAATTGGCTTACTGAGCATTTCACTTCCTTCTTCATTTTAGTGTGAGTAGTCTTCAATATTTCTAGCTCTTTTCTGAATTCATCCAGAGTTTATCCCTATCTTCCTTCAGTTCTTTGATTTCTTTGTGAGTTCTTTAAATTCACTGAATTATTTTATCATGTTTATAATTGTTCTTTTGAGTTCCATGTCCTGCGTTATCTCTAGGGGGTTCTCACTGTACTCCTCTCGAGGGCTATTGGTACTTGGTGGGGATATATTATTTTGGTTTTTCATGTTGTTATTTTTTTCTTTGTGACTTTGACATGTGAATTTCCTTAGCAGTTTCTGATTCTTATGTGAGACTCAAGCCTTCTTTTGTTGAGTAAAGCTGGTTGGTCTAGGCTTCAGGTTCTCTTTTGATTTTATATTGAGGGGCCAGATGGCTTTTGTCCTTCTGTTCAGGACTTTCCACAGAGGCCCAAGTCAAATGAGGATTATATGCTCTCAGACTTTCTCCTAAGGTCTGGATCCCTCCAGGAAAGATTTTGGCCTCAGGAATTTGGGGGGTCGACTGGCCTGGGAGAAGGGGCCAGGAAAGATGCTGGTCTCAGGCAGCTGGTGGCCATGACTCTCAGAGATGCAAAGGGAGATGGGGGTGGGAAGAGGCCCCAAGGGCTCCTGGGTACTGCACTGAGGAACTGAGTTAGTCTGGATGCAAAAGATCAGGAAGCCAAAAGGTCATCCCTGGTGTCCAGGAAAGAGGGTGGTAGGTTGTGCAGCCCAGGGAAGCAGGGAGGGGGGGTGAGGCTGGGACCAGGCCAAGAGGGCTCCTGGAGACCAGGAGAAGGAACTGGATTGGTCTGGATGCAAAGCATCAGGAAGCAGTGGTGGTTTCCTCAGTGTCTGTGGCGCCAAGACAAGGAATGGGACAGGATCCAGGCTAGGAGGGGAGATGGGTGGGGGAGATGGGAGGGTGAATGTGGCTGGAGGAGTCAAGGCATGGAGGGTGAGATTGACTTACCCAGAGAGTGGCCGTGGTTATGCATGCCCAGGGAAGCAGAGGGAAGTCCCATACTTAGTCTTAATCACATTGCTGGCTGAGAGACGGTGCACCACAAAGCAACTAAATAGAGGACCAATCTCCATTCTTTGTTAGATGTGTGAATGGAAGAAGTTTATTCAGCCACTTTTTACTTTTCCTTCCTCAGTTGAAAGTCAGCAGTAACAATAATAAATTTGTTTCCTAAAGTCTTGGCAAGAATTGATGGACATGAACATCCCTGGGGCCTGGTTGATGCCAGTCCCCTCCAACATCACTGTTGGTCACATGTTAGTTACCTGTGTGTGACATTTCTTTCTCTGTACCAATTAGGTATATGTTTAATCACCAAATTATAAAAACACCAACCAATTATAAAATAACAATACCTGAAATAAGAAGTTTATTTTTCCCTTCCATGAAATCAGACTTGGTATAAGAAATCTACTGTGGATATGGTGGTTCCAGGGTGATACCAGAGACTAGTGCTCCTGGCTTTTTGTCACCTCCAGAATATGGGTTCAGACTCAAGACCAGCTGGTATCCCCAAATACTGCAGAGGCCCAAGATTGGTTAGTATCCTCAAATTGCTGCAGAGGCTTTATCCATCCCATCAATTTACCAGATTGACATAAGAACCCAGTGAGAAATACAAACAGGCTTATTATATCTGAACTGACTCAATTTGAGGATTTATCTAGAGCTCCTGAGAATGTTTTCATTTGTAGTTTATGGAACAGGACTCAGTCCCATGGGCATACCTATGTATCAAGGAGGGTAGAAAAATGTAGTGGTACTAAAGAAGACTAATTAGTTAATTAGGATGTGTGTGTGCACGTATATGTCATGTGTGTGATGAAGATGTCTGTTACTTGAAGACATGGAGTTGATGGTGGCTTGTGACAGTGATCCTGACACATACTGCCACCAGTCTCACTGGCATATCACTGCATCTCTGTAGTGAAGTCTCGACCCCACTAGGGCTCCATTTCATAACCTGATCTTTAATGCTCACTCTAATTCTAATCCTAGGTTAAAATTTGTCCTGATTTCCCTCTGCAGAGAAGGCAGTTCCTCTTCTTTGTTCTTGGAGTCAGCACAGGCTATGCTAGTCACTGTCAGAACCTGAGTTTGGAAACTGCTTCTCTCAACTTATTGGATTCTTAAAATATTCATTTTTCTTAAGCCTGCCCTTGAGGTTGAAGAAGATTTGGGGGTGCGCTGGAGAGATGGCTCAAAGATTAAGAGTATTAACTGCTCTCGCAGAGGACCCGGGTTCGATTCCCAGCACCCACAGTGGCTAACAGTTGTCTGTAACTCCAGTTCCAGAGGAATCTGACACTCTCTTATGACCTCCTTAGGCACTGCAGGACACAGGTGCACTTACACACATGCAGGCAACACATTCATACACATAAAATAAAAATAATAAATTATAAAAAAGAGGTAGAATTGTTTTTGTTTCCCTAAATGTGTTTATTAAATGTTAAGTAGATATCGTGGGATGAGTATTTCAAGCTGGGTGTGGTGGTGCACAGCTTTGATCCCACTAGTCTGGAGGCAGAGGCGGGTGGATCTCTGTATGATCCAGGCTGGCCTGGTCTACACAGTGATTTCTACATAGCAATTTCCCATGCCAGCTGGGTTTACAGGGAGACCCTGTCTCAAAAAGATGGGGAGGGGAGTATTTCTTACATCAGGGGTTAGCAGACTATCATGTCCATGTCTGATATGGTTGCTTTTGGATATGTTTGCTGGACTCAACCTGCCCACTTGGTTCTGTGCTGTCAATTGCTTTCCTCTACAACTGTAATGCACAGTAGGTGTAATGAAGCAGCTTGGGTTGCAAAGCTTCAAATATGTTACTCTGTCCCCTTGGCAGGAAGTTTGCAGACCTTGACTCTAATCTGGGGAACTCAGGATTTTCTGAGTTGCTCACCCTGGATGGCTAAGGGTTTATAGCTCACGTAGCAGAGGGCTGCCCTACATGCTGAAATTCAAACACAGGGAAGTTGCTTTTGATTGATTCTCCCTTAAAGCTTTGAAATTTTCTGACCTGCATCAACATTAAATGTAACAACCAAGTGCTGGGCTGGGAAGATGTCTCAGTAAAGTGTTTGCTATGTGAACACCAGAACCTGAGCTCAGATCCCCAGATACCTCATAAAGAACTGAGTACTGTGGCTTGCTCTTGTAATTCTAACACTGAAGAGGCAGAGACAGGAGGATCTCTGGACTTTAGATTCAGTGGAACCCTAGCTCAGAAAACAAGGTGGAGAGCGATTGAGGAAGACACCTGAAATTGACCTTTGGCTTCTACACATATGTGCACACATGCATACATACATGTGCAAATACATGCACATACAACATTTATATACCACAGACATACACATAAACACACAATAAACAAATAAATAAACAAATAAACAAACAAACAAATAAATAAATAAGAAGGTTAAGTCCTGCATATTTAGAACTTATCACATACATCATCCTTCAATCCTGGGATGTTTTGTTGAAGGAGACACACCTCCTCTGCCCCAATTCTTCGTTCTCCCTCAACTCATTTTGGCTCACATCATCAAAATTAGTATTTTTAAATTCCATGGATCTCATCCCAGTGACTTGATTAGCAGACATGCTTTTCGTCTCTGGGGGTTTCTGAGAATCCTCTCTGGCTGCATCAGCTCCAGGCAGCATACAGAGTCGAGTCTATTTACTTACAAATGTGCTCATAACTGCTTTAAAATGACTGTGGCCTCAATCTCCAATGCCACATTTTTACATTATTCCACCATATTCATAATTGCTGGGAAAGGTTCTTTTTTAGAGGACTTGCACTTTTATTAGGCCAGAATAAAAGTTGGCCTGACCCACATTTCATCTGTCACCTTTTGTATTTTTCTGTCATGAATGCAAAATATTAGAGGAATTTAAGACCATACTGCGTAGTGAAATTGAAAGAGCTAAATGGCAGGGGAGTTGCTTTTTCTGCTCTGATTAAATAGCGTCAGGAAATTGGAGAAATTTTATAATACAAAATAGAGGCTTGTGAGGAAAGACAGGAGCATGAGTTATAAAATTGCATGGTAGAAGGAGGGATGAAGAATGTTAGAGGGACCTACTCCACTGAGGTCTATTCTTAGTTGCTAATGAGACCAAACATTCAAGGAGAAGAGTCTTGAATAAATAGTTGTAAGTTACAAAGACCCCGTCTGGCCTCCATCTTGTGAGGAAGGATGTAGAGTCTGGTCTGGGTGTGAAGGGGGAGCATGCTCAAGCTGTGGATCTTGGAATCCTCTAAGGGCCTCAGGAATAATGGCTCACAAGGTCCTTGCTTTAATTTCTTCCAGCCTCAAAGCAAGAAAGAAGGTTCTGGATGCTGGCTGCCTTTCCCCCAAGGTCAAGGGTGTTAAATTGGTATTTTCCTGCATTTATAACCATCTCATTAGCAAAGTCCAGCTTGATCATACACCATTCCCCTTGGTTTTTCACTGGAGGAAGCTAAAATCTACAGCATTTAGAAAACTCATCCAAGACCTCATTCCTGATGGTTAATGTTCACTGTCAATTTGGCAGGATCTTGAATCACTGGGAAGAAGGGATATGCCTGTTGGAGAGTATCTTTCATTACGTTAACTGGTGTGGAGACCTATATTTTCTGTGGATAGAACCATTCCCTGAGCAAGGGATCCTTGATGGTGTAAGATGGAGAAAGCAATCTGAGACTGACATGTATCTGCTCCCCTTATTTTCCTGACTGTGGATGAGATGTGATCAGTCACTTCAAGTTCCTGACTTACACTCTTGAATTATGAGCCCAAATAAACTGTTTATCTTTAAACTTCTTTTGTCAGGATACTTTATCACAGCCACAAAAAGACAAACCAAGGCATTGTTCATATGAGAACTTGGACTTCATTTTGAGGAAAGGTAAAAAGAAACAAGGCATTTGATGCCGAAATGCTTGTTTTTCCATTGGCAAAGGGCCTGCTGTATGGTGGTCAGAAATGAGGAAGGACGTTTGCATCTTCCCACTGTTTCCCAGGTGTGTGACTGGGTGAGACTGTGCCATGTCACCTTGGGTGAGGACAGACTCTTGGAGTGCCAGGTCCATCTTCAGTAGCACGGAGTGGCGGAAACTGCTGCACGCATGGGGATGAACTCAAGTGAGATGACACACACAGGGTCTGGCTCACAGTGGCTGCAGTACCCGAAGGCCATGCGCTACATGGTACCTAATCACACACAGCCCTAGAGCCCTTACAGGGACAAGGCTCAAGCTGTATATAATTCTTTTGGAATGGAACTTGATTTGCATTTTGACCTGTGGGTTATGGTTTCAAATAAAGCCCTGAGTTAGCAGAGGACATAAATTAATCCTTTATGAAGGGGTGGTGGAATAGAATTCACCAGCTCACTGTCTTTAAGCGCCTCCATTTCGTCACTGCACACGTTTCTCATAGCGTGCAGGTATTGCTTTGGATAAAGAAAACATTCCTACCAGACAGCCAGACTACAGATCTTGGGAATCAAAAGCTACTGTGGACTGCATGACTGCTAATGTTTTGGAATAAGCCTCACAGCACCATCATGAACCCCCCAGGGCCAGCTCTGCCACCTCATTTAACACCACAATCCAAGGAAGACCTTATGTATTCTTTTATCAAGGACAAATGAAATCACTGGAGGGGAAAAGATTCCTAGGCTGCATGTCTGTGAAAGGCAGCTCTCAGATGCTCACCACAGGCTCTGACTCCAGGTCCAGAGAAGCTCTGAGCTACAGTGTCACTTTGCCTTCAGGAAATGTCACACAAGAGCAGACATGGGTTCATATACCATGCACATTTACAAACATACATCACATTCATCTCTCTCTCTCTCTCTCTCTCTCTCTCTCTCACACACACACACACACAAACACACACACATACACACACAAGAACTTATGTACCTATATGTTCATAAACAAACACATGCCACAAACACAAACATATCCATGCACACAGCTACATGTCACACACACATTTACCCACACATGTGATATACCATACAACCATGCATAGTGATAGCACACATACACACACATATGTTCCTGTTACATATACCATGCAAATACATACACTGACATATGCATATACTCTGATTCATGTATACAGAATCTCACACATACATGCACACACATACATTCACGCACACACAGGTATGTAGCATCTATCCACACATATCTAAGTGAAAATACACTTTGTCTTAGATAGGTGAAGCTGTCGTATCCTATCCTGTGCTCCCAATCACACTTAGAACTTGGGGATTGCTCCTATACTTACAAGTATACTCATGAAGTGAATAGGAAATTCTGACCCAGGGCTTCTGCACACCATAGTGGGCTCTGATGCTTGCCCTGTCTTTCAGATCAAATAACCTCATATCCCTTGTGCTGGACAGCGTTAGTTGTCAACTTGACACACCTGAGAAAGGAACCTCAGTTGGAGAATTGCCTCTATTTGATTGGCCTGTAAGGCATTTTCTTGATTTTTGAATGATGTGGGAGGGTTCACTCTGGGTGGTTCCATCCTGGGTAGGTGGTCCTGGGTTGTGTAAGAAAGCAGGCTGAGCACAGACCACAGGAGCAAGCCAGTCAGCAGCATTCCTTCATGATCTGTGCTTTGGCTTCTGTTCCAGGTTCCTGATTGAGCTCCTGCCCTGGCTTCCCTTGAGGAAAGACTGCACTGTAAGCTGGAATAAATCCTTTCCTCCCTAAGTTAGTTTTGGTCACAGTGATTATCACAGCAATAGAAAACGAATTGGGACATCTCTGGTAGTTCTAGTGATGCTCTCGTTACATACAAAAACACAAGAGTTACTCAGACCCTTTTGTTGTTGTTTTGGGTGATTGAACCCAAGACTTTGTACATGTGAGGCTGGCATTCTGCCACTGAGTTACATCCACAGCCCTTAGACCCTTCTGAAATGTGGCATATCACCTGTCTATGACCGCTGTCCACATTTTTTTTCTTTTTAAAAAAAATCAATTATAATTTTATTTGTTCTTGAGATTTTCATGCATGTATAGAATGAAATATGATCATATTTAAGCCCATTTCCCTTCTGCAACCTCCCCACATAACCTACCAGCATGTCCTCTTCCAGCTTTATGCCTTTAAAAAAAATAATCCAGGCTCAAAAGATGGTTCAGAAGTTAAGAGCACTGACTGCTCTTGCAGAGGACTCGGGTTTGAGTCCCAACACCCACAAGGCAGCTAAGAACCATCCTTAACTCCAGTTCCAGGGGAATCCAAAGCCCTCTTCTGACCTCTACTATACTGCATGACACAGGTGCACTCACATACATGCAGGCAATACACTCATACACATAAAATAAAAATAATAAATATTAAAAAATAATTCACTAAATCCAATTAGTGCTGCCCATATGTTCATGGGTGTGAGGCCAACACTGGACCATGGGAAACCTTCCACTTGGAATACCCTCAGAAAATAATGATGCCCCAGCAGCTATCAATTGTCAATAACACCTCATTAAGGGGTGGGTCCTGGAGAGTACCTCCTCAGTCTGTACCAGAACTTTTGCTGGCTTTATCTTGTGCAGGTAACCAAAGTTGCTGTGAGTTCATGAGTGTGATGGCCATGTCATGTCCAGAAGACAGCCTGTCACAGCACTCCTTCCCATCCTCCAGCTCTTATATTGTTTCTGCCTCCTCTTCCTTGATGTTCTTTGAGCCTTTCTAGTAGAAGAAGGCCGATAAAGATGTCCCATTTAGGGCTCAGTGTTTGCTCTATCTGTACTTTGTCCAATTATGTGTCTCTGCATTGGTTGCTGTCCATAGCAAAAATAAGCTACTATGACCAAGGTTAAGAGTAACCCAGGTCTCTAGGTATAAACATAATATTTAGAAGGCATTTTGTCCACATTTCTAATGAATACTGATGATGGTGATGATGATGATGATGGTGATGATGATGGTGGTGATAGTAATGATGGTGATGGTGGTGGTGATGGTGATGATGATGGTGGTAATGATGGTAATGATGGTGATGGATGGTGGTGACGGTGGTGGTGGTGATGATGGTGGTGATGGCAATGATGGTTATGATGATGATGTTGGTGATGGTAATTGTATGAGGAAGTGCAGCCTGAACAACCAGTCCCTACGCACTGCAAATGTGCCAAAAACATCCAGTTGAGTCGAACCTATATTCTGCCAAAGGACATAGAGATGGCTGATGCAAGATAACTTGACATAGACAGCCAATGAAGATCAGGCATGACCTGAGAAGGCCTACTGGGGCCAATGGGACATTGGGAGAGGGGTATATAAGGCAGTCCCATATCCGAAATAAACAAGTCTGCAGCACCTTACCTAGTTCCTGCTTCCACCTGACACCTGGTGTCTGTGTGTTGACTCCACGCAGCTCACCCCCTCCCAGCCTGGACCCTGAGTCTCCCCTAAGCTGGACCTGCAAGGAGACTACAACATCTGGTGCCTGAACAGGGACCCTCTGCCCCCTTGGCATTGGCGATGCCCCCAAATTTGGTGAGTAGACCCCGGGTTTTGTCTGTACCTTTGGCTGCTTGAGGGAGGGTGAGCGAGTGGCCCCCTCCTCTCTCCCCTCTACCCTGTTTGTCATATTTGTTGTTAGATCAGGAAGGCACACTCCACTGCATGGTCCCAAAGCCCATGGCGGCCCCTTTCACTCCTTGGCTCGTCCCTGTGAGTTCACATAAGGGTTGATCCACCCCGAACTCAGAGCCCAGGCCTTGGACGATCCTGTTGTCAGTCCCAGAGACACTGTGTGAGCATACGGCCCAGGGTATCACGGCCTTTGGAAATCCCTTACTAAGCACAAGAAACTTAGATCTGATACACCTTTTCATGTCGGGGTGGTTCACGTCGGAGTGGCTCACGGTCCTTGTCTGCTCTGTGCCCTTTTAGTGGTTACCCTTGCTTTCTACTTCTGTGGCAAGAATCTCTTCACCAAGCTCTCCCACAATGGGCAATCTTCCACCACAATGCAGGGAGCCACAAATAGCAGTGCTCAAGGTACTCTTAAAGACTAGAGGATTCAAGTTTGGAATCGCCTCAAGGGTATCTTCAGCCCAGTGGGAATAGTTACATGGGGAATCATAAGACTGGTGGGAATATTAATTATACTCCTTTCTAGATATCTCTTAAAGTATACCCAATCACAAAAGCAAATTAACAGAGATACCCTTCAAGTTCTCCAGGCTATTGTCTATGATGGAGCAAGACCTGGCCCTCCTTCACAAATGTTGCATGCCTGGCTGTCATCTATCCAAAATTTGATAGTCTGACCCCTACCACCTTTAGCTAACGCTCCCTGGTTTATCCCCTTGGTGGCTGGTTAGTCAATGACAGGTAAGATCCTGCTAATCAGGACAACCTAAGACAGGCACAAATGTTGGAACACCAGAGGTGAGGTCAACAATGTCTGGGCTATAGAACCCAGGCTCTCACTGTGTTAAGCTCTGCATTTAAAAACAAAAAGGGTGGATATGTAGGAGGAAGTATGGCCTAAATAACCCTGCATGCGTGCTGCAAACGTGCCAAAAACATCTGGTTGAGTCGAACCTGTATTCTGCCAAAGGACATAGAGATGGCTGATGCAAGATAGCTTGACATAGAGAGCCAATGAGGATCAGACAAGACCCAAGAAGGCATACTGGGGCCAATGGGACATTGGGAGAGGGGTATATAAGGCAGTCCCATATCTGCAATAAACGAGTCTGCAGCACCTCGCCTAGTGTCTGCTTCCACCCGACTCCCAGTGTCTGTGTGTTGACTCCGCACCACTCACCCTCTCCTGACTGGGTCCCTGAGTCTCCCCTAGGCTGGACCTGCAGGGAGACTGCAACAGGTAATGATGGCGATGATGATGATGGTGATGGTGATGAAACAACAGTGAATAAGAGGAATTTCCTACTAGATCCCAAGTATAGGACTAAGCTATTTAAACACCTTATTCTCCTACAATAGGTATTTTTCATTCTTCTTTAACAATAAATCAGGATAGAGAAATGTCAATATTCGGCTCACACCCAATAGCTAGAATGCTGAAGAATCCAGATTCTCAAACAAACATACTTAGAAAGATAGGCATGAGGGTAGTTGCATCCTGGAAGCTGGCCAAGGCTATAGAGATGAAGTTGGGGACTAAAGGTGACATGATGGCATCACTTTCAAAACTTAGTGTGGCTCTATGCCAACTCAGCTGCAGGAGAACAGGGAGCCCTCCCTGCCCAGGAGATGACTTTTGTGTGTTCCTGGGTCATGTGCCCAGCCATGGTGGCACCCACCACATTTGCTCAAATGCCATGCAATGTGAAGTTGCTGAAGTGGAGCTGTACAGTGAGCTCTGGCACAAACAAGAAGCAGCATGTGGGAATGCATGTTTGGCTGGAGAGATCTTAACATGAGCTGGAGAAGAGCAGAAAATCCCTGAGATTCCAGCTCCCAGATCATTAAACATGCTTGTCCTTATTAACAGTCAGTTTTAGCATCATTCAGCTTCCAAGTGTCCGATGCACTTGTGGTTAGTGCATCTATTTGTGAGTGAAGGACTGGTGTATAAAATACTGGTGAAAACGTGCTTTGAGGGCTGGGGAGATGGCTCTTGAGAGTAAAGTCTTTGTTACACAGAATGAAGTTCTGAGTTAAGATATCACAAACACACACACACACACACACACAAACAAACAAAAACCTGGGCATGGCAGTGCATACCTGTAGTCCCATAGCTGAGGAGCAGGAGACAGGTGGATCCTGGGCTAACAGGCACACAAGACTAGCTGAATTGTTGAGATCCAGGTTCAGTAAGGGATCTTGTCTCCAAAAAAGGGTGGAGAGTAATGGAGGGATCATCCAACATCAGCCTCTAGTTTCCACAGTGTGGCCCGAATTCTCTCTGGGTATCCTGTGCAATCAGACAAACCATATAATATATTTTATGTGAGTTTATTAACTTACAAAGGAATGAGTACCCAGTACCTAGCCCCTCCCCTCCACGACTCAGAGCCCACCTTATTAGACTGTGCCATGCCCATTGCCCCGCTAGCATTTGCTCATGCCTCCGGGGCCAGCGATCTCACCTCAGGTCCACAGGGAGTCAGTCCATTCTGTCTTTGAGTTGCTGCACTGGCTGCGAGTTTCCTACCCATCACACTCGACTGGTGGCTCCTGGCTTCCATCCCAAGATGGCTCCCAGCTTCCCTTCCTAGTTCCTGCTCCATGTCAGTCTCCACCCATTCGAGGAACCAGCCAATTGGGAGACACTCCACCCCTTTCCTCCACTCATACAATCTTGTTGTCCATCTTCCACTAAAGTTCCTGAGCCTTGGAGGGGGTCATAGATGTAGGGCAATCTCTCTTGTATCATGGTGAGAGAGTGGCTTCTTGGGCTTCCCTATTACTCATCTTTAGGCCGTGGCCACTGATCTATCTCAGTGGTGTTTCTTCTACTATAAAGACAAATAGAAGGAAGTAGACACATTTAAACAAACATGAATGTAAATATAGATGCCTAGAAGATATGCCAACAGGTGTACTATATTCATTAAACAATATACTCATGATGGCTTCTCCACTAGGGCCTGTAGCCTTTCTTGACAAAAGGCATTGGCCTGGTCTACAGCACCAGATGAGTGTTCCACCCCTAGGAGAGGGCCTTATCCCATTAGAAATTTGTCAGTTGTATGTATGTGGTCGAGCCATTATTGCACTTGCAGGTATTGCTTGGCATATCCATAGTGTGCAGCATGCAGGGTCCATTGTTGGGTAGACTTAAAGGGGATCCTTTCTTCCCCAACCATCTGTATAGAGCCTTCTGGCAATATGAACGTCATCCATCCTGTGTCATGGAGTTTTTTTTCTTTTTTTTGGCTTAGTCTCAGTTCCATCTCTTCTTCTCCTACACTCACAGCATGCAGTGTCCTCAGCAACATGGCCTTACCAACCTTTCTATTGTACAACCGACATTAATGGCAGTAGCCTTGGTGAATTGGAGGACCTCAAGGGTCTCTCTCTGATCAACAGCTCATAGGGGGGCAACCCACTCCTGGTACTATAGATTTTCTTAACAGTTGTCTATAGCAGGCCTTTGCTTCTTCAGGTATCTTTCAAATGGGTTTCACATCTGTAAAACCGTTGAAGGAACATTAACATTATATATTAAATCACTCATAGACAAGGTCTCATAAAGCATGGAAAGTTTTTGTCCCTTCATATTAACTGTTTTCTCCATAGATCCTTGTTAGGTACCATAGCATGGGTATGAGGCATTAATTTGGTTAGCTCATTACCATTTTTAGTTATCCTTTTTGATTCTTTTATTCTTGATACACTTACAGGTGTTGGCTCTAGTTGCCTGACCCTGCACAGGGCTAAGGAGGAAGGGGGTTTCTCCTGTTTCCACTGTACTTGTTGGTTCCCTGAGTCAGACAGGCTCTGGGTCTGCCTCCTGACTGTAGCCACATCTGTCATCTTCCCATTGACCATACCAGGTTGCTGGGGAAGAACTTGGTGGGAACGCCTGCTTCCACCCCTAGTATAACCTTTATCAGAAGAGAAATGAATCTTATTTAATCCTTGGGGATTCTTAACCACCCCTTGTACAGTTGTTATCCTTTGAATGTCCTTTGTAAACTGTCCTTCTGGTTTTAAAGCCTTCCAGAAATGCCTTATACTGAATTTGGTTTTAGATCAATTTTTTCTCTGGGGATTTGGGCTTGACATAAGTCTTGCCACATTTGTCTTTGAGTTAACCCAAGTGGACCATTTCCTCTGGTCTTTTTTATATCTCTTATAGGGTGTTCTGTTATTTTACAGACACGTTTTACATGCTGGTCAGAATCAGTTAGATTTGCCAAAGCCTGTCTCACTTTACAAAGATCCTGTCCCATAAAGGGCTTAGTAAAACCATTAAAGCCCTAGACCATTGTCAAGGTCAAAGTTGAATTAAGCTTTCATTCATATCTCTGGTGAACACAATCTTATCTGGCCCAGTGAACTGGACATCATATATTGCTTTTCTCATACCTAGTTC
The DNA here is from genome assembly GCF_000622305.1 of Nannospalax galili. NCBI lineage: Eukaryota > Metazoa > Chordata > Mammalia > Rodentia > Spalacidae > Nannospalax > Nannospalax galili. The sequence goes on from NW_008355811.1 coordinate 3,805,212, forward strand.
TCTCAGTAATGCCCACCCCTCCTTTATAGTCCTCCAGCCCCGGCTAATCATGTTAGTCTCTCTTGGTGACAACCATGTATCTTTAATGCCTTCAACCAGCCATCCCATTAATAAGGATGGATGGGTGGTTCTATACCTCAGCTGTGAAGCTTCTGAAGGACTTAGACTGATGTCATTTGCTCCCATTTCCCATACTCTCACAAGCCACATGGCCAGGGGCTCTCTGCTTGCTTGCTTTTAAGTTTTTCCTAGTTTTAACAGTTACAGCAGGGAATATTTCCTAGCTATAGTACAGTTAGCTTTTTTTTTCCTTTCTACTATTATCTGTCTTTCTCTCTGTGTCCTTGGACTTTACACAAGTCAAAGTGTAAAGTGTAAAGTGCCTTTTTTCTCTCTCCAGCTCTGTAACTGGGTCTTCCAGTGCAGCCTTTTCAGCTTCTCCTGCCTGGGGCATATCTTTTATGATGCAAAGTGGCTGCTCTCTTTCTCCAGGCACTTCCTTTGAGACTAGAGAAGATAAAAGATTTTCTAACCTTTGCATAACTTTTAACAAACCTTCACATACCCACAACATATCCCCACATTTACAACATAGCTGTGGCCCCTGCTTTTGCATGGCTGGCCTCTTTTTAGTAACCCGTTGCAAAAACCACATCAGCACCGCCAGCCATTAGCACTTTACTAAAACTCATTCTCAGTTTTGTCATATCCTGCCGACTACGCCAATTCTGTGGCCCAAATTCTCTCTGGGTCTCCTGTGTGATCAGTCAAATCATATAATATATTTTATGAGTTTATTAACTTACAAAGGAATGAGTACCCAGTGCCTAGCCCCGTGCCTCCACGACTCAGAGCCCGCCTTATCAGACTGTGCCATGCCCATAGCCCCACTAGCATTCGCTCATGCCTCTGGAGCCAGCAATCTTGCCCCAAGTCCACAGGGAATCAGTCCATTCTGTCTTTGAGTTGCTGTGCTGGCTGAGAGTTCCTACACCATCACGCTCTACCAGCGGCTCCTGGCTTCTATCCTGAGATGGCTCCCGGCTTCTCTTCTTAGTTCCTGCTTTGTGTCAGGCACTGTCCATTGGAGGAACCAGCCAATCAGGAGACACACGGGCACACACATGTATGTGCAGGCACACATCAACATGAACACACTAAAAAATTGTACCTTATTACTTTCTTTAATTGATGTAATCTTGAAAAATAATACATACAGAATTCTTATAAGTGAGACACCATAAATTGATAAAAATAATTAACATTTTATGGATTCAAATAATGATGGAACTAGAAGGGCACATTTTCAGCACATGTTGCATAATTTACAGCACACATTCACACTATATGCAACTTTCTTTGTATATAAAAAATGAGGTTTATGGTGAAGTAATTATTTTATAGGAATCTGCAATTTTCATGTTTTTCAGTATCATCTTCACTTTTAAATTGTTCTATTGTTTTTAAAACTATAATTTAGTAGTTTCTCTTTGCACTTTCTTACAAATAATTATACTGTGAAGAAGAGTAATTTTGTTTCCTCTTAGCCAGTGCTATGTTTTTATTATTGTGTTTTACTGGGAAATATAGTGGGGAAAAGATTTCCTCCATGGGAGCAACATGGATGATAAAAACGTGCAGGAATAAACAAACATCAATAAAGCAGATGAACTTAGGAGTATGTAAAGAAGCTCACTGACCTCTGAAGAGTCTCTTAGAGAACTGCCGGTTGAAGGCTGACTTTCCCAAGGTGTGATCCAAACTCAGGAAGGATCAACCTTCCCCACTAACCTTCCATTCAGAACAACTGCAGGAGCAGTTTTCATATCTTATTCTTGATTTTTTTTTTTTTGGTGCTTGTGTTATGTATACTTGTCTATAGATGTTTGCATGTGTGGGGGTGTACACATGTTTGTGGGTGTGAAGAGGCCAGAGCTGATGTCAAGCTCAGGTATCTTTCTTGATTGCTTTCTCCTTTGCTTACTGAGGCAGGAAGTCTCACCGAACCCAGAGCTTGCCTATCAGCTGGTAGTCAGCTTGCACAGGGGAATCCCTTGTTTTTGCCTCCATAGTTCTGGGATCACTGGTGGGCTGCTGCACCTGTCTGACATTCACATGGAATCTGGGGATCTAAACTCTGGTCCTCACATTTGTGCTGCAAGCACTTTAGTTACTGAGCATCTCCCTAACTCTTCTTACTGAATTTTGCCAAAGAATTCCTGAAATTCATTTGGAATAGAATGAAATGGAAAGCAAGAGAGCCCTGCGTCCTCTGTAAGGTGGGGTATGATGGCATCCAACACGGAGCTGTGGAGACCAAAGGAGCAAAGTGCTAAGATGCCATTGTAACCATGAGGCATACTAACACAGCCCCACAGCTGCTAAACATAAATGACAATGAGTGAAATCCAGTAGGTGAGAGGGGGGCTATGGGAAGGTGCCAAAGGGGTAGAGGGTATAAAGATGATTAAGATGTTGTCTATGAATATACAAAAATTCAATTAAAGTATATAAGAAGAACAAACAAACAAAAACTGCAGAAAAATTTGTCCTTCCAAAGATGACCATGTCTTCCAATGAGTGGGACTGTTAATTTGCCTGTTTTTAAATTTAGCACTACATGGGTAGTAAAATTCTTTTTCAGAAAAAGGAAGCAAATTTCAGAAAACTCTAAGCAATAAAAATCACTTTAGGGGTTACTCTGATTAAGCAGCTAAAGAAAAAAGTAGAGTCCAGTGTGGTGGTGCCCACCTGTAATCCCAGCACTTGGGAGGCAGAGGCAGGAGGATTAGGAGCTCAAGGTCATCTTTGGCTATAACAGGAGCTTGAGGCCAGCTTGGGGCATATGAGAACATGTGTCCAAAAAGTAAAGAGTAAAGTTAAAATAACATAAACAAAATTACACACACATAGACCTGCTTATCATAAAAGAATATGGTCATACAACAGCACAGCATACACTAATGGAACAGCGCAGAATATCTATGAAAACTTGGAACGTGAGAGCAAGGGAAGCTCTCAGGAGGAAAGGGAGTGTTTAATTCCATCAGCTTTACATTCACAGCACAAGAGCCAGTTTCTTATTGTGTCCATTTCACAAGAGACAGATAAAAACCGAGTCAGTGAGACAGTTAGTGTAGTGGGGCAGGTGGTGTAACACACCTGCAATTCCAGCATTAGGGAGGCAGAGGCAGGAAGATCACAAGTTGAAGACTTCAAAACCAGCCTTGGTTACATGGGTCCCTGTTCCAAAATAAATAGGAAGGAAGGGAGAGGACAAGGAAAGAAGCTGTTACTATACACAAATGAAGAATGAGCAAACTTTCAAACAGGGCAGGAAACCCACAAATCTGATAGCTAAACAATGTAGAAACAATCCTACCCAAAGTCCATGGGCCAGCGTGTCTTAGGTCAGCACTGGAGAATTAAGACCCATCCAGGGGAGGGGGCAGAGCATGAAGCAGGGCAGGGAGGTACTCAAGAGGACTCCACTGCAGAGTGCAGGCTGAAGTATCTCCACTGTCTCCACTTCACCACGTGCTGGCTGGGTATCCTTCTGCAACCCATGACCTCCTCTGCACCTGCTTTGATCACCTCCCTTCCAGCTCCAATACCTGTCAGCTCTTGTGAGTCCTGGTTGTGTTCATGGATCTGAAAATTCCACACAAAATTCAGAGGCTCTAGGTTACAGGGACAAGCACCACACCCCTCATGGAGGGTCAGTCACCTGCGTACAGCTTAGACTGGTACTCAAAGACTAATCAACTGCAGCAGGCTCTGATTTTCCACATCTACTTCTTCAGAAAATGAGTTAATTTAAATTTAACTGTACATTTATTGAAGTTCACTTGCTCCAAGTAAATACAAAGATGAATTTTACATATACAAGGGAAAGGGAAGACTTATTTAATTATGTCTGGCACATTCACTGGGCACAATCTGGGCTTCCCCTAGGTAAGCTGAATTTTCATCCTTTAATCATTTCTTCTGCCCTGGGAAAGTCATGTTGACACTAAGCCCTGTACATATCCATAAATTTCCATGCTTACCCTCAGACGAGAGAGGGGTGGGAATTTATTGTGAGAATTATCTTGCCATGAATAAGCGTGTAGTCTCTATACAGACACAAAAGTTCCTGAAGAATCTTAAAGCATGTCTCTTTTTGGAATTTCTTTCAGTCTCCCTACCTAAAACTCAACCAGCCAGGACACAGTGTTTGGAGGGCAAGAATTCAATACAGAGCAAGTGAGTCAATGTCTGAGTAACTCAGATTTGATTCAACACAGAATCCTAACACTCAAGAAGTACCATTGCTCTTCAGAAGAGGAAAGACTTTTTAGTTATAAGAACTGGAAGTTCTTGAATTTGTGAATTGAGGTTCTAATCTAGACAACAGAGAGAAAGAAGTAGGAGCTTGTCAGACTCACTTAGGATTGCAAGGGTCTGATATGTGTCAGGGAGGGGCAGAGTCATCACAGAAGGAAATGGGAGAAGGTGCCCATAGTCTCCCAGCTGAGCCAGTCCACTCTGGTGTTAGTGCTGGGCTGAAGACCGGTGGGTAGTATTGGTGACTGAGATGGGGAAGGTCCCAAGCCACTACTTTACTGTGTGTACAGCAGACAGTGCCTTAGGTCATCTTGGGCTTGAATATGAAGATGGAAGTATGTGTATCTTCAGGAACAGGGTCTGAGGCACCTCCCTGTCCTCCTCAGCTTATAGATGTGCAAGGAATGTTCTTTGTGACTGAGAAAGTCAGAGATTGGCTGAGGCATACTACTGAGGGCTGGTTGAAAATATGGTCTCAGTGCATAGAAGAGGATGTCAGAGACTCGGTTATATACACCCTATGTGGCGGCAGGATTGGCGATTAGGAGAGACAACAAATATCTCAAGGGAGGTCAGGGTGATTAGATAGGACACAGTTGCTAGGATAGCTCTTCCATCACAGTCTGGTCCTACAGCTAGGAGAGTCCTTTCATCACATCCACTTCTATAGCTATGACAGTCCTCCCACCACAGTGCTCTGCATCTGGGAAGCTCCTCTGATCACAGTCCTCCTCAACCTCCCTGAAAGTTATAATCAAACCGATGGAAAAGAGAGGGAGAGGGGATTGCTATAGTTATGAAATCATTGTGAGTTATCTGACGTTCCCCAGAATGGATGAGAGCTTGCCTTCTTCTGCCATCACACTGAATTGAACTAGAAACAGGAATCAAGGCTTGCACATACTCACTAATACAGGGATCCAGTTTGTTTTCTCTTGCTGCGATAAAACAGTCTGACCAAAAGCAACTAGGGGAGGAAAGGATTTATTTTATCTTGCACATTATAGTCAATGAGGGGAGCCAAGACAGGCACTCAAAGCAGGGGTAACAGGCAGGAACCACAGAGTAACATTCCTTACTGGCTTGCCTCCACTGATTTGCTTAGTTATCTTTCTTATAGAGCCCAGGCCCACCTACCCAGAGATCAAACCTCCCACAGTAGGCTGGGTGCTCCTACATCAAGTAGCAATCATGAAAATGTCACACAGAGATGCCCACAGACAGTAAGGCAAGTCTTCTGTTAAGATTTCCTCTTCCCAGATGTGTCAAGTTGACTACCAAAATTAGCCAAAATGTATGCATATATGCATATATGTACATGTATGCACCTAATTATGTATGCATATGTTTTAAGCTTAAGGGTTGAAATTTGGTATGCAATGCTCATTTAAAAACAAAGGGCAGCCATGAAAGGCTCTTTGTAGGGAGTTTGCTGTATCTGCCATAGTTCCTCCAGAGAAATAGTCCAGCTTCAGGGACTGTCTGAGCAAGGTCAGGAAGGGCCGACTGGGAGCTCTTGGGCTGGAGCAGACACTGCAGCAAACGGCAACATTTCTTCTTTTTTTTTTTAGATCTTCTCGGTGCTCTCCTTGACTTATTTTGGTTGGTAACATCAGGCCTATAAGATTGTCTCATTTGCCCTTAGCCAGTGGATGCAGATGTCATACGCATCTGCAGAAAACCCTCACAGCAACACCAAAACTGGAATGACTAGGGCTGTGTCCTGGATACATTGATGCATAACATTGACCACCCCACTTCTACAGTGCATTTGCCCAGCCATCAGATAGTGTGGTAAAGCAGGGAAGGGAGGTTTTAGGTGGATGGGTGGGCCCAATGTGCAGGTGGGCATGAATTAGGTGGAAGCCGTGATAGAGCTCCCCAGCTGGGAGATCTGGAGGTGGTTGTGAATGCAAGGTGAGAGACACTTGGTGGCCAAAAATTACTCAGGCTAACAGTAATTGGAAGCTGATCCTCCTGCCCAGAAAAACTTCTAGAAACTATAGTTCTGTGGGTAAATTGCCAGCTTAGCATATCAAAAGACTTGAGTTTGATTCCCTAGCACCTTCTAAACTTGAGTGTAGGCACACAGGCCTGTCATCCCAGCAAGAGGATCAAGATTTCAAGGTCATTTTGACCCCAGCCAGCTTCTGACCCCACTGGTGATCTAGTACCAAACCTACCACAACAAGGTACCAAGTTGTGTTGCTTCCAGCTTCTTGGCCTCCAGTAATTGCCTTGTTTGAGTGGCTGTGTGCTGTGTGCCTTATATAGCCACAGAGAGGAAAAATCTTTGTGAAAGTCCTCCGATCATTAAGCCACATACAGCTTTCATCACAATTTTTATTCCTTTAAATCACTGTGACTGAATTCACATAATTTCCAATATTATCTTTTTGGAGTGTTGGCTCTGTAAGAAGAGGCTAACATTTTATTTATGTTTTCAGTCAGTCAGTCAGCTGTCTGCCTGCTATAAAAATCAGTCTCCAATGCATTGCCCCATGAAGTAGCTGTCAGCTGATGCAGAAGTAGATGTGAAGTGTTGGGGAATCCTGAGGCAGACCTGGCTTCGCAACCCTTGTTCAGAGTAGAAAAGCTCCAATATTTTGTGAAAAATCAAAAGGATATTTACTTTGCAATTTTGCCAAACTCGCACATTCCTATCAGGATAGGAAAGACTCAGGAGTTTATTCAGGTGTTACAGTATCATGGAATGGTCTAGAATATTTCAGTTCATGTTTGAGGCAGAGGGATGATGCAGAGCTTGGGGTCTGCATTCCCAATCTTAAGAGTTTGCATAGTAGGTGGACAAAGTTTGGTTCCTTTGAGATGATATTTTTTCTAAGCTGAGCATGGTGGCTCATGTCTTAATCTGTGAACAGAAGTTCCTGGAAAGAACAGAACCTTAGACTGAATTTTCTGAAAGGCTGATTAACTGTTTAGAACTTCAATGACTGTAGAAAGGTTGGAATGTTGCAGGTCCAGAGCTGAATTACAGTTTATCTTGGGCTATTTGTAGTCCCCTTAATCAGTAGCCATTTATTGTTCACTACTTTGTCAGACCTAATGGGCTTGTTACCATAGGTAAAAACCTTTTAGAATGTATTAACATAACAGACAACATATCTTCTACTAACCAAAAGACTAAGAATGTCATGAGACAGCATCTGAGAAGGCTGAGATTGTCATCAGACAGCATCCGAGGTCCACAGCAGAGAGTTCTCCTTGGCCTTAACTCATCTTCCTGATGTCTTCACCAGTGTATCTGAAAAGGGCCTTGATTCATGACTATTTTTGTTCTGTTACTCTAAAAACTTCATAAAACTGTTACTACATTATCTGGGCATGGTGGCACATGCCTTTAATCCCAGAACTAGGGAGGCAGAAGCAGGAGGGTCTCTGTGAGTTCCAGCCAGGCTAGGGCTACATATTGAGACCCCCATCTCAAACAAACTCCAAAGAAACAAAAACATTAACAAAACCAAAAGCAAAAAACCAAAACAAAGTTGTCACTGTATTGGAACATAGAATTTGGGGTAACTTGAATTTGTCTTCCTGGGCCATGGTCACTCATCTTTGACTCAAGAATAAACTTTCTCTTACCCATTTTGGGGTGAAGGTTTTATTTTGGGGTCAAGTCTCAGTACTCCAAGGGCTCAAGGCAAAAGGATCACAATGAGTTTGAATCTAGCCTGGGCTTCAGAGTGAGAACTTGCCTTATAAAAATAATTTCAAGTGAATAAATCGGGGCTGGAGAGATGGCTCAGTGGTGAAGAGCAATTGCTGCTCTTGCAGAGCCTGTGAGCTCGATCCCAGCAACTATGTTGTGCAACTCACAACTGCCTGTAATTCTAGCTCCAGGAGATCTGATGCCCACTTCTGGCCTCCAGGCACACCCCCCTGCCATGTGTACATACCTACACAGGTATACACACATACACATAATTACAAATCAAAATAAATGTTTAAAAAGTGAAAAAAATGAAATTATAGAAAAGATGTCTTTCAAAGCAAAGAGCCCAGCTGTTCTGTGGCCACTGTCACAGCCTCTGTGCAAAACGGGCTTGTTTCTTATAAGAGTCTGGGTCTGTTGTCTACAGGGTCAGAGAAGAAGCTGAGGTGGGCTGTCTTCAATCAGTAGGATTATTTGTGAACCAGGGGTCACAGTCCCTTTGTTGTGAAAATCGTCTTTTCTATTACAGAAAGAAGAAATCCTCCTCACCTTGTGACACATTACAGTGAAAGCTGGAAAGACTTTTATCCAGCAGTAATGACTGCTGATTTTATGGGGCGGAGAGCAGGTGCTTAATCCAGCCTTGTTCCCCATTTTCAGGTGTGGCTGCAGCTGTCACTGCACTTAGTGACTGTAAAAGGAAAAGACAGCACACTCTGAGGCTTCTAGCCATTATCTGAGAAGAAATTTTATGAAATATTTTGTGCTTGGTCTTTCTTCCTGAACTATTTGCAGACATTCTGGGACACGGAGAAGCCATCAATTGTGTTCCCAGCAAAGGGGAAAAGGGGGAGGGGTAACTCTATGTTTCTAGGAAGACCTGAGCAAATGCTGGAGTAAAGAAAGAGAAACCAAGGAAGTGAGTGTGATGGCAGCAGGCAGGGTGTACGCCAGTGGCTGTCCAGGTCACCTTGAGGTCATAAGAAGGCAATGGCTCCCCAACCCAAAGGATACAGAAGTGCATCAGGCTGGACCATCCCAGAGAAACAACAGGCAAACTGCATGATGATGGAAACTGCAAAGCTGTGTTATCAGAACATGGGTTGGGGTCCCAGACGTAATAAAAGTGAGAAAGCAGGCCCAGCACCAGCCTTCGCCTCTCTCTGCTTGCCAACTGTAGTACAGTGTGACCAGCTGCCTTCCCCTCCTGCCGTCGTGCCTTCCCCGCCACGATGGACTGAGCCCAAACTCCTAAGATTTTGGGGTCAGATATTTTGTAATAGCAACGAGGAGCCACATGGAGAATTTACAAAGCTGTAGACAGATTTCACTCTTTGATTTATACACAAGTGATGAGGACATGAAAGGTAAATTGCTCTTTATTACTTTACCATAGACAATCATAATTATATTTAACTATTGTTTGTCAATAACTGAGTCTGATAGGCAATATTTACAAAAATGTGGGGCAAAACCTGACATCATTCAAGTCCAAGATGTTTAGCAAATGAGGAAATTGAGGCATGTTAGGAAAATTCTGTGACTGACTGATTAGGAACTTCATTTATAAGGAGGAGGTCAGTGTTTGCTAAGGGCCAACCTCTCATTATGCCACAAATATTACTCATAATTACATTTAATACACAGACAGACACACATACATGAGCACACACACATACAGCACTCTACAGGAAAGAGTTCATATTATTCCAATTTTCAAGGGATGAAACAGTTCTAAAATGTTAAGTAGTTATTCCTAAGTTAGTTGATAAATGTTAATTAGCTATCTCAAATATGCTTGATTGATATATGAGAATTTGAACATAGATAGTTCCCTCTAAATCCATAGTCTGTGGCTCTAACAATTACTCAATGAAAATTGAGTCCTTGCCATTCAACCCATGAGCTGACCTAGTGTATCTGTTGGATGTGGTGGAATTTGAGCTTCCACAGTGCAAAAAGAGGCTCCACAGTATCTCGGTGGCATATGTGAGTCATGACTGGTGACCCCAGCAAGGCTGAAAGCCCCCCTCCCTGCTTCAGTTAATAAAGGGAGTAGTAGGACACCCATTCTTCTCTTGGGGAACCACAGCCCTTTGCAAACCTGCCCACTTTCCCTCCTTCTGCCTCTCTATCCTTCCATGCTCATGTGTTCTGTATGAATCAGAATCCCACCTCTCTCTCTCACTGCTTCAGTATCCAGCCAGAGTCTCACTATGCCCAAGGGCATTCTATGTCAATCCTCTTCTTGAAGATGAATGGAAATCACATGCTGATTCATTTACACAACACTCCTCAGCAGCAAAACAGGGATCCATCATAGCTTCTGTCTCACGGGGCTTCTTGTAGATAAGAGTTATTATAGGTGAAGGAATGGTTGGCAGCACGTCCAGCATTTCACTGTTATGCTTCTACTGTATATTATTGACCTGGTCTCACAAATGCTTATACCAGCGCTGCCTTTCACCTGACACAATCACTAAGGGGGTCATTTTCTTGATGGTCTATTTGTAGCCACAGTGGGACAAACAGTTTCTTCTGGAGATGGTCTAATCTAGAGTCTGTTACTTTTCATATAAAAATTGCATGCTTATATTTAAATTATGACATCGTGTGTGTGTGTGTGTGTGTGTGTGTGTATGAATGCGGGTGCATGTGTGCTATGGCACATGCTTAGATGTCAGAGGGTGTCAGTCCTCACCTTCCACTTTGTCTGAAACTGCTGTAGACATCAGGCTATCTTGCCTATGAACTTTGGGAGGTTCTTCTTTTTCTGCCTCCCATCTCATAGTAGGCAGCACTGGGATTGCAATGTGTGCTACTAGACCTGGCTTATGTGATTTCTGGGGATCCAAACTCAGATCCTCATGTTTGCACTGTAAGCACTTTATACGCTGAGGCATCTTTTTAGCCCCATGCTATTTTTTTCTGTTTGTATACCACATACATTTCTCTTCTTGCAGGGCAGTGGTTATTTTGCATTCACACAATTTATGGCATTTAGGTCCTCTGATATATGTAGCAATCCACTTACAAAATGATGGGTGGCTATCAGTGTAACTCAGCTGGCAGAGTGCTTGTTTGACATGTAGCAAGCACTGTGTTCTAACCCCTGTACTGCATAAAATTGGATATAGCAGTGCACACATGTAATCATAAGATTTGAGAAGAACAGGCAGGAGGGTCAGGACATCAAGAATATCCCCAGGTACATAGTGAGTCTGAGGTCAGTATGGACTGGCTGCATGGCTCAAAATACCAGTAAGAAAAAAGGAAAGAGAGACCTTTGCAGACTGCCTAAGTGAGTGGATCCTGCCTCCGCGTGGTGGTGAGCTTCTCAAATCCCAGATCACAACATTCCCATCCCCCTATATTGAGTGCAGAGGTGCAGCCCCTCCCACTTCTCCAGGGCTTGGCTTCTCTGTCCTTCGGTAGAAGCCCAGACCTTTGCAGACTGCCTGAGAGTGCCTGGATCTGGCCTCTGCATGGCATTGAGGTTCCCAGATCTTGCCATGCCCATTCCCCTACATTGAGACCACCTGCAGCCCATCCCACCACCCCAGGGCTAGGGGCCCTAGACCTTTGCAGACTGTCTGAGAGCACATAAATCAGGCCTCCCTTTAGCAAGATTCCCAAATTGTGCTGCGACTGCTGGTTAGCAGGGGCCCAGAACTTAGGAGGAAGCCTGAGAGTACCTGACTGGCATCTGAATTGGGCCTCTACAGAAGCTCCTGAGTAGCTGGACTGAAGCCATCTGGTCCCTCCAATACAAAATCAAAAGAGAGAAACTGAAGCTTTACATATCCAATTAGACTAACTAACTAATCAGCTTTACATATCCAATTAGAAGCTTTACATATCCAATTAAACTAACCAACTAACCAGCTTTACATATCCAATTAGAAAACATCCAAGGCACACCAACAATACAAACAGAAACAGACTTCAATTCAACAAAGGAGGGCTTGAGCTTCATACCAGAATCACAAACAACAAAAGAAATCCACATGCCAAAATCACAATGAAAAAATAATAATATGGAAAACCAAAATAATGTTCCCGCCAAACACCACCAGTCCTATAGAAGAGTTCTGCAATGAGAAGTCCCTAGAGACAACCCAGGACACAGAATTTAAAAGAATAATCCTAAACATAATCTAAGAATTCAATGAATTTAAAGAACATACAAACAAAGAACTAAAAGAAGGTAGGGATAAACTTCTTATTGAATTCACAAAAGAGATAGACACATTGAAGAAAACTTAGGCTGAATCGAAGAAGGAAGTGAAAAACTCAATGAGCTTATTTGAACAACAGGAAAAAGCCTTACTGATAGAATGAATGCAATGTAAATCAGAATAACAACACTGGATAATAAAGTTGAAGAATTGGAATGCTCAAACAAAGATTATGAAAACCTTTCTAAAAACACAGGAATGGAATATGCAGGAAATGTGGTACTCCATGAAAAGACTAAATTTACACATCATAGCCATAGAGGAAGAAGAATTTCAGGTCAGTAGTATTGATCAGATCTTAAACAGGATTGTAAAAGAGAATTTCCCCAAATTAAGGAAAGATATTTCCATACAAATACAAAAAGCACATAGAACACCAAGTAGACAGGACAAGAAAAGACACTCCCCATGGTATATCATAGTAAAAACACTAAATGTACAGAACAAAGAGAGATTACTGAAAGCTGCAAAAGAAAAACAAGTCACTTATAAAGGAAAACCCATCAGAATTACAGACGGGTTTTTTCAATGCAAATTATGAAAGCTAGAAGAGTCTGGACTGAAGTATCCCAGTTCTAAATGACTGTAGATGCCAACCTAGAATTTTTTACCCAGCAAAAATATCTATTACAGTTGAAGGGGAAAGAAAAGTCTTCCATGACACAAATAGGCTGAAAGAATACATGTCTACAAAACCAGCCCTTCAGAAAATACTTGAAGCAATACAAAGAATGGAGAAAGGAACAACTATACTCTAGGGGCAACAGAAAGAAATTAAATGAGGTATAATTGTGGAAACACACAATGAGACTAAGAATTCAAACAGAAATTAAAATGATGGCAACCAATACACATTTTCCAATAATAACTTTAAATATCAATGGACTAAACTCCCCAGTCAAAAGGCAAAGGCTAGTTGAATGGATTAAGAAACAAAATCCATCCTTTTATTGTCTGGAAGAAACCCATTTCACATACAAGGACAGGCAGTAACTTAAGGTTAAAGAATGGAAAAGAGTGTTCCAAGCAAACGGTAGTAATAAACAAACAGGGGTTGAAATTCTAATATCTGACAAAACAGACTTCAAAGCAAAACTAACCAGAAAGGACAAAGAGGGTCACTTCACTCTGATCAAAGAACAATTCACCAAGAAGATATTGCAATTATGAACATACATGCATCAAATTCTTGTACACCAAATGTCATAAAAACCAGTAATACAGGCTTTAAGGCACAGATTAATCTCAACTCAGTAATACTAGGGGACTTCAGTATCTCACTGTCTTTATTAGATAGGTCAACCAAACAAAGAATAAATAAAGATACAACTGATTTAAAAGATACCATACAACAAATGAACCTAAATGACATCTACCAAATATTCCAACCAAGCATCAAAGAATATATGTTCTACTCAGCACCCCATGGAACTTTTTCTAAAATTGATCACCTACTGGGGCACAAAACAAACCTCAACAAATACAAAAAATTGAAATAATTCTATGCAGTCTATCAAACCACAATGCAATAAAGCCTAAAATCAACACTGAAAGAAGCCCTAGTAACTACATGAACTCATGGAGATTAAACAACACAATCCTGAATGGTGAATGTGTCAAAGAAGAAATTAAGAAAGAAATAAAATATTACTGGAACTAAACAAAAAGGATAATACAATACAACGAAACCTCTGGGACACTTTAGAAGCAGTCCTAAGAGGGAAATTTATAGCTCTAAATGCCTGCATTAGAAATCAGAAAGAGAACAAACAAATGGCTTGACATTGCAACTCAGGATCCTAGAAAGGCAAGAACAAATTAAACTCAAACAGAGGAGACTAGAAGAAATAACAAAAATCAGAGCAGAAATTACTGAAATAGAAACAAAGAAAGCAAAACATCAATGACTCTAACAGCTGGTTCTTAGAAAAGCTAAGCAAGACAGACAGACCCTTAGCCCAGTTGACCAAAAGAAAGAGTAAATCCAAAACAACAAAATCAGAGATGAAAGGGGAAACACCACAACAGACATAAAAACGATTCAGAACATTATAAGGGAATACTTCAATAACCTATTTTCTATTAAAATTGAAAATCTAATAGAAATGGATGGATAGCTAAAATCATGGAACTCACCAAAGCTAAACCAAGAAAAGATCAACAGTTTAAACAGACCCATAACATATAAGGAAAGTGAAACAATAATATAAAACTTCCCAACTACAAAAAGCCAGACCAAAGTGAATTTACAGCAGAATTCTACCAGACATTTAAAGAAGATCTGAACCAATAATACTTAAATTATTCAAAAACATAGAAACAGAGTTAGAATGCAAACTCTAAACCTAATGTTCTGGGAACATCAGAACTCCCAAACTCCTTCTATGAAGTCAGTACCACTCTAATACCAAAACAAGTAAATATACAACAAAAAAGAGAAAACTATAGACCTTATCCTTAATGAACATAGGCGGAAAGATTCTCAACAAAATACTTGCAAACTGCATAGAGACACACGTCAAAAAGATCATCCACTATGATCAACTAGACTTTATTCTAGAGATGCAGGGATGGATTATAATACATAAGTCAATAAACGTCATAAACCATATAAATGTACCCAAAGACAAAAATCACATAGTCATCACAATAGATGCAGAAAAGACTATTGAAAAAATTCAGCCTACATTCATGATAAAAGTCCTAAAGGGAACTGGACTGGAGGGAACATACCTCAACATAATTAAAGCTATATTCAACAAACCCATAGCCAACATCATTCCAAATGGAAAAAATCTGGAAACAGTTCCATTAAAATCAGGAACCAGACAAGGCTGTCCACTATCTCCACTTCTTTTCAATATAGTGCTTGAAACTCTTGCTAGAGCAATAAGAGAAGAGAAGGAAGTCAAAGATCACTAACTGGAAAAGAAGAAGTCAAATTATCCCCTTTTTGCAGATGTTATGATACAATACGTAAGAGATCCCAAAAATTACACCAAAATCTCTTAGAAATGAGTAACAATTTCAGTAAAATGGCAGGTTAGACATTAATCTACTCAAATCAATAGGCTTTCTGTATACCAATAACAAGTAATCAGAGAAAGAGTACATAGAATTTTCCTATTCAAAATAGCCCCCCCAATCTCAAAATAAACCTGATCAAAGGCAGCAATGATTTCTACAATGAAAAATTAAAATCTTTAAAGAAAGAGATTGAGGAAGACACCAGAAGATGGAGGGACTTCCCACGCTCATGGATTGGAAGAATTAATATTGTGAAAATGACCTATGAAAAACAATCTATAGATTCAATGCAATCCCAATTAAAATCCCCATGACATATTTCACAGAATTACAAAAAAAATCCTAAAATTCATGTGGAAGCACAGAAGTCTCTGGATAGCCAAAGCAACCCTGAACATGAAGGGCCATATACTATACCAGATCTCAAACTATATTACAGAGCTATAGTCATAAAAAAGCATGGTACTGGCATGAATGGATCAATGAAACACAAATGAATACCCAAACATCAGTACAACCAATTTTGCCACCTGATATTTGACAAAGATGCCAAGAACACACAATGGAGGAAAGACAGCATCTTCAACAAATGGTGCTGGCAAAACTGGATCTCCATCTGTAGAAGAATGAAATTGATCTGTCATCTTTCACCTTGCACAAAAGTCAACTTCAAATGGATCACAGACCTCAAATTGAAACTGGAAACTATGAAACTGTTAGAACAAACATTGGCAGTAACTTACAAGATGTAGGTGTAGGAAAGGACTTTCTAAATCAGACACCAGTTGCTCATGAATTAAGGTCAACAATCAATGATCAAGTGGGATCTCATTAAATTAAAAAGCCTCTGTACAGCAGAAGAAACAACTAAGAAAGTGAAGAGAAAACACATAGAGTGAGAGAGAATTTTTGCCAGTGACACATCTGAAAGAGATTTAACATTCAGAATACATAAAGAACTCAAAAACAAAGAATCATGAAAACATATGACCCAATTAAAAGATGGGCTAAAGATCTGAATAGAGAGTTCTAGAGAGTTCTCAAAAGAAGAAATAAACATGGCTAAGAAACATCTTGAAAATGTTCAACTTTGTTAGTAATTAGAGAAATGCAAATTAAAATCTCCTTAAGATTTCATCTTACTCCCATCGTACTGGCTAACATCAAGAGAACAAGTGATACCAAATGCTGGTGAGGATGTGGAGAAATGGGAACACTCATTCACTGCTTGTGGGATTGCAAACTCATGCAACCCATATGGCAACACTGGCAAACACTTAAAAAAATGAAAAATGAGCATACCATATCATCCAGTTATACCACTCCTTGGCATATACCCAAAGGATGCATCCTATTGCAGAGATTCTTATACAACCATGTTTCTTGCTGTTGTTTCAAAATAGCTAACATGGAAGCAACTTAAGCATCCCTCAACTGATGTGTGGATAATGAATATGTGGCACATTTATGCAATGGAGCTCTACTCAGTGGTATAGAAAGATGAAATTCTTTAATTTGCAGGTAAATGGATGGAACTAGAAACTGTTACACTAAGTGAAGTAACATAGACTCAGAAAAACAAACTATTACATTCTCCCTCATTTGTGGATCCTAGCACTGAATCTTTATGTATGAGTGTATACCTTGATGTAACTGCAGGAGCAAGGAAAATGGAAGGGAACCAGGGAGGTAAAGGTAAAGAAGGAGTTTGAGAAAAAAGAACAGCAGGAGACAGATGTTATCTAGGAAAATCGGTAAAATGGGGGCATTTAACTGAGAGAAGGAGGAGGCTTATAGAAGTAACCATGCCATAAAGGGGAAGAAGGAGCTCAAAAGAGATGAGACCAAAACAGACATGAATTTTCAAGGGAGAAATGAGGAAAATGGGGATACTTTAAATGGGAATGGTTAGACAGGGAGCAATAGAGGATAGATAAATAATGCCTAGATAGCAGTAAAAACCAAAGGGAATTGTATTAGTCCAAAAACCTACTGAAAAATTACACATACAGTATCTCTACATGAGTCCTCGTGTATAATTTGAAGGCTACATAAGAAGAAACAGTGCCAGACAGGAGAAACCTTCCTTTGAGATGTTGATCAGGGTAATCCCAGGGACTCCCCAAGTTACACAGGCTATTGCCACAGCACTTACTCCCTCCCAGAACTTGAAGGTTAAGACCTTACAGGACATACTTTGGGCACAGGATTTGGAGCACTGGAGCTAGAACTGATCTGGAAGCCACCTCCCCTGAAGGTTAGTTCTCATAGCTTTGGAGAGCACTATGCAAGCTGGTGAAGAAGCACATAAATCAATGATCCATCCCCAGCTTCAAGGCCTAATAACCACATTAATGACTGACACAGCAAATGACAATAGTGAAGTAGTGGCACTTTTATCTTGGAAGCAATCAACAGCTACCCAATTGGACTTGAAGCCCACTCGATGGGAGGAAACTCATGTGTGGTACTGTAAAGCTAGCCAAATACACATAGCTGGAGAGGTCATAGACCTTAGAGAAAACTCCAAGACTGTCACATCCCATGCTTGATGAAATTTCTACACCTATGGCTCAAGGAACATAGAACAAGGGATGAAGAAATCACTCAAGCATCTTTCAGTTCTCATCAATGATGCTCCTTCATGCAACAGAGGACCAGTAACACAAAAGGTCACAAATGGCCAACATGTAAATAATAAGAGTATACATAGTGTGGGTCATTGGACAGGACTCCTATATTAAAATACACCCACCCAGGGATCAGGGACAATTGCAGAAGAGGGAATGGAAAGATTGTGAGAGCCAGGGAGGCAGTGGATGACCATATGAAAATAGAATGCTACAGGGTCCTGGGACATTTTACAAACAAACCAACAGCAATGGTGTCAGCATGTACAAAATCCATGCTAACTCAAGCAGACACAAATTCAGCACAAACCTATGGAAATGGACAGCAGGCCACAAACTTATTTGAAGAATTATTGGCAATTGATTACTGCTGGGTGAGCAAGAGCTGATCTTAAATGGAAAGACTCTAGATAGGCTGACTAGACCTCAGTGGATAAACTTGCACTATGACAGAATTTACGAATTCCAATGTGGTGGGGTTAAGATTGGGACCTGCTGTCCATTTCCACAGTTTTCTGCTGAGGTTTTGTCTGCTTGAGTTTGCATGGATCTTGTGCATGTTGACATCATTGATGTAGGTTCATATGAGCAGGGTCCCAGGGGCTTGTAGTACTCTTTCCATATGGCCATGTACCTCCCTTCTGGCTCTTATAATCTTTCTGCCCTCTCTTCCACAATGTTTCCTGAGCCCTGGGTATGTGAAGTTCAATATAGGAGTCCTGTCCAAGGACCAGCATTCTGCAGACTCTTAATCTCCAAGCTTTGGTCATTTGTGACCTTTTGTGTTCCTGGCCCCCTAAATGAGGTAGTTTCATTAATGAGAATTGAGATATTCATTTATGTCCCCTTGTTCTATGTTCCATGAGTCTTTGGTGTAGAGGTTGCATTATAGGTGTGCCACTTAGGTTTGGGCAATTCACAGACAATGTCTGTGTGTGACCAGTTGTGGTACTCTGTAATAGTCTTCACCTGGTGCAAAAGAAGCTTCTTTGATAAGTGTTGACTGGGATATTTGCCTGTAAAAATAAGGATACATACTTTGCACATAGTAAAAAATTACATCAGTCTAGGGATGTGACAGCCTTGGGGTTTTCTTTAAAATCTATGACCTCTTCAGCCATGTGTATTTTTTTATGTTTACACTACATGAGTTCCCTCCCATTGAGTGGGTTTTTAATTCAATTAGGTAGCTGCTGATCACTCCCAAGTTAAAATGCCACTAGTGCAACAATGTGGTATGCTATGCCAGTCATTGTTATGGTTATTTGGTATTTGTATTAGTCAGGGTTCTCCAAAGAAACAGAACCGGTAGAATGAATATATATGTATAGAGATTTATCAGCTTACCTCACAGGATAGAGTCCAAGTAGTCTAACAATGGCTGCCCACACTGGAGAGGCTGAGAATCCATAGTTGCTTAGTCCATAAGGCTGGATGTCTCAGTAGGTCCAATCTGGTGTTGGAGGTCTGACGAATTCCAAAAGATCAGCTAGTCTTCAGTCTACAGCAGCAAGACAGACTCACCAGCGAGAGAGAAGGCAAGCAGAAAGAAACCAGGTGTTCTCCTCTGCTATGGCCTTTTACATAGGCTGCCATCAGAAGGTAACACCCACATTTAAGGTGTGTCTTCCAGCTTCAGATGATCCAGTTAAGAAGCTGTCTCTCATTTCAGTCAATCCCAGATTCAGACAAGTTGATGCCCAGGATAAGCCATTACAATGTGACTTTTTGTTTTTCTCTTGCAGCTTTTAGTATTCTCTCTTCTGTACATTTAGTATTTTTATTATGATATGCCGTGGAAAGTTTCTATTCTGGTCTGGTTTATTTGGTGTTTTGTGTGCTTTTTGTATCTGTGTGGGTATGTCTTTTTTTAATTTAGGGAAATTTTCTACTATAATCCTGGTGAATATTTGGTCAATGCTATTGGCCTGGAATATCTTTTAACACTTATCTCAATTACATATTCAAAAAGGAATAAGTCAAATATCTGCTTAACATATGTGTATACATGCACAAGCCTATTCTTAACTAAATAGGACAAAAATACTCATGTCAATTACAACCCACCAGTTTCTGAAACTGGTCACGTGGCCTAAGTTGGTATTTGTAACTACCTTCCTCTACGACCCATTCTGTATTTCCTCCACCATCAGCAAGCACCTCTGCAGGTTTTTTCTCTTTCCCTGGAGGAGTGACCCATACTTTAATCCCTGAAGGGTCTGGGCCATTTGTTGTCCTGTCTGGATTGGGTTGTTGCAGTTTCACATTGACCTTAATCACAGGACATGGTAACACCAAAAGTCGCCCTAAGGAATCTCCTGCCTTCCAGATATAATCTTCATTACCTCCATTGTGGAGATCCAGTCCAATTTCCCCCTGGTAGTCTGGGTCAATCACCCCTCCTAATACTGTTATTCCTTTCTTAGCCTGCTGACTTAAGGGCATCAGAAGCCCAAAGTGTCCAGGGGCAAGTCTTAGCTTCCAGTTCAATGGAATGTTTGTTGTCTCTCCTGGCAGAAGCACTCCCTCCTCTGTAACCAAAACATCCAAGCCAGCAGAGTGCAAAGTTGAGGGTACAGGAAGCAAAAATTTTCGTAGTGGGTCACCAGGGGTGATAGTTTGTGGAATCATTCCCACTTCCACCCCTTGATTCCTGGACCCATTAATCCTAGCTATAGGAGAAACTGTACCATATATTGGACGCCAATTCAAAGCATACACTGCCTTCTGGAGGGCCCTGCCCCATCCCTCCAGGCTGTTGCCCCCTATTTGGCACTGTAACTGTGTCTTTAAGAGACCATTCCATCATTCCATCAAGCCCGCTGCTTCAGGATGGTGGGGAACATGGTAAGACCAGTGGATTCAATGACCACGGGCCCACTGTTGCACTTCTTTGGCTGTGAAGTGAGTTACCTGGTCAGAAGCGATGCTGTGTGGAATACCATGGTGGTGGATAAGGCATTCTGTAAGTCCCTGGATTGTAGTTTTGGCAGAAGCATTACGCACAGGAAAGGCAAATCCATAACCAGAATATGTGTCTATTTCTGTAAGCCAAAACACTGTCCCCTCCAAGATTTCAGAAATGGTCCAATTTAGTCAACCTGCCACCAGGTTGCAGGCTGGTTGCCACGGGGAACAGTGCCATTTTGAGGGCTCAGTGCTGATCTCTATGGTTGGCAGATCTGGCACTCAGCAGCAGCTGTAGCCAGGTCACCTTTCATGAGTGGGAGTCCATGCTGTTGAGCCCATGAATGACCTCCATCTCTGCCACCATGGCCACTTTGTTCATGGGCCCATTGAGCAATGACAGGGATAGCTGAAGAAAGAGGCTGACAAGCCACAGAGCGGGTCATCCAATCCACCTGATTATTGAACTCATCTTCTGCTGAAGCCACTTTTTGATGAGCATTTACATGAGACACAAGTATGTTCACATCCTTTGTCCCATGTGCACTGCCCGAAGTTCTGCCCACTGAAGACTTTCCTTCCCCAGTGTGCTTCAGGGTTGTTCCAGAAATTGGCTATAATGCTGCAGCTGTCCACTTGTGAGTGGTGCCTGCACAGCATGCAGGCACCACTGTAAGCCAAGCCCTAGTCTTCTCTTCCTCAGTCAACCGATCGTAGGGCACACCCCATGAAGTCATAGGTGCATGCTTGAGAACAGGAGGCATCGTAACAGGAGTAGAAACCATAGGCATTTGGGCAACTTCTTCATGTAACTTGCTTGTGCCCTCCAGGCATGCTCGAGCCCGATCACGTATATACCACTTCCATTTGATAATGGATTGTTGCTGTGCATGGCCTACTTTATGGCTTGGGGGGTCAGATAACACCCAACTCATGATGGGCAGCTCCGGTTGCATCGTGACTTGGTGGCCCATTGTCAAACGTTCAGTTTCCACTAAGGCCTAATAGTAGGCTAAGAGCTGTCTTTCAAAGGGAGAATAGTTGTCCGCAGATGAAGGCAAAGCCTTACTCCAAAATCCCAATGGCCTCCGCTGTGATTCCCCTATGGGGGCCTGCCAGAGGCTCCAAACAGCATCTTTATCTGCCACTGATACCTCAAGCACCAT
>NW_008355811.1:3828024-3829022 GCF_000622305.1 Nannospalax galili
GAGACGTACTAATCTGCTCGAGTAAGGAAACCACATCTGGTACAGCAGCTGCAATTGGAGTCACTACTTGATTAAGTTTTCGATAGTCAACTGTCATTCTCTATGACCCATCTGTCTTCTGAACAGGCCAAATAAGAGAGTTAAAGGAGATGTGGTAGGAATCAACACCCTGCATCTTTCAAATCCTTGATGGTAGTGCTAATTTCTGCAGTCCCTCCAGGGATGTGATACTGTTTTTGGTTCACTATTTTCCCAGGCAGAGGCAATTCCAGTGGTTTCCATTTGGACTTTCCAACCACTCTAGTAAAAGGCCGCAGGTCACTCTGGGGAAGGATGAGTGAGAGGTGAACAGCATAACTCTTTGGTACTGAGACAAAGTCCTTCCTCAACAGCACCTGGCCTTCCCTTCATTCAAGGGGTTCTGGGTCTGTAAACTGTCTCAAGTCTGGAAATTGGTTGACTGAGCGAGATTCTCTGTTGCCACAATCCAATACTGACTTCCTGTCAGTTGTCCTAGAGCTTTTCTGCTTATACAGATCAAATAAAAACTTAGTAGGCTTCTTATGTATGTGGTCCCTGGAAACACCATGATTGATTAGCCAGTACCACAGGTCCATTCAAGTCATGCCATTGTAGGTATTGTTTTGCCTTTGCTGCCCATTATGATAAGTACGCTCACCTTGTCTTTGGTAATTCAATACTGCCACCTGACCCCTACTCCGAGGTCCTGTTACACCTATTATATTTACATTAAATTTGTGCAATTGAGCAGTAGCATCTCCAACTGTAAGATTCAGCATAAGGAAAAGAGGAAAAACAAAGCTCTTCAAACGTTCTGTTGTCTCTCTCAGTACTTTCTATCTTATAAAATCGTAAAAGGCATGTCCTCTGGGCCCTCCCATTGTGGAGGATTTGGTGTTGCACTACGAATCCACTCGAGCATACCAATTTGCCTGAGTCTTACAATCCCTTCATCAACACTAAGCCAAGGGATATCA
>NW_008355811.1:3830216-3838881 GCF_000622305.1 Nannospalax galili
TGGCTGCACCACACTGGAGAGGCTGAGAATCCATAGTCGCTCAGTCCACGAGGCTGGATGTCTCAGTAGTCCCAATCTGGCACTGAAGGTCCGACAAATTCCAAAAGATCAGCTAGTCTTCAGTCTACAGCAGCAAGCTGAACTCACCAGCAAGAGAGAAGGCAAGCAACAAGAATCTGGCATTCTCCTCTGCCTTGGCCTTTTATATGGGCTGCCATCAGAAGGTAACACCCACATTTAGGGTGTGTCTTCCAGCTTCAGATGATCCAATCAAGAAGATCTCTTTCATTTCAGTTAATCCCAGATCCAGTCAAGTTGACACCCAGGATTAGCCATCACAGTATTGAATCTGGTGTTGGACCAATGTGGTATGCTATGCCAGTCATTGTTATAGTTATTTGGTATTGAAGCTAGTGTTGGTTCTACCTTACCAGCTTGCATAGTGTCCTACAAAACTATGATTGCTAACCTTCAGCAGAGGTGGTTTCCAGGTCATTTCCAGCTCTAATGCTCCAAATCTTGTGTCCAAAGTATGTTATCTCTTCAGAAGTAGGGTCTTACCTTCAAGTTCTGGGAAGGAACCAAGGGCTGTGGAAATAGCCTTTGCAATTTTGGGAATCTCTTGCACTTAATCCTTGTCAGATTTCCAGTTACCCACTGCTTCTTGTGCCTGCTTCAAGATGTGATTCTCTATTTTCTGTTCCTGCTCTGGCCACCTCCTGCCACCATGCTTCCCCACCATGATGAACCCTAATTCCCCTGGAACTGTGAGCTCAAATAAACCCTTCCCTTTATAAGTTCCCTTGGTTACAGTGTTTTATCACAGCTGCAGAAAAGTAACTAATGCAGCAGGTAACCAGTTGCTCTCTGATTTCATTAGAGGACTGCTATGTAGGGGGAAATTCATATCTGGGACTGTAAACCTGGTCAAAACCCCATAGGGTAGGGGGAGGTCATAGGCCCTGGGGAGGAACTTACTGTTGTCAAACTAAATTATCATGGCACTAAGCTGACTTCTAAATATTTATGTTTTTACCTATAGATGAACTCTACTCTCAGCCTTAATCAGAGAAGCTTTTCTTTATGGTAAAAGACCATGACAACAGAGCCTTATGGCTTTTCCAAGTGCTTAGAAGAAATGATGTTTGAGGGATCAGCCCTAAATAATACATTTATATCACTGACTTCAATGTTTGGGAGCATCAAGGAAGGGGAATTAGAAAAATAAGAGTAGGAAGATAGAAGGGCTAAAAATTCTATCTCCAGTACATCATGCAGCCATCACAAATATAATCACTCTATAGATGTGGTTGCCAGTGTAGGGCCTGCACAGGACTGGGTCAATCAACAGTTGATTAGGGATCAGGGAGGAGCCAATGGAACCCTCTCCTTTCTGAACTACTGGCTACTGAACTATTGAACTATTGGCTAAGATGGGCTCTAAGGGAAGGACAGTCATTGTCTTCCGTTGTGTAACCAGTGTTGAGCCCACCCATATAGTTCCAAATCTGTGACCACACATATTTGGTTAAAAATCAGTGGGTTATAAAACAAAACAAAAAGAACAAAAAGACATAAATGTTAGGAAGGGGACTAAAGTGACGAGGTGGGTAAAATTACAGAACTGGGAGGGAGATTAGAGGGCTAGGGGTGAGAGTAAGCAGAATGTTTTATATACAGGTAGGAAATTGTGAAAGAATATGTTCAATCAATAAAATAATTCTCCCAGAATTCAATCCTTATTCTCTGAAGCCATTCTTCTACTTCGTGGGTTATATTTGAGCTCACCCTCTTTGTATTTAGCTGAGGTCATGTGACTGAGTCCCAGTTATTTGGAAGCTGATGAAGCTTCCTTTTCTGGTATATGTAAACTTTCCACCAATGATTGTCCTTCATTTGATGTCCAGTAGGATGGCACTCACCCTCAAAAGCTGCTTGGAGGAGTCCCAGATGGGGAGAGTCTTCTCCCTGAGCCAATTCTGTCTTGGAGAAAAGGTACTGGCTTAACAGCACAGTGAGGAATGAATGCTTTAGTTTCTGAGTTCAGTTGCTGACTTGAAGGTTTTCATTCACATATCAAGTGGTCTTTGATATTTTCTTCTTTCATGTATGAGTTACTTTTCTGTTGCTGTAATAAAATTCCATGGCCAAAAGCACCTTACGGGAGAAAATGGTTTATTTGACTTAAAGGTTACAGTCCATCATAGAGGGGAGCTATGGCAGTGGGCCCTTGGAGCAGGAAACTGAGAGATCACATCTCATCTGTGCAAAGGAAACAGAGAGAGAACCAGAAGTAAGTAGAAGCTATAAACTCTCCCAGTGATGTACCTCCTACAGCAAGGCTCCATGTCCTAAAAGTTCTATAGCCTCAAACAGTGCCATCAACTAGTATCCAAATGTTCAGATACATGATCCTATGGGGACATCTATCATTCAAATTATGACACATGGTTTTCAAGAAACAATCACTGAAAGAGATGCTTCAGTGTCGCTAAGGAATGCCATGACAGCTGACAACTTTCCATCATTATCCCTCACAGAAGCTTAGGCAAGAGCTATTGATACAAGCTGTGTTATACTTTGTCCTAGGAGATCTCTCCACTTAGGTTTTTGTCAACAGTTCAAGACACTAGGCTAAGAAGAGAGAAGGCATTTATATATTTTTTGTTTGTAATAAAACTGTCCTGTAGGATGAAAGGATAGATGAATGGTTAAAGTGCTGTGCAAGAGTGAGGACTGGGGTTTAGATCCTCAGAAACTCACATAAATGTCAGGTGGAAATGTCAGTACACCTTGGAAGGCAGATACAGCGGATCCCCAAAGTAAGCTGACTGTCTTAGTTACTTTTTTGTTGCTGTAATAAAACATTGTGACCAAGGGAACTTATAAAAGGAACAGTTTATCTGAGCATATGATTCCAGGTTCCAGAGTTTGTTGTGGCAGGGAAGCATTGTAGCAGGAAGTGGCCAGAGTAGAAAGCAGAGTGCTTACATCTTGAAACAGGGACAGACACAGGAAACAGAGAGAGATTGGAAATCTGACAGTTTAAGAATTCACTAAGGCCACCCCCAGTGACACACTTCCTCCAACAAAGCCACACCTTCTAAGACCTCCCCAAACAGTCACCAACTGGGGACAAAATGTCCAAATACTTGGAGCTTGTGGGAGACATCCTCATTCAAACTACTATATTCCATTCCCTGGCCCCCAAAAGCTCATGACCATACAGAATGCAAAATACATTTAGTTCAATCTTAAAAGTCTCCATAGTTTTTACCAGTATCAATACTACTAAAAAGTCCAGAGTCAAAAGTCTCCTTAGCAACTCAAGGCAATATTTTAACTGTAAGCACCTGTAAAATCAAAAGATAAATTACATACTTCCAACATGTGTATTTGGAAGCAAATACACACTTCCATTCCAAAAGGGACGTATGGGGCATACTGAGGAAATACTGAGCCAAACAGACCAAAATCCAGCGGGGCATACATCAAATCCATTAGCTTCATGTCCGACTTTTGGGACTTTACTTCCAAAGGGCTTAGATGGCTCAGTTCCTCCGGCTTTGCTGCTTGCCACATATATCCCTCACTTGGATTCATACCACTCCCTGTATGCAGCTCTCCTTGGCAAATGTCTCATGGCTCTAACATCTCCAAGGTCTTCTTGGGGTTTCCACTGCCAACCAGGCTTCACCTTCTCAGTTTCATGAAATGGCCTGTCAGGGCCTTCTTTTTGCAGGGACACCCTTGCTTCATGCTGCCTGGCCTCCAATGCTCTCTGAAACCATGGAAAAGAGCTCATAGCCCCTTCACTCTTGCATCTTTCATGCCTCTAAAGCCAGCACCATGTGAAAAACACTGCCAAGTTTGGCTGCCAGTTTGGGATGGACCATTTCATTCATATTACCAGCTGTTTTATGGGTTGCAGTTTTCTATGAGAAAATGCCTTAGGCTTCTTCCTTTCACAAATTGGAGGCTTAGCTGGGCCTGGTCTTGCCCTGAAGGTACTCTTTCCATTGTTTCAGTGCAACTCTCTGGACCTCTCCTTAAATGCTTTAACCTTATAAAAGGGAGCCTCTCCTTTAGCACAAGGATTGACTCCAACATTAATCTTCTGAGTGTCCTTTTTCAAAGCAAACTGTACATTCTGCATTTCTTTCTTCCCCATTTACTCTTTTTCACTGTAAGTCCACATAATTCACCACTAATTGCCGCACCACTATTTCTACTGTGATAAGGCACCAGCTATGCCATGCTGGAATCCAGACTGAATCTAGCCTCTTAAAACTAAAAGGCAGTTGGTCCAGGGTGTGGAAACAGGTAGGTGATGCTCAACTGCACAAAGGTATGAGTTTGAAAACATATCAGCCGGGCCTTTTGTTGCCTAGAAACAACATGTCAGCATGTTCCTGGTTGCTCTTGCTAACTGCAGATTTATGACTTCTGTGTTTCATTCTTGGCTTGCTTTTGCAGATTAGTAATTGTTAGAGTGCCTATCCATCCCTAAGCAATGGAAATTCTTGGACACTCAAACCACATATAGTTTTTCTGTATAAAAGTTTACCCTAAGGACAGCTTGGGGCTACTCCTAAATGCCCAGTGTAGTTGCCAGCCTGCTGATAAAGACTTTCTTTTTGGCAATTTTCCATGAATGGTCTTCTTTGGTGAAGCACCCCACAACAATACGTTAGGCTGTCTTGAAATATCCTCCACCAAAGAAATTAGTCCATTGATTTTCAACTTAGCCTCAGGCATGCTCTTGGCTATTGGCAGATAGCAGTCAGATTCCTTACCAAAATATCCCAGATAAGTAAGTCTTTGTTTTTTTTCTGGAACTACACTGTTCTCAGCACTAATTTCTTCCAGGCTCCTACTAGAACACCCTGCTAAGCTCTCTACTCATAGCATTCAAATACTTTTCTAGTCCAAGCTTCCAAAGTCTTCCACATTCCTCCAAAATCCCACATGGTCTGGTTCTTCACAGCCAACACCCCACTTCCAGCACCAACTTAAGTCTTAGTTACTTTTCTGTTGATGTGATAAAACATTATGACCAAGGGGACTTATAAAAGGAAGAGTTCATTTGAGCTTATGGTTCTAGATCCTAGAGGGATTAGAGTCTGTCATGTCTGGGAGGCACAGTGGCAGGAGTTAGCCCAAGTAGAAAGTGGAGCCCTCACATCTTGAAGCAGCCACAGGAAGCAGAAAGCAACTGGAAATCCTGAAATACTTAAGAACTCTCAAAGCCTTTCCCCAGTGACACACTTTCTCCAGCATAGATAGTCATACTTTCTAAGATGTCCCCAAATAGTGCCACCAACTAGGGACAAAATGTTCAAATTCTTGGAGCCTATTGGGAACATTCCTCATTCAAACTGTTAAGGTTCAGATAGCCCCACCCCTTCACCAACAGGGTCTCATGGACTTCTCAATCTCCTGAGAAAAGGGAACCAAACTGATAAGAACATTGTTCTTTGAAATCAAGAGAAGCAGACTTTTCTCCACTGTTTGGCCAACACAGCAAGCTTCCCCTTTGATCTCTAAAGAGAACAGGTTTAACAGTCCCGCTCTCCCACTCCCCCCCCCACCCAACTTAAAAAAAAAAAACATCTTCCTGCCTTCTGCAGGAAGCAGAAACCTCCCCCTTTAAAAGACCTCAGCTCATGCCCTGGGCAGACATTTTCTGTGCCGGAAAGGAATCTGTCCCATGTGTTCCTTTGCTAATAAACTCTGCTTTCTCCTGATCAACCCTATTTGTCATATGGCTACTTTTTACCTATCAGATGGTACCAAAACCCGGTTCTTACTTCAAGGGACCAACCTGGACTTCTCCAATGCCACTAACTTGGCTTTCAGGTACACTTCTTTTCTCTCTTCCTCTCCCCAGGCCTCTGCTTTGCTTTTACCTCTTTCTGGCTCTCTTCACTGGGGAACACTCTGCCTTGCCTGCATCTTCTTTTGATCTCCTTTCTCAGACAGCTCTCTGGTCTCTGTGGTGGACCTGCTTCATCCATTCTCTACCTCAGTTCACCCAACACTGGCATCTCTCCCCCTCACCCATCCTTTGCCATGGGCCTGGAAGGCCTGCTGTCTTCCATCCTTTTTTCCTGTCTTTGTCCTCTTCCACTGCCTTTCTTCCTCACTTTACTCAGGATGATTTCTAACACCATTCAATCCAATACATATAAATGCTCTGTATCCTTCTCCTCTCCCGCTTCCATACTAAAGCTTTCTACTCCCCACCAAGTGCCTGCCAGCCTGCCATGTGTCTGACCTCCCATGCATGCTTTAAGCCTGCATGACCTCAAGGCTTTTTTTTCCTTCCCACTATTCACCCCCTCCAGGCAGCTGCCAAGATTGCCAGCTCACCTGCCCTGGGAATTTTTTTCTTTAACATTCTAATTAAATGATGTTTCCAGCTGGGCCCATTCTTAAATTCTCTTATAAATCTGGCTAAGAACCCTTTAGGGGACCCTTTCTCCGCATTTTGACCCAACTAGCCTAAACCAGCTGGGCAACTTTGCTGGATCATTTAAACAACTTCAGGCGGCTTGGCCCATTGACAAACAAAAAAAGTTTTAAAAGCCTTTTTCTCTCCTAAACTTTTTCTCAGGCAAAGGGGCTTGAAATTTTGATCTTAGGCCCTCTTGGTCATGAAGCAACTGGTGCTCAGACACCTACTTTTTAAACTAGACCTAACCTTTTAAAATTTCACTATACATCAAAGGTCACAGGCACTGCTCAGGCAAGTTCAGACCAACAAACACTGATATATGCCCTATTCCTTCAGCTGCCCTCATGAGTTTCTTTTCCAGCATAGCTTCTGTCTAGAAATTAAGAGATCCTGAGAACTTGGCTTCACATTCACAGCTACAATGGTTGGTGAGAAACATGGATTCCTTTGATTTGCTTTTATATTTGGGATATATATATATATATACTTTCTTCTTTTATATCAAGCCTAACCACTGGTACCAGGGGTGCCTAGAATTCTCTTGCAATTTATTTTTGTTTTAATTTCTTGATGATGTCATAAAATAAACAATGCATTTCTAGTTCAAACTAAGGTAATAATGCCAGATCTACACAATGGGAGTTTAAACTTTAACATTGTTTAGGGCTGTTTCTAAAGGGGATTACTTTGAGTTTTAACTTCTATGGTATATTTACTGTTTTTTAAAGATTATTGTTTTAAGTTTTTACATTGTTTGAAACATTTACGGATTTTTTAAAAGGAATTATTTTTAGGTTTTGATATTGTTTGAATGACATCTTTATCTGGTAATTTTAAAGGAATTATTTGGATTTTAACATCTTTTATATGGTATTTACTAATTTCTAAAAATGACTATTTTAAATTCCTACTGTTTTACATAGTATATTTGTTAGTTTCTAAAGGGAACTTAAAGTTTTTCTAGCCATTTGCCTTCAAGGTGCAAAGGAAGTTGACACTTTGTGATGACTAGACCTATGAAGTACATGAGAAATTTGGTGTACTCCAGGGCCCAAACCTTACAAGAGACAAGCTACTACAAACACATAGTTACAATAATGAGAGGTTAAAAAGTAATAGCCTACTTGGATGGGAGACTTAAGATGCAGACTCCACTGGTCCCAATCACTCCCCTTTACTGCATTGTGATTCTAAGCCTGTTTTTCTCTGAAATAGAGTTATTTCCCTCCCTGATACTCAGATGCTCTATGCTTGCTTATGTTCCTGCCCCATTATTCCCTGAGTTCTTTCTAGTTATAATGTCAGGGTAATATTAATTATATTGGTAAATTGTCACGTGCTATTTGAGCTCACTGAGACGCTGACCCTGGAGATGGGATTGGCCCTCCCACTTCAGACTCAAGCCTATTATCTCAAGATGTGTTCTCCAAGACTCTTTTCCAGGTTCAGGCTGGCCCCCTGACCCTGTGACAAGAAAAAGGAGAACAACAAAACAGCCTAAGAGTAAAGGCACTGTGCAGTTGAGAACAGCTAAGGGATAATTAATTTCAACAGAGGGTATTACTGTCTATAGTGCAACTAGCTAAACGGATTATTTTCGGTACTATTTAGATATTATATTTATTCTTAACCTAATCTGTTAATGCTTCCTTTTGTCTTTCCTGCCTCCTATAAGGTTTCATTAACTTCCTTGAGTTATTTAGCTATTCAAAAAAAAAAGATGCTACCTCAAATCTATATGGAAACTTAACTCATTCTTTAGGCCACTAATTACCTAAACAAAATGACTTCTAAGCTGGTTGGGCAAAATCCTATTTGTTGAATACCATTTTTTGTTTTTAGTTTACTTTCATGGTTTTTTAAGATGTATTCCTTTTGTTTGTCTGTTTCAAAGGTGTTTTAGTTTAAAAATGATAAACCAACCACATTCTCAACAAAGACTATGTAATTAAATATTTATACACAGTCAACATAAATTTATGCTTCTTAAAATTAATTTACTTGGTATCATATTATTTTTTTTCACTAAAATCTCATAGAAACTAACAATGTTAAATTAACACCAAAATATTTTTTCCAGCCAAAATATTCTCTCTTTAATCTACAACATGATTCCTGGTACTAAAATATATAATTATCAGTACCTCTCTCCCTAGTGCTCTCTCTCTCTCTCTCTCTCTCTCTCTCTCTCTCTCTCTCTCTCTCACC
>NW_008355811.1:3839210-3841272 GCF_000622305.1 Nannospalax galili
GTCCAGGACAGGATCTCGCCTTTCCTCTCCCTGATGATGTGGTTGTGGGACGCTACCTTCTGGGACTTAGAAATAACTTGAAAATAATAAATCAAACCCACACAACAAAAAAGATGCTTTGTTTTGATGCCTGGTTCTCCTCGTTCTCATTTTGCATGACCGAATGCCAAACCTCTTCTCCTCCTACTCCCTCCCTGTCTCTCTCTCTCTTCCTCATCTGCTATGCTTTCCTGTCCAGACTCATGATTGTGCCTCCACTCCCTATGGAGAGAGGATTTTTTGTCTCCTGTCTGCTCGGTTCTGTCTCTACCTCCTACCTGCTTGCTCAGTTCTTTCTCTATCTCCTCTTCACTCTGTACTTAATCTATCACTACGAGAACCACCCACTCAAAGTCTCAGGGTCTCACACCTCTTTCTTGTCTTCTTAAATCCTTAAAACAATTAGGACTTTCAGATATAATCAAGCCAAAATGCCTGAAGTTCTTGTGCACCACTGCCTGGCCACAGTATGAGTTAGATAATGACTCTGTCTGGGCAGACACTGGAACCTTAAAGGTCAATATATTGAGAGATTTAGAAAATTTCTGCCATCATAAAGGCAAATGGTCTGAATTACCAAACATCCAAGCTTCCTTTGATCTCCGTGCTAATCCCCCCCTCTGGATCCCATGTTCTTCCCATCAGGTTCTTCTGGCTAAGATGGTTTCACAGGATCCCAACCCACCAGGGCCTCAGCCCCTTCTCCTCCTCCCTACCCCTCTGTAGGAGAGGAATTGCAAGGCCTAAGCACAGGCTGAATAAGAGAACACAGCTTCTGCTTTGAGAGTGCAGCCCATACTTCTGCAAAATAGCCAACCTACGATCTGCCTGGATGAGGGGATCCTGCCCAGTTGAGGGGATCTATCAGGAAGTGGCACACCAACTTATGTGACACTGGAGGCAGGGGGAGAGGTATATAACACTTTCACTTCCCAGCAATGAACGAGTCTGCAGCACCTCTCCTAGTGCCTCCTCTCATCTGGCTCCCGGAGTCTGTGTGTTGATTCTGCACCACTCACCCCCACCTCAACCAGAACCCTCATTCCCTGCAGTCCCTTGTGGGCTGGACCCATGAAGAAACCTGAAACAGCTGGTGCCTGAATAAGGTTCCTGGCCCCTCGGTGTTGGTGACGCCCCCAAATTCAGTTCATTCAGTGAGTAGGCCCCAGGTTTTGTCTGTCCGTTTGGCTGCTCAAGAGTGAGAGAGTGCCCCCTCTCTGTCCCCCTACCCTGTTTGTCATATTTGTTGTTAAATCAGGAAGGCACAGTCTGCTGCGTGGTCCCGAAGCCCATGTTGGCACCATTCCCTGCTCGGCTCGTCCCAGTGAGTTCACGTAAGGACTGATCCACCCTGAGCTCAGAGCCCAGGCTTTGGGTCATCCTGTTGCTTGTCCTGGAGACACCGTATGAGCATATGGCTGGAGGTGTCACAGCCTCCAGAAGTCCCTCACTGAGCACAAGACATTTGCATCTGATACACCTTTTCATGTTGGGGTGATTTATATCCAAGTGGCTCATGGTCCTTGTTTGCTTCATTTGTGCCCTCTTGGTAGTCACCCTGATCTTCTACTTTTGTGGCAAATTCCCCTTCATGAGACTCTCCCACTTGGGCAATTT
Organism: Nannospalax galili; assembly: GCF_000622305.1. Classification (NCBI taxonomy): domain Eukaryota; kingdom Metazoa; phylum Chordata; class Mammalia; order Rodentia; family Spalacidae; genus Nannospalax; species Nannospalax galili. The sequence goes on from NW_008355811.1 coordinate 3,840,867, forward strand.
ACCACCACAATGCAGGGAACCACAGGGTTGAACCAGAGGGTTGAAAGTAAAACCAAAAGATATCGAACACTTTTGGGATGAAGCCACTAATTTAGCTCCATGGGTCTCCCCTGAAAACATGTGGAACCCTGACACATGGATGCGGGTCCTCTTCCTGGCCAGAAAAAGGGAGGTCGGGTCAGGGATCACTCCCCCCACATTGTTCATACCGATCCTCCTAGGCATCATTGCTAGCCTTAAATCCTCCTCTCCTGAGGAAGTCATCTCAGCCCACAACAAACACTGCTGGGAGCAATCTAGTGTACATCTGGCAATTACCTCAACCCCAGACCTCCCAGACCCAGAGGTGGACACTGCCTCTGCACCCACTTCCAATAAGGAAGGAGCTCCTTTGCCTATCTCTCAG
>NW_008355811.1:3841826-3844120 GCF_000622305.1 Nannospalax galili
TTGATTCAGCAGACAGGGAAGTCCTTCACGAACTTCCTCTCCCACGTATTTGGGGCAGTGGAATGGAGGGTGGTGTCTGGACCTACCCACGATATGCTTATCAAACAACTGGCATGGGAGGGCCTAAATACTCCTACCCGCAATGCTATCGTGCCTGTCCACAATGGTGATATTCATAAATGGGTACTCGCCACTAGAGACCTAAACCCCAGGACAGGGCCCATCAAGGCCCTGATCGCCTCCTTAGAGGCGCTCTTATTACAAGGAAGGCCCACCCCCTCTGATGCAAAAGACAGGTGCTGGAACTGCGGGAGGACAGGACACCTCCACAGGGACTGCCCAAACAATGGAGCTTGTCCCAAGACCCGCTGCCCCAAATGCAAAAAGGGATTTCATTGGGCAAAAGATTGTAGGTCATGGCCCCAATCTGACTAGACTCCTTTAAACTCTACCCGGGGTGCCCCTCAGCCCTGCAAGTAAGAGGGGAAATGAGACAGATTTTATGGACCCTTCCGATTCTTAATCACTTCCTGGCTAATGACCTTATTTCTGGATGGGATCGCTGTGAAGGGCCTAGTGGACACGGGAGCTGATGCTACCATCATCACCAAGAGTGAGTCTCTTTGGTTCCTCCATTGGAAATATCAGCCTGGCCTGCCCATTAAGGGATTGGAAGGCAGCCTTAGGTTGATACTACAACCTAAAAAGGGGAAAAACATTGCTTAGTATCCCCAGAAAAAGAATTCTCACAACAAGTGAAAAATTTGTTTGTTAATGCTATTGTGTCTCATAGTTATTAAAAAAGAAAATGGAAAATTGGAGGATGTTGGAAGGATATGAGAATGGAGACATTTTTAAGAAGGACTTATGCATGAAAATTATGATGACTGGATATTTCCAGAATTGACAGAGAAATGAGAGAGCTGGGCAGGTGATGAAGGTCTGTGTAGGGTTGTTACAATATAACAAAGATGAGACAAGGATAATGTGTAGACAATCTTAAAATTTCTAAGGTCGCAGTTTAGTCAACTAGTCTACGGATTTCTAGTCAAGGTTTATTTAAGGATGTTGGCCAAGCTCTATCTACATAGGAAATGGTAATTAAAAGTACCAGACTGGTGTAACCAACCTTGTTGGATATTTAATAGCCAAACTTTAAGACCTATATTAATCTGGTCAGAGGCACTTAAAGGGATAAATTTTTGTTCCTTGCCCTCCAAGGTCAAACAATTTCCAGGGGCTATGGAGCATCTCTCAAAATGTCCTGTAAGTTTGGTGAGTCATCTGTCCTCTTGTTCAGGGAGGCCATGGAGACCCCAGAAGATGGACTTAAACCAGTGTCCAGTCTGCAAAGAGGAGGGTCAACACAGAGGAAACATTCCCTCCATGCTTCCAAGCAAAGCCCTGGTCAAGCAGGATCTTTTGACTTATCTTCAAGTAGATGGAACTGGTAAAAGAAAAGCCTAAGGAGCCAGGGACTCCCCCGAAGCCCATGTGACCCCTGAGGACCAAATCCTCATATGATCTAAAGAGTAAAAATAAATTGGTTTATTTGGGCCTACAGTATGATCTTAAACACCCAAAAGGAAAGTATAACCAAAAATTAAGGTCGCCAGTATATTTTAAGGGTTCAAGGGATTACACAACCTAGACATTAGACGTAAGCTCTTACATTATTTAGACAATTATCTCTCATTGATGTTTTTGTTCCTAATAAGACAATGCTACTCAGATGTAAGACTTCAAATCTTGGTCTGCAATACTGTTGTGCCCACCTACAGCTAAGGGAGGCAACCCACTATTGTTCTAGCCTAAAATATTAAATGATGGCTAAATTTGTTTCCTCTCCCTATCAAAAAGCTTTTGAGAGGTAACTGACACTGATTCTAGCCACTCTAACAGCTATCAAAATACCTGAAAACAAATCCTGAATCCATCACCCTAAGAGTCCAGCCTTAGAAGACAAAAGAAAAATGAGGGATGCTTATTTGGAGGCCCTTGTGAAGAAATTCCAATGGACTCTCATATGAACATTTGAAAATTGCCCTGTTCTGACTTTTTTCTAGTTCCCTATCTAGAACTTGTAACGCTAATTACTCTTGCTTTTACTTCTCCTTCACATCTCCTAGTCATGAATCAAGGACTTTCTTTACTCTGGTTTTGATTATGATACCCTGACTCAATCAATAAGATGGAAGAGCAATTGGAAATGATTCCCAAAATCAGTTTTAGGTCTTCACATTCATGAGCACACATATGGACATACAACCCCACACCTTCAGACATGCAAAAAC
>NW_008355811.1:3844135-3881604 GCF_000622305.1 Nannospalax galili
ACACAAATAAAAAACGTAAAAAGAAAAAAAAAAAAAAAAAAACAGACTCTGGAACCTACATTGTATAAGAACCAGAAAATAATTTGGGGTTAGATGTTTAGTAAAGAGGATGAAACCTTCACGTTTGACTTTCTAGAGCTTCCCTGTCATAAACTCAATTGTTTTTTTCACCTAAAATTGCAAGAATATGAATATATCTTATAAGGTGCAAATCGATACAAAATGCAGATTCTGGAAGTCAAGATGTCCTTATGAAGAAAGGCCACATATACTCTGTGTAACCATAGAGATACCTTAGCCTGTCTTTGTGCTGAGATCTAGGGGACCCTCACCCCACCATCCACCTCTTGAAAGAGCCAAAAACAGGTTCCTTTAGCAGTGTAGGCTCATTCACCGTGACATTGCTCTCTAGTCTTGCTTAATCTATTTCTATTTCTGATTTGCACAGAGGGAAGCACCACAATTTATCATCTCTTGAGCCAAAGCATCCATTTGGGGAAAGCTATTTTCATACATGCAGAGAAATGTCTTCAATTTGGCTGATTCCTGAGCAAAATAAAATCATATCAACAGAGTCGCCCAAGTGCCCCTCACTCCCTATCCAGACATCCTCATCAGAAATGTTTCCCTCTTCCTTATATATATCAGGGCCTATGAGTGACTGACTATGTTAGGTCAGGCTTTGAAGGAAGTAGTAAACATACCAAGTATAGAAATGGATTCAGGCTCTTTTTCTTGTATATAGCTCAAATAATATTATGGGGCATTAACTTTTTCCTCTTGTTTTATTTTCCATTTTATTCTTTCAGTTAGAAACTTGGTTCCCTGTTCCTTGCCTCAGGAGAAAAACAGGTGTCTCTACTTCTACAGGGCTGATGTTAAAGATGTAGGACTTGGCAGGTCTTAGAGATATAAACAGTCACAAGTAGGGCACCATTCTGAGCCCTTAATGTATATTAATCAAATCCTTAAGTATTATAAAATAAATGCTATTGTTATATGGAAATAAAAGAAGTCCTCCCAAATGAGATCAAACCCAGGATATTATTAATCTTGACTATTTCTTTTCTTAAAATTTAAAAAATATTTTATTTATCATTTTATGTGTAGCAGTATATTGCCTGCATGTGTGTAAGTGCACCCCTGTCATGCAGTGCCCACAGAGGTCAGAAGAGGTCATTGGATCCCCTGGAACTGGAGTTACAGACAGTTGTTAGCCACCACATGGATGCTGGGAATTGAACCTGGGTCCTCTGCAAGAGCAGCCAGTGCTCTTAACTGCTGAGCCATTTCTCAAGTCTAAATTTGACTATTATTTCTACAAGTAAATCAGTTACCATTTTCTGTTTGTTTGTTTACCAGTGTTGCAGGCAAATACACCATGGAAGAGTCACTGCACATGGACTGCTGGCTTATGTTATCCAGATTAGCCACTGTCTAGGGGAAGCTTCTGGTAGACTCAGCAGAAGAAGCACATCTTCTGGAACTGATTGTGTTTGGTCAGTCCTGAGTAGGAAGTGAGACAGGAAGTCATAAATTGTCAATCCCTGGCAAGTCCTGACTAGTTCTGGGCTGCTGCCTGCAGAGGTGAGTCTGAATGCAAATGTCCTGTAGTTCTTACCAATGTCAATTTATACATCCAGCTGTTTACTTGCCATCTTTATGTTCCCTATGACAGTTAACCTTTCTCATTGCTGTGACCAAAAGCCTAATGAAAACAACTTAAGGAAAGGATAACTCACAGTTTGAGGGTACAGTCCACCATGGAAGAGAAAGGTGAGATAGTTGATCACTTTGCATCTACAATCAGAAAGAAGAGAGAGATGAATGCTGGTGTTCAGCTCCCTTTCTCTTTTTATCTTTTTGCATTGTTTTTGTCTTTTTGAAGCAAGGTCTCCCTGTAGCCCCAGCTGTCCTGGAACTCATTATGTAGACCAGGCTGGTCTTAAACTCACAGAGATCCTCTTGCCTCTGTCTCCCAAGTTCTGGGACTACAGGTGTGTGCCACCATGCCTGGCTTCTTTTTGCATTTTTAATTAATTTTTAAATATTTTCATACATACATTTGATGGCATTTAGATACACCCCCTTCTCCCCACTTTCCCCCATGGCCCTGTTCGGCCCCCTGCTTCAGGGTTGTGGGAGGGGATCTCAAGTACAGTTTCCCGGAATGGAACCACAGCTCCAGGCTTATGGGAAGAGAGAGTATGATTTATGTTCCCTAATATCCCAGTGTGTATCATCCATTCACTGGGACTAACAAGAGTCCCACCCTGTAAGACACTGTCTTTCCTCCTCCCGGCAGTCATCAATTACCAAAAGTTCCTTAAGTTAGACTGGGATTTCTAACCCACTTCCCCAAGTCTATGCTGGGATTTTGTCTGAATTGAGATTGCTAAGGACATGTGCATGCTGTCACCATTGCTGTAAATTCCTATGAGCAAATGACCAGGTATCTGGAAGACTGTTTCCTTGTGGTCATCAATCCACTCTGGCTCTTACAATGTATTCACCTCCTCTTCTGAAATAATCCCTGAACTTTGGGAGGCAGAGGTTTTAAATAACTCTCTTCTTCAGGAATAAGTAGTCTGTGGTCTCTTGTTCTCTGCACATTGATTAATTGTGTGTGTGTTTACCACCATCTGCCGCATAAGGAAACTTCTCTGGTGAAAGTTAAGAGATGCAGTCTTCCTACGTGTAGAGGTTGCATTGAAGATATGTCTCTTAGGGTTAAGCACATTCTTCACAGACACATATTATCTGCATTTCACCAGTTCTGGAATCCTGTAATAGTCTTCATATGTTACAAAAAGAAGTTTCTTTGGTGGGGGGTGAAAGGTACACTTGATTTAAATATGAGGATGCATATTTATAATGAAGTAAGAATGTTGTTCTAAAGATGTGGCAGAAGTAGGTTTTTCTCTAGGATCTATTCCCTCTCAAGCCATGTGTATTTGGCTATCTTTACAGTACCGTACATGAGTTCCTTCCCAGAGAGTGGGCCTTAATTCTAATCAGACAGTTGCTGATTATTCCCAAGAAAAAAGTGCCACTACTGTACCAATAGGGAGTTTGCTGGGCCTGTTATTGTTATTAGGCTTCAAATCTGGGTAGGACCATTGATAGGTTTTCTCCCTTGGCAACTTGTATAGTATCCTCTGATACCATGAGAGCAAGTCTTAAGGGAGTGCCTGGCTGGTTCCAGCCTGATTGCTCCAAATCTGGTGTCCTAAGTGTGGCCTGTTTTCAGCAATAGGGTTTTACCTTCAAGTTCTGGGTGACAATCAAGGGCTGAGGCAATAGTCTTGTGGCAATGGTGTTATTTTGGGTGAGTCTTAATCTTAGCCATTCTGATGTGGGTTAGATGAAATCATAAAGTGGCTTTAATTTGCATTTCCCTAATTACTAAGGATGTTGAACACTTAAGGCATTTCTTAGACATTGTTATTTATTTCTTTGAGAGCTCTCTGTTCAGATTCATAGTCTTCCTGCCTCTGCCTCTCAAGTGCTGGGATTAAAGGCATGTTACCACCATGCCTGGCTTTTTGAGAATTTTTGCATCTATGTTCATGAGATTTATGGATTTTCTTTTTTGTTGTGTCCTTACCTGTTTTGATATTTGAGTGATACTGACTTCACAGAAGGACTATGAGAGTTCTCCCTCTGTTTCTATCATTTTGAATAATTTATGTAGCATTGGTTGTAGATCTTTGAACGTCTGGAAGAATTCTACTGTGAATCCATCTGAGCATGGGCTTTTTTTCTTTCTTTTAGTCAGGATCCTGGTATCACTGTTTCAATTTCCTTATCTGTTATGGTTCAGTTTAAGCTGTTGATCTCTTCTTGGTTTAGCTTTGGTGGTTGTTGGGTAGGCATGTCCTCCAAGGAAACTAGAACTGAACCCCCTAGAGATCGGTGCTGAGAAATGCTGAGCACACTGGGAAAAAGGGGAGGGGTGGTCGCCATTTTTGGAAAGGAGCAGGCAGACCATGGGTGTGAGTGGACCTCAAAAATGGGAGAGAAAGAGCCCACAAGAGTTCATGTCTTTGTAAGTGACCCTCTCCCAAATAGCATAAACCTTGTTGACAAACCCAAATAATTATTCTTATTCCCAAAAATTTAGATTAAGAGGAACATTGTGGTGGTTTACCAGACCTTGAGGCCCTGGGATTGCATAGAGCATGCATGGGTTTCTCAGGGGAAAGTTTGGCGTGACAGTGGTTTCCATGAATTTAGAAAGTCATCCATTTTTTTGTAGGTTTTCAAATTTAGTAGAGTATAGGTATAGGTTTTTAAAGTATTCATTTATAATGTTTTGGATCTTTTTGGAGTTTGCTGTGATGTTTCTCCTTTCATCTATGATTCTGTTGATTTATATTTGCTCTTTCTTTTGCTTGGTTTCTTTTGTTTATCTTTTCAAAGAACCAACTCTTAGATTCATTGATTCTTTGTATTGTTTTCCTTGTTTCTATTCCTTTAATTTCTGCTCTGATTTTTGTTACTTCTTCTTGTCTGCTGGGTTTGGGTTTGGTTTGTTCTTGCCTTTCCAGAGTCTTGAGTTGTATCATTAAGTCATTTATTTGTGTACTTTCTGATTTTTTAATGTAGACACTTACAAATATAAATTTCCCTCTTTTGCCTGCTTTTAAAGTGTCCCAGAGATTTTGTTGTGTTATAATTTTCATTTAGTTTCAGAAAAACTTTTATTTATTTCTTAATTTCTTCTTTGACCTATTCATCATTCAGGAGTATGTCATTCAATCTCCATGAGTTTTTGTAGTTACTAGAGCTTCTTTTGCTATCGTTTTTAAGCTTTATTGTGTTGTCTGATAGAATGAATGGAATTATTCCAATTTTTCATATTTGTTGAGGTTTGTTTTGTACCCTAGAATCTTGTCAGTTTTAGAGAACCTTCCATAGGCTGTTAAATACAAAATGTACTCACTGGCGTTTGGGTGGAATATTGAGATGTTTGTTACATCCATTTGATGTATGATATCACTTAATTCATATGTCTGTTTATTCTTTGTTCAGTTGAGCTGTCTATTGGAGATAGTGGGGTGTTGAAGTCACCTATTATTACTGAGTTGGGGTTAAGCTGTGTCTTAAACTTCTGTAGTATTGTTTCTATAAATTGGGTGCACTAGAGTTTGGTGCATATATGTTCATGATCATAATGTCTTCTTGGTCAATTGTTCCCTTGATCAGTATTAAGTGTACTTCCTTATTTCTTCTGATTAGTTTTAATCTGAAATCTCAGATTCAGATATTATCATTGCAATGCTTGCTCATTTCCTACTTGGAATATTTTTTTCTACCCTTAAGGTAGTACCTATCCTTGAAGCTGAACTGAGTTTTTTGCAGAAAAGAAAAAGACGGATTTTCCCCCTTAATCCATTCAACTAGCCTGTGTCTTTTGACTAAGGAGTGGAGGCCATTGATATTTACAGTTATCATTGTGAGATGTGTATTGGTTTCTGCCGTTTATTTATGTTTGTGTCCTTAGTCCTATTTTGTGTTTCTGAAATTGCACCTTCATTTGTTTTCTTTCTGTAGCCTCTTGAATATGGTCATTCCTTTCTTCGGTCCTTTGTATGGCTTTGGGTATTCTCTATAGGGCTTATTTTGTGGACATGAATTTTCAGTCTATTCATGTCATGGAAGGTTTTTCTTTCCCCTTCAACCATGATAGACAGTTTTGCTGAGTAAAGTATTCTGCATTGGCATCTATGATCATTTAGAACCTGGAATACTTTGCTTCAAGCTCTTCTGGCTTTCATAGTTTGCACTGAAAATTCATCTGTAATTCTGATGGGTTTTCCTTTAAATGTGGTTTGTTTTTCCCTTGCAGTTTTCAGTATTCTAGTTGTTTTGGACGTTTAGCATTTTTACTATGCTATGCCATGGGGAGTTTCTGTTCTGTTCCTGTCTGTTTGGTGTTTGGTGTGCTTCATGTATCTCTAAGGGTATGGCTTCCTTAATTTAGGATAATTTTTTTCTACAATCCTGTTGAAGATCTGGCCAATGCCGTTGATTTGGGACTCTTCTTATTTCTTTATGCCTATGATGCATAAAAGTGGTCTTTTCATGGTATCCCACATTTGCTGTATATTCTATTCCTGTGGGTTTTAATTGTTTTCATATTCTTTGCTTGAACAGTCCTGATCTTCATCTTTACTGTCCAGTCTTGATACTCTGTTTTCCATTTTGTTCATTTTCTTGGTGAGGATTTTCCTGTCATTTCAAATTGGTTTATTGAGTTTTTCAATTCCATCTTCACTTCAGCCTGAATTTTCTTCAATATTTCTCTTTTGTGGATTCACTTTTCAAATCCTGAATTGTCTTTGTAATTTCATTCATCCATATATCTGCATTTCCTTGAGCTTCAGTCAGTTTATCCTTTTCCTCTTTGAGTGCTTTGAGTTGTGTGTTCTTTAAATTTGTTGAATTCTTTGATCATGTTTATGATTGTTCTTTTAACTTGTGTCCTGGGGGTCCTCAAGCTAGTTCTCACCGTAGAATACTTCTGTATGACTTGTGGGGTTTGGTGGAGACATATAATTTTGGTTTTTCATATTATTTTTATTTCTTAATGGTTGTTTGGGCATGTGGGTTTCTTTTGTTGCTTGTGATTTTGGTATGAAAAACAAGTCTGCCTTTGCTGAATTGAAGTTTGATTCTGTTTGTATTGTTGATGTAACTTGGATGCTTTGTGATCCAGTGTGAATAGTTAGTTGGTCTGGGATTCATGTTCTCTCTTTTGACTTTTTATTGGAGGTACCAAATGGATCCCAACAAGCTAGTCAGGAACTCTCCAGGAGGGTGAAGGAGCCCTGGTTAGTCAGGTACTCTCTGCCAGCCTCAGTGGGACTGAGCCAAGTCCCAAGGAGAGAGGATAGGAACAGAATGGACCAGTTCCTACTAGCCAATAGGGAAGGGACTAGAAATGGTCCCAAAGTGGGGGTGGGGGGGTTGTTGGGAGTGGCTGGATTTGAGCAACTCACCACAGTGAGCCACGTGATCTCAAGCAGCCGTAAGGCCCAAGGAGAGTGGATGGGAACAGAGTCATTTTCCCCCTTTCTTAAAAAATATTTTATTAATTATTTTTATTTTATGTGTATGAGTGTATTGCCTGCATGTATGTGAGTGCACCCATGTCATGCAATCCTGCAGAGATAAAAAATAAGGCCTTTGGATTCCCCTGGAACTGGAGTTAAGGATGGTTCATAGCCACCATGTGGGTTCTGGGAATTGAACCTGGGTCCTCTGCAAGAGCAGTGAGAGCTCTTAACTGCTGAGCCATCTCTCCAACCCCCATTTTCCTCTTTTTAATTCATTCCAGGACCCCAATCCATGGGATGGTGCTGCCCACATTTATGGTGGGTCATCCTACCTCTGTTAATTTCATCTAGAATCACTCAAGACATATCTAGAATCTATTGACTTTTTATTGGAGGTACCAAATGGATCCCAACAAGCTAGTCAGGAACTCTCCAGGAGGGTGAAGGAGCCCTGGTTAGTCAGGTACTCTCTGCCAGTCTCAATAGATTCATTCAAGTTGACAATATTAACCATTGTACCACTGAAGATGAAATTAACAGGGAGACAGTAGAAGACAATTATTCATTTGTATATCCAGGGGCTATCGTGCTGGTATGTGAAAATAGTCTCTCCTATGCCAAAGTCAGATTCCCTAGCAACCATGCTGCCCCATCTCTGGACATGCTGGATGATCCTATGGATATACTCCACAATCATTTGTACTGATTCTGTCATCATAATATCTGGTTCACTAAGCAATAATTATGACATGCACAAATTTGGGGGCTAATAAATACTGCACTGCTTATAGTAAACAAAGAGTTAACTGCAGGCTTCACAAGGACCATTGGGTTTGAAAGGCTGATGTGCCTATGTTTTTTGTTGTTGCTGCTTATTGCTGGGTCAGTCCTGGTTGGTGACAAACCTTTTCTTTTTTTCTTTTCTTTTCTTTTTTTTTTTTTTTTTTTTTTTTTTTTTTTGCTATGGGCATGGTTATATTCTGGCTGTGTCTAAGTCTCTCCATTTAAATGTGTTACAGCATCTCTGTGCATTTGTTCAATAAACAGCCTTCATCCATCTTAAGCCCAGATTTACATACCTAAAAATTCAACAATTCATATACATAAACATTAGACAACTCACAAAAGCACCTTTTGGGTGTTGTGGAGCTCAGGCCACATTCAGATAATGCTGCCTTCGTAAAGAAGTGTACATTTTATTTTAGCAACACGTTTTGAAGATTTTTGACATCAAATTAGTTTTAAAGGAGATTCTTCATATTCTTTGACTCTCTTTTATTTATTTTTTGGATAAAATTTTTCTACTGCATCAGTAAACATCTCAGTGTTCTGACAAGGCCTCTTAATTATCAGCTGTGCTGGCTGGAAAGGCTCCTTTATAAGCACAGAGCCTGTGTCCTTTGTGTGGCCAACCAGGATCCCGGAAAAGGAGGCTGCCTCTGTGTTCATTATTATTCACAGCCAATTCCTAGAGCACATGGTAGTTTCTGTCCTTCTGAGGGTTTGTCTGCCTTTGTGAGTGGGTTATCTTGTCGTTAAACTGCTGGCCCCTCATCTGGTCACAGAACATGCTTAAGACTCAAGTGACAAGTAAATGAGAACTTTCTGTGAGGGTTGGCCTTGTATAGCAATTTCCTCAATTTGATAATTCCGTCTTGTAGGGAAGCTCTTGAAGTCTCAGGGTGATCTAAAGAGAGGGGAAGCATTACACCCTGCATAAAGCTCTTAGAGACCTGGCTGTTTTAAAGGGAGGATCATCTTAAAAGCTTCGGGAAACCCCTAAAATTGGCCATATGCACTAGGGTCCTCCATCCCCAAGCTTATGTAAGCAGTAAAGACTGATAAAGAGACCATGGCAGACAAGCCAAGGTGCCTAGAAGAGGCTCAGACCAGGTAAGCTACTAGAAAGAAACAACCTCCAATCTGTTGAACTGCCTGCAGGCTGCACAGTGTATTCCCCGATTCCAGCTTTTGAAAGCTTTCATTCATGCTGGGGTAGGCTTTTGGTGACACAGTTGTCTTTGAGTTATTTCTACTCTTGTAAATAGCCCCTAGCCCATATTCCTGTGAGAAACCCCAGTAAACTCACTGGCTCCCCCAAGTTGGATTTTGGTGGTATCCTTACTTTGGTCTGTTGTCAGTTACCTGTCTGTTCAAGTCTCCCTGGAACAGTGTACACAGTATTGAGCATCCCCACCAGTACTCCTCCCACACAGAGATAGCAGGATATGCTGCTGTTTTAATCCCTTGAGTGGAACCTGTGACTACCCCTGGTCACTGGCCACCAGGGAAATATCATTGCTATAGTTTAGGTTGGGTATAACCCACACTGGCCTCTGTGATAAATGCTTGGTTTCCAGAGTACAACTATTGGGAGAATGTGGGGCCTTCAAAAGTTGGGGTCCAGTGAAAAGTCTTTGGTCATTGGGAGTGTGCCTTTGATTGTGTGAGTTTTCTGGGGTAATGTGAATAAATGTCTTCACTACAGATAGAGCATCAGTGATAAACCAAAGAATTGTCTACCCAAGTCCAACTTGGTAAATTGATGTGATTGTTGGGCTTAATTACAAGAACAGTGATGAGGAATTACTTACAGGATGACAGGTGGCTCTAAAGGAGTGGCATCACTAAAATGTCCCACTCCATCACAGATGATCACCTCACAGGCACCGATTCATGGAGTCTCATCTTCAGTTAACCTTCCATTCCAATATATTCTAGTAACTCCCAAGATCATGTGCATCTTGAGGGCAGGAGGGAGTACTGGCTGGACTCTCAGGTGAGGAGTCTGTGACCCTCCCCTTCCTGCTCCTACTACAGAGTGTAAATCTCATGGACTTAGCTATCACTGTGTTGCTCTGCTTATTTTGTTGCCATGTCTACAGGGCCAAGTATTCTGTAAGTCACCATGGCAACCTCTGTTCCAGGATAGCCAATGGTTATTTCCTGTCCCTGCCCAGAGGAAATACTTTGCCCAAACAACCCTCACAGGGGATTATGGGACAAGTATATTTTAGTCATATGCTGTCTCACCACAACCCCAAAAGTAATGGGCCCAAAACTGGGAACCCAAATAACCCTTTTCTAAACTGATTCTCCCAAGTGTCTAACACAGGTGTCTAACTGTGCAGTCCAGCTCTAGCAGAGGATTTGGGAGTTGAGGTTCCAGTGAGGAAGAGGGAATCTGGGGGAGTGTCTGCACCTGGTAGTCCCAGACTGCTGAGCTCATGGAGACTGCCCACCATGGGATTCTGGGGTGGTTGAAGCCAATGACAATTTATCTTTTGTAATGTCCCTCAGAACATCTATATTGCAACAAAGACTCTTTCCACTAGCACATTCCTGGCATCGTGAAGATCCCGAGAGGATGATCAATGCAAGTAGCAAACACTTGGTAGTAAATACATGTAAAATAATAAAACTAAACTTTCCCTGGTGTAGCTGGAAAGGCCAGACAGGGCACTGGGAATGTACTGGAAGTGGGTATTTTTTTTAGGTTGCAATTTGATCCAGGGGGCTCAATCCCTCAAATCTGGACCCCCAAAGGCAAGTAAGACATTCTTTATATCTTAGGCATTGAGTTATAGTGAGAAGGAAACTTGCATATTGACTGGCTATCAGTAAAGTCTCAAAGTCAGGCTAATTATTATAAATTTAGAAAAAAACTGTTAAAAAAATCCTGTCTGAAAGTCTCTGCATAAGTCTTCATCTGAGGAAAAATAGAAAGAGGAACATAGGCTAGGACCGGGTGACTGATGGCCAGTGCTCCAATTGCAAAGTCTTTCAGCAAACATCCTGTGGACAAGTTGGTGTAGACACACATGAAGAGAGAAAGCAAGGATTAAAATCTACATTTTCCTTAAGTATTTCATCACTTGTACCCCAGGAGAAGAGAACCCTTTCTCTTGGAAGACCTAAGTCCATTCTTAGATTAAATTAGCCTTGTTCAGCTTTGTGTCTTGGAAAATCTCTACCCTGGGGTCCATGTTTTAAGTTGTGACCATCTAATTGGAGATATCACTCTGTCACTGTCTCTGAATGTCTGATCATCGTGCTTGGCCCCAGGGTAACTTCCTGCTTATTACAAAGATAGAAGTTTTCTTTTCCCTTTAGATAGATATGATAGACAGAATATGATGGATGATGTCTACTGGAAATGCACAAAGGTGAGGTCCCTTTCTGTTTCTGCCGCCTCTGACATGTCCTGTTCCTGACACCCATCTAGATCAGATCTAGTGCTTGGTGGTCATCCTTATCCTTCTGGATAAGAAGAACTTATGTTTAATTATTTCCTCATCAAAGGTGGATTTATTCCTGCTGAAAGGATGGATGAATATGAAGCGTGCCATTTTGACCCATCACGGCCTGCAGGTTCTGGGAGCTCAGTGGTCAACATCAATATGGGGACTTTTCACAGCCATTGTGGAAAACTTGATCATAAGATGGTCAAAGTGTGACAGGTCTATTTTCTAAATGACTCACAAGCTGAGTGTGTCTGTGTCTTATAACTTCATGAAACAATTTCAAAATGACATTTTAACAACCGTGAGGCTTGTTTCTGCATTGTCCCTGCTGTTCAAGACATAGTCTGATGTAAGAATGTGCTCTTCTGTGAGTCTGCTCTTATGTGAATATACTCTTCTGTGTGAATACACTCCTCTGTGTGAACATGCTCCTCTGTGTGAAGACACTTCCCCCAGTATGAATGTACTATTCTGATGAGTGTGCTTCTCTGTGTGAACATGCTCCGCCAGGTGAAGACATTCCTCAATGTCAACATGCTCCTCTCTGTGAACATGTTCCTCTGTGTGATCACATTTCTCTATGTGAACACACTTTTCAGTGTGAAGAGGCTCTTGTGTGAGGATGTTCCTCTGTGTTAATGCACTCCACTGTGTGAACAGCCACCTCTGTGTAAACACACTCCTCTTTGTAAACATTTTCCTCTGTATACACATGCTGCTCTGTGTAAATATACTTTTCTGTGTGAATATTCTCCCTTGAATGAACATACTTCTGTGTATGAACACTCTCTGCTGTGTGATCACACTCTTCTATGAACATGCTCCTCTGGGTGAAGACATTCCTTTGTATGAAGACACTCCTCTGTGTGATCATACTCATCTGTGTGATCACACTCCTCTGTGTGAACACCCTCCTCTAGATGAACAGGTTCCCTTGTATGAAGATGTTCCTCTGTGTTAATATGCTTCCCCCTTGTGAACACCCTCATTTTTGAACATGCCGTTCTTTGTAAACATTTTCCTTTGTAAGTCCACACTCTTGTGTGATTACACTCTTCTGTATGAAAACATTCCTCTGTGTAAACACATGCCTCTCTGTGAATATACTCACCTGTATGAATATGTTATTCTGTGTGAACACACTCCTCTGCATGAATACATGCCTCTGTGTGAAGATACTCCTCTGTGTGAAGATACTTCTCTGTGTGAAGACACTCCTGTGTGAAGATATTCCTCTGTGTGAGTACACTATTATTTCTGAATATGCATATTTATGAACTGGTTTTTGGTTTCCAGTTGCACAGGAAAAGCTGGAGCAATAAGTAGATTGATACTTTATCATTATTTAATTAAAATTATATATTTTAATATTAAGTTAACAAAATAAAAATTAACAAACACTAAATCTCTAATTAATTAAGAAAACCCAAATGTTACATATAAATGGCTAAAAGAAGTCAACAAATATCTATTAACCACAAAGACACTTAATCCTTTTGACCAATTTTGTTTCTTGATGAAATAAATAGTAGATTTTTTTCCTATTTAATACTGATTCAGTCAAAAATTAATTTGCAACTATTATTGAACAAAATCACTGTGGCTGTAAACAAAGAAACCAGAGAAAACAGCAATTGATCTAGAGTCATTTAGTACAAATTAGCATGGGTTCTTTTCATCTTGTATGCAAATTGCCACTTTATTCTGAAGGAAAAGGAAATTTAAGAATAAAGCTTCATATTTCCAGGAGTCTTCAGAATCTAAGTTTTCTAGGAAGCAAGTCTTAAGGTCCATCCTTAGTCTAACCAAAGCATAGATTCACAAATAAGATCATGTGAACCCTTCTGGACTTTGATTTAAAGAAAATCTCTCCAATAAATGTGCACACAACACATGTGTAAAGAAAGTGGTACTAAAGATTAGCTAGAAATTGTGTTTTTTTTTAAATGTAGTTGCTTTGTGGTTAATGTACAATAATTAAAAAGTACAATTTTATCAGCACCTTAAGATTTCTGGAAGTCCATATAAAATAAGTATTGAAACTTTAATTAGCTCAGATTTTCAAACAGTTAATGTGGGCCCAGAGTTCAGGGCTTGATTATACAGTAGAGCCAGTAGATTCTGAAGAAAGCTTGACTCCTTCACCACATAAAGGATGATTTCTATTCTCTAAAACATGTTCTTTAGGGGGCTGGAGAGATGGCTCAGCGGTTAAGAGCACTGACTTCTTGGAGAAGACCTGGATTCGAATCTCAGCACCCACATGGCAGCTAACAACTGTCTGTAACTCCAGTTCCAGGGGATCCAACAGCCTCTTCTGTCCTCAGAGGCCATTGCATGACATGGGTGCACTTACCTACATGCAGCTACAACGCTCATACACATAAAATAAAAATAATAAATAAAATATTTTAAAAATGTTCCTTAGGGATTTTGTTTTGTTCTGTTTTGTTTCGGTGAAGAAAAGAACCTGTTCAGCTGAAAGCAGGCATTAAGAAATCCGATTACGTGTTATGTGGGTGCATGGAAACAGGGAATGGGTAGCACTAAATATCTTGTTCTGAGAAATTTCAAAGGGAAAAACAAGCATAAAATTTCCTACCAGGATTATGCAATCCCGGTGTACTTTTATGTTCCCTCTCTATTTTAAAAAAGATTTATTTTATTTTAATTGTGTATATGTGTTTGCATGTGTGTAAGTATGTGCACATGAGTACAGGTGCCTGAAGAAGCCAAAAGAGGGCAATGGATCCTCTAGAGCTGGTGGTTGTGAGTCACTGATGTGTGTTCTGGGACCCAAATGTTGGTACTCCACAAGAGCAATCCTCTTATTCACTGAGCCATCCTCCACCCCATCATATTCTGAGTTTTTATCTTGAGACTATGCATACATTGGCAAATCTTTATAAAGAATGTCAAATGTACTCTTGACACTGTTTCCTAGTGACTCTGTGCACAACATGGAGAATCACAGGTGTCAAAGACAGGATTATTATTATACGGTCAAACCCCATCTACAAAAGTTAATATTTGAGCTATGTCTATAATAACGTACAACAGTCTGGCATAATATTGTGTGTATGTGTATTGAGAAATCATTTGATTTCATCAAATCTAGTTTCCATGGATATTAGAAAGTTTATAAAAATCTAAATTAACATGAAATAAGTCAACAGCCTTTATCTGGCAAACCCTGCTGCTATGCCAGTCTCAAAGATGCTCTTGTGAGTCCATGCCCCACCCCACCTGTGTCTGTCTCAGGAGGTATGGCAAATAACTGAGGCTGTGAAAGGAGAGTGGAAGAAGTCATCTTTTCTGTTGTGTAATGAATACTATGACCAAAAGCAGCTCATGCAGGAAAGGGTTTATTTCATCTTACACTTCCATCATCAAGGGAAGCCAGGACAAGTACTCAAGGCAGGATCCTTGAGGCAGAAACTAAAGCAGAGACCACAGAGGAATGCTGCTTACTGGCTTGCTTCCCCTGGCTTGCTCAGTTACCTTTCTTATACAGCTTCTGCCCACATGCCTAGGGATGGCGCCACGGTGGGCTGGGCCCTCCTACATCAATTAGCAATTAAGTAAATGCCCCACAGGCATTGCCACAGGTCACTCTGATGGAGGAAATTCCTTGCTCTTCCCAGGTGACTCTGGGTTGTATAAAGTTAATAACTGAACCTACCTATGACACTCTGTATCTAACTGACCAGTCCAATCCAGGAAATATATAGGCTCCATGTGTGTGTTTGTCTAAGCCATTTTATTCCATATGTGAGTTAATATAGCTAGTGCCACAGTCAGGAGGGTGGACTCATTCAACACTGCTCTCTTGTTCCTCCTGTATGGTCACCCCACTTTCCTCCCCCACAATACAAGATACAAGCCTGTCTCCCATTTCTATATATTTGCTATTTCAAGAACTATCTATCAATGAGCATCCAGCATGTTATCCCTGGGAATGATTTTTTCCTTTAGCCCTAATGCCCTTGTGATATAACCAAGGCATTGTTTGTACCGAAGATCCAGTCCTTTTTCGTGGCTGAGTAGAGTTCCACCGCATGGAAGTACCATATTTTCTTTAACCACTCACTGCTGAAGGAAAGTTGGATTGATTATGCTTTGATGACACAGGATACCAGTGTATTAGCTGCCTTTGGAATCAAGGTGACAAAATATCTGATAGAAGCAGTGTATTAGAGGACACAGTCTATCATGACAAGGAGAGCATGGTGGCCAGGCAGTTCAGTGCAGGGCAACAGGAACATCTGGTAGGACGTTTTTGTCTTTCTGTGTCAGGAATCAGAGAGCTTGGGTTGGAATTAGAAGCTGTTATAACATCCAAGGCCCATTGCTAGTGACTGACTTCTAGTTAAGCAGCAATTCCCTAAGGCTCCTCAGCCTTCCCAAACAGTGGTACGGCACAACTCCATGGGAGACAGTCCAGCTCCAAACATGGACTTGGGGGTCATGTAACAACTGGACATCAGCCTTGTTACAAAGGCCAAGGAGGCAGAGATAGGAGGATCAGAAGTTCAAGTGATGAGTTGGAGGCCAGCCTGGGATACATAATCGGGGGGGAGAGGAAGGAAGAGGAACAACAACAGCATTAATAATAGAAGAAGTGGGTGAGGACAAAGAAAGGAGGAGGACAAGAAGGAAGGATGAAGGGAAGGAGAGAAAGAGGAAAGACAGGAAGAAAGAAAAAAAAGGAAGGAAAGAAAGAAGGAGGGAGGGAGCACTGCATGTGATATCTGGCCCCACCTGGGCTAAGTGACACCTTTCCTAGAGCATAGATCAAGCTTTGGTCATCTTTAGGGGATCATAACTTCAGCAGTATTTACTGACCTGAGGCTCTATCAGTAATTGACAACATCTTTTCCCTCATCTTCAATCATTTCTGCCTTAGCTCATTCAGAAAGGTATGACTCTGAGGTACTCACCCCAAAGTCCCCCAAGAGAAGGGTCCCATTCTATGACACCAGGCCCTGGTGAATCCCATAGACTACAGAATCCAATTTTCAGTGGTCTCTGGATTCCCCTACAGTGCCTTTCTGTGGGGATCTAGATGGCCCTGCAAAGATGGCACCGAGAGGAAGTAAGCAGGGCATGGCCTGACTTGTTTTGAAGATCATCGGATTGGATGCTGGTCCTTCCGGGACTCCTGGGCGGCACGTGATCAGCGCGTGGTCATCATTGATGCCTAGGGGACCCTGCCCATGTGGCAGGTTGACCTTTAAGCTGATTGGGTGCATTCGGGGGAGGAGGTTTCCAAGGGGATTTCCAAACTGCAGTTTTTGCCTTTATGAGCTCTGTGACACCTGCAATAAACGAGCTCCTGCTTGACAAGACTCCCTGTCGCATGATTGTCCTTGGCGTGGAGGGCTGGCGAAACGGCGGACAGCACGCTCACCTTCTCCTGACCCCCATCTCAGTAGGTCCCTCCGGGGCAGGACCTTGGGGTGGACACCCCCCTCCCTGCACCTTTCCTCTGATGAAAGCTCACTTAGTGCTGGTGATAGCTGATGTTGGTCAAGATATAGGGGTGAGAATCTCAAAGCTACATCAGTTGTAGGAACTGAAGGCAGAGCTTTGGGAGTGTGGGAATTCGTTTCTCTTCTTGTTAAATGGATATTGCTAAAAGTTTGACTTGAGCACCATGGTGCACACGTTTAATCCAAGCACTCGGGAGGCTGAAGCAGGCAAGTCTCTGTGAAATCTAGTCAAGCCTGGTCTACATAGTGAGTCCCAGAGTTTGAGGCCAGCTGGGGCTACAGAGAGACCCTGTCTCAAAAAGACCAAGAACAATGTTTAACTCTTGAATCTTGTGAAAGGGAGAGAGCATTGCTGAATTACATAAATAAGCCAACATACTTCTCATTTTGCTGGGGACAATGGCATGCAAAAGTCAAACAAGCAGTCTGCCAATTACAGCTTATTTCTCAAAACTTTGTTTTCAGCTCTGGTCCAAAATAGATTCCTACCCACTGCCACTTGGCTGCCAGGGATGATCAGTGTGTATCTGCCTCCTCCCAACTCAACAGGAAAAGTCTGAAGAGAAAAGAATGTTCTACTTAAAAATAGCAGCCTCTTCCCGTTTTTCTCCTCTTATTTTTGCCCTGCCTCATTTCTGTTTCTAGACAAGTTCTCTCCTGTGCTTCTGCTGTGAAAACATCTGCTCT
The DNA here is from genome assembly GCF_000622305.1 of Nannospalax galili. NCBI lineage: Eukaryota > Metazoa > Chordata > Mammalia > Rodentia > Spalacidae > Nannospalax > Nannospalax galili. Next base: position 3,861,620 of record NW_008355811.1, read on the forward strand.
ACTGAAGTACCAAGGGAACAGTTTTCATGGGACTCGAGACTTCCAGAGTCCAGGGAAGGTTCTGGAAGAGAAGCAAAGGAGGGAGGGAAGGAAAAGAAAGGAAAGAGGAGGGAGGGAAGAAGGAAGGAAGGAGGGGAGGAAGAAAGAGAGCAAGTGAGGAAGGAAGGGAGAAAGGAAGGGAGGGATGGAAGGGAAAGAAGGGAAGAAAGAAAAAGAGACAGGAAGTTAGCTAGTTGTTAGTTAGTTAGTTAGTTAGTTAGTGACACTGCTAAACAGCAATACAGCCCAACATGGCAGAAACTTCTGGATCCTGTTGTGTCCAAGAAGGACAATCCCAGAAGAAACAGTCAAGGCCAAAAACAGAAGCAAGTAAGATAGGCTGTGAATAATAGACGGACTCATGCTGTGGCTCTTCAGGGGGCAAAGTAATACAACCTTTTCAAAGTTATATGGATTTCCAGGTCTGTTCAAAGTCACCTTCCATGTGGACTGTGACTGATGAAGAATCTTGACCTTTGGTTGTTTTGTCTTCTGATTTTTGAGGGACAATCACCATTTCAATATTTAGCATGGAGAGGCAGATGCCAACTTCCCTTGAGAAGTGGATAGATCTGGCCATAAGAGGCTCAAACCCTTCATGGTAGCAGTTGACTGAAGCTGGCCAGTGGCCACCAAATACTTAGAAGGAACCTGCTTGCATAGTTTACCAGAGTCTTCCATTTCCCAGTTCTACTGCTGTGGTACCTGTCTAGCCTTTGGGGCACTTGTTAGTGTCTTAGTTACTCTTCTGTCAACTGTGATAAAATGCCCCAACAAAAGCAACATTACGAAGAAATGGTTGATTTTGGCTTATAGTTCCAGAGGTTCACAGTCCATCATGACCGAGAGGACATGGCGGCAGGAGTAGGAAACTGGCCAGGCACATGGCATCCACACTCAAAGACAGATCAGGAAGTGGGGCCAGGCTATAAGGCCTCTAAGCCTGCCTCAAGTGACACACTTCCTCCAGTGAGACTCTACCCCTTAAATGTTTCACAAACTTCCCAAACTATGCCACCAACTGGAGACCGAGTGGCCAAACCCATGAGCTTGTGGAGGTCATTTAACATTCAAACTGCAGAAACCAGGGTCCCAGATGTGGTAAAGAAGAGCCAGTGACCATGTGTGGGTGGTGATTCTGGAGCTGATGTGACTCTGGATTGATTTGGGTCTCGCCTGCAGGTGCCCACCTGAGCCTGGAAGATGCAGTGTCACACACCTGTCAGTCTCTTCTACTTTGTTCCCCACTTGGGGTACAACAGCTTTCCCTTCATTGGTCCCCGAATACAGTTGTTTAACTCAGGAGCCATAGAAACAGGAGTGTCATAGTGTTAAGTTCTATGCTGATATGAATGTGCTCTTTTTAAATATTTTGGGTAAGTCTGATGGTTTAATCTTGATTGTTAGTGAGATTTCATTTGATCTGGAATTAACTAAAGAGATAGTCCTGTAGGAAGATCTGTGATGACATTTTCAGGAGAGATTAACTGAGACTCTCCCCTAGAGTGGATGGGACTTTCTGCTGACCCCTGGGATATGAAGACATTGGAGGAAAATGCTGTGCTGTTTGCTGCCTCGCCTGTCCTTCTTGCGGGTGAGTGCATCTGTCCTGTTGTGGCTGTCTCGACCACCCTATCCTTCACTAATATCAGAACCCAGTTTCTTCAGCCTTCCTATGTGGACTGAAGACTAGCACTCTCCCGGAATCCTCTAGGCTTTCAGTGCCAAATTGAGACTATTGAGGTGTCCAGGTATTTGGAATGAGCAGCTTCAGGGCTCTTAGTTTGTAGACAGCCATTGTTAGGCTACCCTTCCCTATCATATAAGCCAATCTAATAAATTCCCTTTGTAATATCTATTCATCTTGTTGATTCCTTTCCTCTAGAGAATCTTGATATAGGAGGCGTCAGCAGTCACAAGGAGGTGCTTCAAGACTTCTAGAACAGCAGTGACATCATCCAAAGCTCCTAGCGAGTGTCTCCTCTGCAACTCTGTGACCGATTCCTGACCCTCTCCAGTGCTGATGGCACCTCCAAGTTCAGGCCCCACAGCGTGCTGCATGTGTGTGAGAGTGGGATTGGGGGGCATCTGTACCTTGTGACTTAGGAGCACTTGAGAATTCGAGTGGCCTACATGGACTATAGGTTTGACCCTGAAACATTTGTATAAATTGCTCTTCTTCCTTGTGAGTGATACCTTTCTAATAGATATTCCTGCTCTAATGTATCTAAATAGTTTTAAAGCCAAAAGCCAATGTGCATGAAGTACGCTCAGTGCTAAATTAATTTCTAAGTCATTACTTAGCTCTAATTCTTCATCCTTGCCAGTTCTCACAAGCATTCAGAGCAGGGGAATTTATTTTACTTCCTATCTCCTCCCTGCGCCTCCCCTCCCCTCCTCTCTTCCCCCTTCCTCCTCCTTCCCTCCCCCCCCCTCTCCTCTCCTCTTCCCCCTCCCTTTTCCCCCTCGCCTCCACTCCCCTCCTCTCTCCTCCCCTCCTCTGTCCTCTCTTCCCCCTCCTTCTCGCAGCTCTCCTCTCTTCTCCCCTCCCCCCTCCCTGCCCCCTCCTCTGCTTTCTCTTTTCTCTTCCCTTCCTCTCTTCTAACCTCCTGTCTTGTCCTATCCTGTTTGTTGTTGAGATAAGATCTCACATTTTAACCCAGGCTGGTCTGGAATTTATCCTGTAGCCCAGGCTACTCTTGAATTCCAGGTAACCTTTCTCAGCCTTTCAACTGTTGGGATTACAGTGCAAAGTCACCCAGCTTGGAGCCTCTGTTTCCTGCCACAGTCCAGGCAACCACTGGCATAATCCATATGCCATACAACACACCTTGAATTGACCTCACATATAGTAAATGTTCAATAAAATCATGGTTTATTTCCATCTACAAGCATGTCTTACACACCTGTCAATTCTGTTGCTGGGCTTTGTAAACAAAAGGGATAGAACACAATTTACTTAGGTTCAGTCCATTTCTATCACCCATGACGGATGACTTAGGGAAAGATATGACAACCTCCTTCCAATGTTCTTCTGGGCTCACGTGCACATCCTGAGTATCAAGAAAATCCACTTAGCCATTGTAATTGGTGAGCCACGTGATGGTTCATCCAGCCTCATCTTTTCTGCTTCTGATTGGAGATGAGGAGGTCCCGAGACTGGTTTATCTGAAAGAAGATGACTGCTACAGTATGCTGCCACCAGGTGGCGGACAGTACCTTCATCATGACCAGTGTTGGTTCTGTTATTAGTGATATCAGTAATACAAATAGTTAACTTTACGAATGCCAGAAGTGGTCAGACTGTTTACCAACAATCGCCTCACCATATTTCAGGCACATCACCCAGTGTCTCAAGATCCATTTTGCAAGCAAGAAGAGGAAATCCATGATGTCCATGGAGTTGCCTGAGACACAGGAATCTCCAGTTGTGAACTGAGTGGCCAACTGACCACCAGGCCATCACCCTGCTCACATGGAGTCTTCAGCACTCCTTGCTTCAAAATGTATACTGAACATAAGTCCCCTTCCTCTTTACCTCTATCTCTCCTCCCCCCCACTCCCTGCTCCTTCTCTCCTCTTCCCCTTCCCTCCCCCCACCTCTGCCATCTTCTCTCTTCCCCTCATCCGTCTCTTCTGCCTTCCCACCTCTTCCCCTCCCCTTCTCCTTTCCTCTTCTCCCTCCTCTCCTTCCTCTCCCCCTCCTTTGCCATACTCTGTCCTCCCCTCCCCTCCTCTCTCCCCTTCCCCACCCCCTTTCCCCTGCCCTCCCCTCCCCTCCGTTTATTGCCCAGGTCTCACTTCATAACTCTGGCTGGTCTGAACCTCACTATGTAGGCCAGGCTGTCAAAATCATAGCAATCCTCCTGACTCAGACTCCCAAGTGCTGGGATTACAGAAGTGAGCCATTACTTCCATCTCAACAAAGTTTTTATTAATTTTTGGTTCTTTTGAGACAGGGTCTCCCTGTAGGTCCAGCTGTCCTGGAACTCGCTATGTAGATCAGGCTGGCCTGCATCTCACAGAGGTTCACCTTCCTCTGCATTCTGATTTGGATCAAGGGCATGTTCTACCATGTCCAGCGCAACATAATTATTTAGGTAGCTGAATTTGATTCCACAAAGCTGTATGTTTAAGATATATAGAGATAAGCTTTTTTTTTTTTTAATCCTTTGTAGAATTTGGACCCATATGGGTTGAACTGGATCACCCCTACTCCACAGTATTGGTGTGTGAAACTCCCACACCTGTGGAGGTGGCCTTATTTTGACTCAGGTTCTGGGGAGATGCTGTGGTCTGAATGTTTGTGTTCTCCAGCTCCCATGTGGAACTCTGAACCCAGAGCAGTGTGAAGTACGGCCTTTGAGAGGTAACGGAGCCTTATAGAGCGGGTCTGTGTTCTTTCAAGAAGCCACAACAAGAGAGATGACTGTTCTCTCCAATTGTTGAGAGAAGGTCTATCTACATAGACCAGAATTAGAAACCTGCATCTGAATCAGCCAGAACCTTGACCTTGGACTCCCAGTCTCCAGAACTGTGGAAAATGTATATTTATTGATAAAGCCTCCCATTCTATGTTTGTTTGTTTGTTTTTTAATTAAAATAGGCCAAACCAATCAGCAGGTACCAAGTTAAACAGCAGTCATACCTACCCTAATCTGATATGAACTCACATTGACGCATTACAACATCAAAGGCCTTATTTCCAACTAGGGCCACATTCCGAGATTCCTTGAGAACGTGAATGAACACAGGCACTATTCCATTGGCTATGCTGATCACATAGGGTAGAGACTTAGCGAGTGTCCACAAGAAAGGTTGATTGTAGAATTTCCAACTTAAAAGCCTTGAAATGAAAAAGAATACTAAAGGAGCTCTTATGAAATACCTTTAAAGTAATTTAATTTGAAGTAATTTAAATTTCCTGGCAATTATACGCACACTTGTCTAGACTTCTCCTGAGTCTATTTCTAATTTTAGTGGCACAGACTTTAAAGACAATGAGTTTCATAGTAATACAATTCCCAGGGGAAAATCATCCCTTGATTTTTTTTCTTTGCCTCTTGTCAAAGGCACCGAGCTCGCCATTTGATAGATCTGCTACAGTCTCCCTTCTGTTCTTCCTCCTCTTCTTCGCCTTCCTTCTCCTCCCTCCGTTTTCCTTTTCTTCCATTCTTCCTCCTCCTCCTTCTTCCCCTCCATAGCCCACATTTCTTCTTGCTTCTTTGTTTAAGTGGCCAAGGCTGGCCAACTCCTTGAAGCCACAGGGAACTCCTGTCTTCCGAGGTTTCTGGCCCTGTTCTACGCCCCCTTGGACTTACACAAGCAAACCATTCCCCTTAACTGGGTGGTTTTACCCACTTGGAAATCAAGCATGGAACATAATGTTTTGTTCTACTTGTCAGAATCTTCTTTTAAATACCTAAGTAGCTGTAAAATAAATGTCACTTGTGTGAATAACTAATCAGTCCTTAAACAAGAGCCTCAGAACTCTGAATTCTGAGAGACTTTATGCATAAAATCTTGTCTTCTTCAGCCTTTTCTGTCCTCTGGGGGCATTGTATGACACAGGTGCACTCACATACATGCAGGCAATACACGCATACACATAAAATAATATTTTTAAAAATCCTGTCTTCTCTTTTCTATTTTTTATTTTTAATTTAAATTTTGTGACTTTCATACAATATGGTTTAATGTTTGATGACATTTAGATCCCCTTCCCCATCCACACCTCCTCACAATGCACATATATTATATATATTCCTACCAGGATCCCATTCCTGTAATTCACTGTCTGTCCCTCTCTTAGCAAAAATCAATTGCCAAAGGTTGGGTTGGAATTTCTTAACCACTTCCCCATAACTCTGCTGGGATTTTGTCTGGTTTGAGCTTGTATAGAGCTTGTATAAGACCATTGCTGTGAGTTCATGTGAGTATCTGACCAGCTCTATGGAAAACTGTTTCTTTGTGCTCATCTACCCCCTCTGGCTCTCACAGCCTTCCCATCTCCTCTTCTGCAATGATCCCTGAATCTTGGGGGGCAGAGATTTGAAATAGATGTCCCATTGACAGATGAGTACTCTGTGGTCCTTGTTCTCTACACATTGGCCAATTGTGGGTTTCTGTGTTGTGTTGGACAGCTTCAGTTGTCAACTCGACAACCTTGGAAGAGGGAACCTCAGTTGGGGAATTCCCTCTATTGGAATAAGCCTGTGGACATGTCTGTGGGGCATTTTCTTGACTACTGAGTGATGTGAGAGTGCCCAGCCCACTGTGGGTGGTGCCACCCCTGGGCAGGTGGTCCTGTGCTGTATAAGAAAGCAAGCTGAGCACAGGCTAGGGGAGCAAGCCAGTAAGTGATTCTCCTCTGTGTCCTGTGCTTTGATTCCTGCCCTGAGTTCCTGACTTGGCTTCCTGCCATGATGAACTGTAAACTGAAGGTAAAATCCACCCTTTCCTCCCCAAGTTGGTTTTGGTTAGTGCTTTCATCACAGTAACAGAAAATAACTAGAATAGAGCCTCTGTTGTAGCAGGACCCCCAGGATTGAAAGGGTCATGGAGATGATTTGAGGCTTGGGATTGTGTGAGATCAGAAGTCATTGGTAAAGGTGTGGCCTCGCCTACAATGGAGACCCCAGCATATTTGAGATGCCAGGACCATGGGACAACCACCAAGGGCTGTGGCAGATGTGGAGTGGAGCTGGCCTGAGCCTACAAGAAAATTGTGTGTGCTGTGGATGGCAGAGCCAGAGAAGAGGAGCTGCCCAAGCCCTTGGGAACCCAGAAGCTCATGAGTGACTCCAGATATCTGAATATGAACTGTATTGCTGGACTTTGATTTTACTAAAGTGTGCCCAGTTCTTCCCTTTTGAAATAGGACAGTATGTAGCTTGTTTTGGATTTTACAGGAGCCCACATTTAAGAGACTTTTTAAAGAGACTGAAATTTTAAAGTGAATTTTTTAAAAACCGTGGGACTTTTTTTTAAAGTTGTACAGTTTTATACTGTGATGTTACTATTAACATCTTACCTTGGGCACAATGAATGGAAAGGTATTTTAATAATGATGTGTTTTGTGTCAGGTTGGCAATGGGTAAATTATGCTGGACAGCTTCAGTTATCAACTGACACACCTGGGAAGAGGGAGCCTCAATTGGAGATTTTCTTCAATTGGGATGGCCTTGTAAACATGTCTGTGGGGCATTTTCTTGATAGATGAGTAATGTGGGAAGGGTCCAGCCCACTGTGGGTATCACCCCTGGGCAGATGGTCCTAGGTTGAATAAGAAAACAGGTTTTGCACAAGACAGAGGAGCAAGCCAGCAAGCAGAATTCTTCCCTGTGCTTCGGTTCCCCTTCTGAGCTCCTGCCTTGGCTCCCTTCCAGATGAACTGTAAGCTGAAGGTGAAATAAACCTTTTCCTTCACAAGTTGGTTTTAGTCTGTGTTATTATCACAGCAATAGAAAGTGACTAGGATATGTGCTAATCACTGTGTGCTTCATAAAGAAACTTCTGTGGTGAGAGTTGAGAGATGCATTCATCCTATGTGCAGAGGTTGTTCTGTAGATGTGTCACTTAGGGTTAAGTGTCTCACAGACACCTATTCTCTGCATTTGACCAGTTCTGGAACTCTGTAATAATCTCCATCTATTGCAAAAAGAAGCTTCTTTGATGAGGGGTGAAGGGTACACCTTTTATAAATATGAGGATGTATATTTAGAATAAAGTAAGAAATTACATTGGTCTATGGCTGTAGCAAATGTAGGTTCTTCCCTAGAATCTATGATCTTTCCAACAGTGTATATTTGGCTATGTTTACAGTACCACACGAGTTCCCTTACACTGAGCAGGCCTTAATTCCAATTAGACAACTACTGATTAGCCCCAAGATAAGAGTACCACTACTGCACCAATATTAGTTGTTTTCCTGGGCCAGTCATTGATGTTTATTAGGCTTTCTCCCTTGGCAGCTTGTATAGTATCCTCTGATACCATGAGAGCTAGTCTTCAGGGAGGAGGTGTATCCTTTTTGCCTGATATATTCCTTGTCCTGATCAAAGTAGTTATTTTAATTTTAGCTATTGACATTTTTTTAATTCAAGAACACAGCTTTTCTCCTGTGTCCTTTAGTTAATAAAGTGACTTTTTGGTTTCTACTAAGGACATCTGGGTTTGCATAGCTTCATTGAGGACCCTAGTTATTTTCCTTTGAAACATGTTGGAAGTGTTGAATGCTCATTCTCTGCCACATACTGTAGTAAGGAGGTGTGTGCTCATCCATGAAGCTCAACCTCACACTGTGATGGAAAAAGATACTTGGAGACACAAAGAGCAAACGGTGAAGTGAGGACAGGATAAAATATTATCAAGGTGTCATGGAAACCCTAGGGGACACCTGCTGTCAATGGGGACAGAATCAAGGCCTCTGGTGGCTAAACTCAATCCAAGTCTGTGGAAGTGGAGGCTAGAATTGGGCTGAGTGGGGATTTCAGAGAGAGAGAGAGAGAGGACAGAAGGAGCCACGAATAGCATCCTGTGTGAAAACTATTCTAAGGACATGGGATTTCATAGAAATGGACCTCAGTGAGGTCTGTAAATCACTCCCAGTTCAGCTTCCTGCTCTGACAGCGTGTTCTAGGTTAACTGTTCGGAGCTGTTGGGTGGAAATCATAGGAGAATTTTCTGAACTCCTGTACTGCTTCTAGCACTTCCTCAAAATCTGTCATCACTGCCCAACTGAACATTTATGTACATATACAGACTATTTTTATAATGCTTAGACAATTCTCCACCTCCCAGGATCATGTAATAGCATTTAAATTTTTTATTATGCAAAGTTATCTATGGTCATTTTCATGTAAGTCCAAAATGTTCTTTGTGCATATTCTGCCCACATGCCGCTATCCTTCCTTTAAATCCCCATCTCCCATCAGTTCTCTTTTGTTCTCTAGTTGGTTTTGTTATCAAACCATGCTCAGGGTACAGAGGAAGTTATTTTTATTGTGCCCAGTCCCTGGTATGGACAAAAACCTTTGCTCTAGATAAACTGAAGCACTAACCAGAAATACATACAGGTTTTTTTAAAAACATCCTTTTAAAAAAATATTTTATTTATTATTTTTATTTTATGTGTATGCATGTATTGCCTGCATGTATGTAAATGCACCTGTGTCCCCCACTGAGGACAGAAGAGACTGTCAGATCCCCTGGAACTGGAGTTATGGACAGTTGTTAGCTGCCATGTGGGTGCTGGGATTCACACCTGGGTCTCCTGCAAGAACAGCCAGTGTTCTTAACCACTGAGCCATCCCTCCAGACCACATACAGGTTTTTATAGGACTTTTCACACCATCTCTTGGAAGCAATCATATTGGTGGATTTGAAACTTCCAGCTCAGAAGCATATGTGCCTCTTAGGTTATTATAGGAAATTTTTACAAAGAAGCAGATATTTTGGGCAAGTATAGGGTAACTTCCCAGTAATATGCTGATGCTGGTACAATCTTAGCTATTTTAACAAATAAGATGCATGGTAGTGGGTCCTTCCTGAAAGGCCATTGCAAGAAGCAGCATTTTCCAAGGTGCTCGGAGTGCAGATTTTGTGATTGTCTGCCTTGTCTTATCTCAGCCTGAGACTGAGCTCAGAGTAGCCTTTAGGATTTAAGTACAAGCAGAAGCTTCCAAAGTCTTGTTACTTCTACATAAATCAACAAGCACACTTATTATTAGGAATACATAAAGTTCTTGTCAAATACATTTGTTAGTACTTATTCATCTACTAAAGAGAACAAAGTTACACTGAGTAGTTCCACATTGGGTTAATTTTCCTCACCAGTTTCACTTCATTTTTGATGTCATCAGCAAATACATGACATTATATTATGTATCCATGACAAGTGACATAAGACTAAATAAGATCAGGACTGGCGAGACTGCTCAGTGGTTAAGAGCGTATAGTTCTTGTAGGAGGTGAAGTGCCAGGCCTAAGCATAGGCCACACTAGAGAGCACAGCCCACGCTTCCGCAAAAGAGCCAACCTATAATTTGCCCCCGGACCTAAAGACTGATGATGCGAGCGGCCTGGATGAGAGGATCTATCAGGGCGTGACACACCAGCTTATGGGACATTGTGGGCAGAGGGAGCAATATATAAGGTCTGCCCTTCCCAGCAATAAACAAGTCTGCAGCACCTCACCTAGTGCTTGCTTCCACCTGACTCCCTGTGTTTGTGTGTTGACTCTGTGCTGCTCACCCCCACCTTAGCCAGAACCCTCATTCCCTATAGTCAGTCGTGGGCTGGACCTGCAAGGGAACCTGCAACGTCTGGCACCAGAACAGGGTTCCAGGCCCCCTGGCGTTGGCAATGCCCCCAACATCGGTTCATTCGGTGAGTAGGCACCGGGTTTTGTTTGTCCCTTCAGCTGCTCGAGGGTGAGCGAGTGGCCCTCTCCTCTGTTCCTTCTACCCTGTTTGACATATTTGTTGTTAGATCAGGAAGGCACACTCCGTCGCACGGTCCCGAAGCCCACGTCGGCATCTTTTATTCCTTGGCTCATCCTGGTGAGTTCACATAAGGGCTGATCTACCCCAAAACTCAGAGCCCAGGCTTTGGGTCATCCTGTTGCCTTCCCCAGAGACACTGTGTGAACATATGGCCAAGGGAGTCATGGCCCTCGGAAGTCCCTCACTAAGCACAAGACATTTGGATCTGATACACCTTTTTATGTCAGAGTGGTTTAGGTCCGAGTGGCTCACGGCCCTTGTTTGCTTCATTTGTGTCCTCTTGGTAGTCACCCTTGCCTTTTACTTCTGTGGCAAGTTTCACTTTACGGGACCTTCCCACGATGGGCAACCTGCCACCACAGTGCAAGGAGCCACAAATGGCAGCACTCAAATTGCTCCTTAGACCTCAGGGACTGAAAGTAAAACCAAAAGATATTGAGAATTTCTGGGATGAGGCCACTAACTTGGCCCCTTGGGTCTCTCCTGAGAATATGTGGGATCCTGACCTTTGGATGCAGATCCTTTTCTTGGCCTGAAAAAAGGAAGTAGGATCAGGAGTTGTTCTCCCTGCCTCGTTTGTCGTGATCCTTTTAGCCATCATTGCCAGCCTTAAATCTTCCTCCCCTGAAGAAGTCATTTCAGCCCACAACAAATATTGTCAGGATCAGGCCAATGTAGACCTTGCCATTACTTCAACCCCTGCTGACCTTGATATGGGAACCAGCCTTGAGGTCAATCCAGACAAGGAAGGGGCCCCCTTGTCCCTACCTCAGACCCTGCTTTCAAAACCACAACAGAGACACCACAACCCCAGTACCCCTGAAAGGAACTACATTCCTGCCTGCTCCAACACACCTCCTGCTCATTATACCCCTTCCATGGCCTGTCCATCCCTTGCTGCCCCTTGCCAGCCCATGTCTGCCTTTCCGGTTAATGTCGGGCCCAACACTGCACAACAACCATGGGTGCCCACCCCCTCACAGACATTGTGCTCATCCACAAAAGCCGCCAATGAATCAGGCCCCAATTCCCCATATTTTGAGCATGTTCTCCACAATGTGCTATGCAGTTACAGACCCATTATGATTAGTATAACTTATTGAAGGTGGTATTGGAACCCTCAGTCTTCCTGAGCTGGCGTTCAGCCTACAACAATCAGGCTGAAAATCAGGCAAGTCTTAACCTTCAATATGGCCTTAAGAATACTCTGGATATGCTCACAGGATGTGGACAATAAATTGACCCCATTTTCCAGTCCACTATTGGCCTTCATGCTTACTACCAACAAGTTAGTGACCTGGCCTTCAAGGCCCTTAAATGTTGCTACCCTTGTGACCCACAGGCATTCTTCCGAAATTTGATTCAGCAGCCAGGGGAGTCCTTCATGGACTTCCATGCCTGAGGTACTGGAGTGGTGGAATGGAGAGTGGAGTCTGTGCCCACTTGAGATATGCTCATCAAACAGTTGGCACAGGAAGGCCTAAATACTCCTACCTGCAATGCTATTATGCCTGTCTGCAATGACGATATTCATAAATGGGGTCCTTGCCACTAGAGACCTAGACACCAGGACGGGGCCCATTGAGGCCCTGACTGCCTCCTTAGAGGCGCTCTTATTACAAGGAAGGCCCACCTGCTCTGATTCAAAAGATGGCTGCTGGAACTGTGGGAGGGCAGGACACCTCCGCAGGGTCTGCCTGAACAACAGAGCTCATCCCAAGACTCGCTGCCCCAAATGCAAAAAGGGATTTAATTGGGTAAAAGATTGTAGGTCATAGCCCCAATTGGACTTGGCTCCTTTAAACTCCAGCTGGGGCACCCCTCAGCCCTGCAAGTAAGAGGGGGAATGAGACAGGTTTTCTGGGCCCTTCCGATTCTTAATCACTCTCCCCTAATGACCTTATTCCTGGTTGGACTCGCTGTGAAGGGCCTAGCTGACATGGGAACCAATGTTACCATCATCACTGAGAACAAGTCTCATAGGTTCCCCCACTGGAAATATCGGCCTGGCCCACCCATTAAGGGAGTGGGTGGCAGCCAGGACACAAAGTTGGCCATCTGCCCTGTACACTGGAAGGACTTAGATGGGAGTAAGGGCACATTCACTCCCATAGTGGCCGACATCGCCTGCAACTTGTGGGGTCAAGATGTCCTGGAGAACATGGGTGTGGTCCTTACCACAGATGATCAGGCCTTTTATGATGATGTCATAGCCCATGATAACCTTGACCTCTCTGGCAAGAACTGGAGCCCTGACCAGCACCCCCAATTCTAAGAGCCACTGACTCCCTGGGATATCCCCTAAGGAGTCTCCCACACCGATCGCTCTTACCTGGCTCTCGACAGATGTGATCTGGGTGGAGCAGTGGCCTATTATAGAACCTAAATTACCTATCCTCAAAAATTTGGTCCAGGAACAGCTGGACCTTGGACATTTGGAACCATCCACTAGTAAATATAATACCCCATTATTCATTATTAAAAAGAAAAATGAATGTTTTAGATTGCTTCAGGACTTACACACCATTAATGACCAAATGGAAAAGATGGCTTGACACAGGCCAGCTTACCCAAACCTGGCGCTGTTCCTCCTTTTTTTTATATCATAACACTTGATATTAAAGATTGCTTCTTCTCAATCCCAGTGGCCCCCCAAGATTGTGATCACTTTGCCTTTACAGTTTGGGAACCAAACTTCCACAAGCTGGCCCTCAGATATCAATGGAAAGTCCTTCCCCAGGGAATGAAAAATAGTCCTACTATCTGTCAGCTTTTTGTCTCATGAGCCATTTCAGCCATCTGTCATGTTGTACAATTTATTAACTTTATGGATGACATTCTGTTGTCCCACCCTAACCCACAATTTCTCCGCAAGGTAACCAGAGACTTACTGTCCCGCCTATCGTCCCTTGGCTTGTCTATCACCTTAGATGAGCTACAGGAAGTACTTCCTTATGCCTTTTTGGGGCATACCATTTTGGCCAGTGTACACCCTATGGCCCCTGCCTTTAATTCAAAGCTGGTCTATACACTAGCCAATTTTCAACAACTCGGTGGCACCATAAATTGGCTTAAACTGTTCTTGCCCATTCCCTTGGAGGAATTGAGGGTGCTGTGTTCTCTGTTGGAGGGCCCCACCTGCCCTTCCACAAAGATTAACTTAACTTCCCTGGCCATTGCCTTATTGCAAAAGATCATTGGGTTACTCTGTCAACAACCCTCGACAGATATGAGCCCTTACAATCCCTATAGGCTTTAGTGCTATTGACTTCTTCTGGCTTCCTTGTACCCTTTGGAAGACTGGGCCACTTACCTGGGTCCATCTGTCATACTCAGAGCTCCAGCAGGTTTCCTCTGAGTTTGATCTGGCCTTTAACCTGGCAGTCAAACTGCACACTCAAGCTCAAAGAATATTCAATAGAGAACCCGGCGCTATTGTGTTCCCCTTTCCCCTCCATAACCTACAGGCCCTCTGGGCTGATTCCATAAGTTTTCAGACTATGATGTCAGGCTTCCAAGGTGCCATTAACAATCACCTTCCCCAAGACAAAAGAATTCAGGCCCTTCTCACATTGCCATTTGAGGTTAAGCCGTACAGCACCTCTTCTTCTTCCCTAATTCCCCAAGCTACCATTGCCTTTACAGACGCTAATAAGAAGACCTTTGGGGTCCTGATACATTGTCCTGGAAAAAAGGACCTCACCCACATCATCCCTAATGTTGGCTCTGTCCCTTTGGGGGACCTTCTTGCTATACTTAAAGCTTTAGTAGAGTGCCAGGATGAACCCCTAAATCTCTTTTCTGATAGCGCCTATGCTGTTCAGGTCACTAAGGTCATAGCCTTTTCTCACGTTAAAATCTCCTCCACCCCACTCCACCTCACTATGATCAAGCTACAGGAATGCTTAAAAAATAGAAGTCACCCATGGTACATCTCACATATCTGCTCACATTCCACCCTTCCCAGAATCCTAGCTCGGGGGAATGCTGCCACAGGTGCCCTGATCATGACAGTCCAGTCTAACCAGTTAGAACAAGCAAGAGCTTTACATCAACAATTTCACCTGTCCCCTCATAAACTCCTCCCAGAAATCCCCATGTCCCAATGCAAGCACCTTTTCCACTCATGTGCTACCTGTGCCCTGCTCATGCCTCTTGGGCCCTTTAACAGGGGAGGAGTGAACCCCAGTGGTTTGATACCCAATGCCATTTGGCAGGTGGGCATGACTCACTACCCCCCTTTTGGGAAATTGAGATTCGTTCATGTTATAGTTGATACATGCTCCTCCCTTACTTATGCTTTAGCTCTCTCAGAGGAAAAGGCTATACATGCCGTTAAAGTTATGAAGTCCACCATGTTAATCATGGGCATACCCTGGGTGCTTAAGACTGATAATGGGCCCACTTATTCCACTCAAGAATTCAATAAATTTGTTTCCTCCTGGGGAATCAAGCATACCTTTGGTATCCCCTATAACCCGCAAGGACAAGCCATTGTCAAAAGGACCAACAGGACACTTAAGTCCTTCCTGGCTAAAAGCCCCTCGGCTAAGGCCAAACGTGACCCTCACCAGCTCTTACTGAGGCTTTGGTCCACCTTAATTTCCTCATGTTTGATGACTGGTGTCTCAGTCCAGCATACAAACACTGGTTCTCCTTGCCTTGGGCTACACCTCTGCCACTAGTTAGATGGAGGGATCCTATTTCATCCCTATGGCAGAAACAAGCTCACATCCTGACACAAGGACAAGGATACACTTGTATTTTTCCATAGGACACTACAGCCCCCATCTGGATTGCATCGAGAGACATCTGACTAGCTTTGGAAACCCATCTGGAGACCAGGCCTGACTGTGAGTTTGGTAAACCCTGACACCCTTTTCTGGCTTTGTTGTCCTTGGCACCCTTTTGCTCTTTGGCTGTGCTTCTCCCCAGACTTCAGGTCTCTGGGCACTGACCCCCTTACCACCTCTGATCCTCCCTTTAGATGAACAGTCACCTGCTTTCCCGGTTCTCTTTACTACTAATGAATCCCTCGGTCTCCCCACCATGGAACTGGTTCATGCATTGGTTCCCATAAATGGCACATGGTCCTTTGCAGGATTGCTCTGCTTCAGCCCAGTCCTTAACCCCTCCTCCCCTAATGTCTCTTGCTGTCACTCCCTCTTTAACATCACAACAGGCGACTTTCCTGGAAACCTGAGCCAGGGCTCCTTATGGGGCCTCAAAATCTGGTCTCCCTTAGTAAAACACAATACAGTGACTACACTGAGCAGTGGGGGCACTGGGACCACCACTCCCCCCGACAAGGGTCAGGTGTCCTCCATGGACCTGGTGCCATCCCACCCATAAACTTCTCGTCATATTGCACTTTCCTGTTCATGGGAACACTGCCCCTGCTCACTCCTGCAGGTACGGTCCTCTTTACAGATTATGATGGATGCCCGCAGGCTTCCTCCCTGGCAGCCTGGAGACACCTTGTCTCTGCAAAACCTTATTCCTCTGTCTACCCTGACCACAGGCATAAAGACACTGTCAGGGGGCCTGGGAGCTCTGCGGGACAGCGGCCTGCCTAGATTTGCATCCTCTTTTCTTTGTATTAGGAGGAGCCATCTTTAACGGTACATATATGGGGAATGACATGGGTTTCATGAACCCGAATTGGGCACCTAATGAAGTCTCTGTTAATATCTCCCATTTGATCTCCTTACCTGTTTGCATTCTATCACCATTTTCTGTTCCTTGATAATTTCTCGGATGACCCGGGAGATACCCTTAACTGCTCCCTCATTAACTGCACTCTCTCGGCATGCTGGATTTTCCCTGCCTCTCTTCTTCTCTTTGTGTGCAAACCCACAGCAATCTGGGTTCCTGTTCCCAATGCTTCTCATTTCCATGTAATCACCCTCGTGGAACAGACAGCTCCCCAACCCTTCCCCCGGATCAAGAGAGATTTTGGTATTACCTCGACAATTGTCACCACCATTATCTTTTTCTTAGGGTCTGCTGCCACTGCTGCTGTTGCTATCACTCAATCTTCCACTACTGTGGAAACACTCAATGAGTTTGTATCCAAAACCTCTGTGGCCTTAGACACTCAGTCTCTTATTAATCAACACCTCTTCCAGGCCATTTCTGTCATCCAACAACAGGTAGACCTCCTTGGGGAGGAGATGGTGATCATCATATGGATGACACTAATGGCCTGTGACCCATGGTTCAAAGCCCTGTGTCTCACACCTTACAAAACAGATAACCTCACTAGGGCCAGGATGGAACTCTCACAGTACATCCATGGCCACTGGAGCCAAAAGTTCCTCAACTACTCCACATTGCTCACTGACCAGATTATCTCCCTAAATTATACTCAGGCTCAGACATTAGATATAAACTCTGGGTTCCTCCACAAACTTTGGTGGAACTGAAAAGCTTTGTTTGACCCTTCATGGATTGTTACTTATTTGCTCTTGGGTATCATAGTCTTAATTCTTTTCTTGCTCACAAAATGCCTTGTTGTACACTTCTGCATATAAAACCAAGTAAATTTACTCGTTGTATCAGGTTCTCAAGATGCTCAAGGATCCAGACTTCAACTCCCCCCCTGAGGTCCGGCAGGTCTGGCTTGCTGATATCTGAGAAGTGGTTGTGTAACTTCTTGCCCTCCTCCTACCTCACGTGGTCATGGCAGAGATCACACCCTTCAAGGCCTGGTAGTCAATGACAGGTAAGATCCTGATGGTCAGGATAATCTAAGACAGGCGCAGTCCATCAAGCTGGGTGCCCTCTGAGGTGGGGTCAACTATGTTGAAGCAAAGAACCTCGGCTCCCACTGGCCTTTCTATAATAATAGGGATGGATATGTAGGAGGTGAAGTGCCAGGCCTAAGCACAGGCTACACTAGAAAGCACAGCTTCTGCCTTGAGAGCACAGCCTGAGCTTCCACAAAAGAGCCAACCTATAATCTTCCTCCTGACCTAGAGACTGATGATGCGAGCGAGGAGTAACACACCAGATATGGGACACTGAGGGCAGAGGGAGCGATATATAAGGTCTGCCCTTCCCAACAATAAATGAGTCTGAAGCACCTTGCCTAGTGCCTGCTTCCACCTGACTCCCGGTGTCTGTATGTCGACAACGTGCTGCTCACCCTCACTTTGGCCAGAACCCTCATTCTCTACAGTCCCTCATGGGCTGTACCCCTGAGGGAACCTGCAACAAGTTCTATTGCACAGGACTCAGGCTTAGTTGCCTGCAACCACATGGTGGCTCATAACCACCTGACACTTCAGTTCTAGGGAGCCTGATGCCTTCCTCTAGCCTGTGGTCATTACATGCATGTGATACATACACATACAAACATACACATAAAATAATAATGATAAAGCAAAATATTTAAAAAGACTACATGACATCACCAGAATAAAAGTAGATTTAGTATAGAGAAAAACATACAACAAAAATAAGCAAACCCATTGGGCATATGAGTGGTGGGCAGGTGGGAACACAAGGAAGGCAAGCCTGGGTCCCTTGTGGAGAACCAAGGTTTCATGGCTGAGCAAACACAGTGTTGTGAGCAGTATGGGCACTGCAGCAAATATCTTCAGCTTGGAACATCACAGTGACAATGTGCCTAGTGTTGAGTGTCCCTCACCATGTCTAACAGTGGCCCAAGGATGGCAGCTGGCCCTCTACACCTGTGAGTACAACACAGGCATCCCAGCACCTGGAGTCTGGTCTCTAACATTAACCTTTGTTGCGGGTTCTCCTCAGGCCAGCCATGAAGACCCTGACCTGGATCGGGTCCCCTGCCAATTGGGGGGGGCAAGAGGTGCGGAGTCAACACACAGACACTGGGAGTCAGCTGGAAGCAAGCACTAGGCACGAGCACAGGCTCATTTAACGCAGGAGGGGGCAGGCCTTATATTTCCCTTTCTCAGTCCCCAAGTCCCTTTGGTCAGTGTATTGTGTTCTGGTTGGTCTGTGCTATGCAGTCTGTTTGCTTCAGCAGTCACTAGGCTCATGAGCAGGGTACAGAAGCGTGGGCTCCTTTTGGTGGGCTATTTACAGGCCAGAAAGTGATGTGAACTCTCACTGAATCCCCTGGCTCTGGGTCTGTGCCATCTTTGGAGGCCTCCTGCTACATTTCCACCCTTTTTCTTTAAAAATGACTGTCCAGCAAGAGCCTATAGGCAGCTTCACCTTGGGATGACCCCAGGATTATGGATTGTGCCTGTCTTAGGTTGTCCTATCCAGGCATGAACCTTACCCATCATTGGAGCATGGGCGTATCCGTCCATGTCCTGGCTTAGGTTGATTCAGCCAGACAGGAGCTTACCCATCATTGACTACCAGCCCTCCAAGGAGTATCATCCTGGGGGATCAGTCAAGGTGGGGAATTATCTGTAGGAGGCCTTGTACATCTGTGTGAGCCAAGTCTGTCGGGCTGCATAGGGCGGGTTGAAATCATCTTCGTGTATTGCTCTGAGGGCCTGATACACCAAGTGATTGAATTTTTTCTGACTTTGGGAATGAAGAACAAGGCATTTAAGAAGCAGAAAGGGAAGAATAATTATGCCTGTCAGGAGTAGGTAAGTGATGATCCAAGACAGGTCAAACAGTGCTTTAAGATTAGAGGCACTGCCAGCATAATCTTGGATGGTCAGGTTGAACAGCCCAATGCATGAGGATGTGTTGTTGGTAGTGAAGCATAGGGAGTTATTTAGGGGCCAGGAGCCATTGAATGATTCCCAGGAAGTAACTGGGTCCATGGTGGGGAGGCCAAGTGTAGAATTAGTTGAATAGAGGGTGGGGTAGGCTGGGGAATGAAGCTATAAGGGCGAGGGTATAGGTGGGGAGGGGGCCAAGGCCCAGAGATCATGGGCCGTGGCAGGGGCTGGGAAGAGCAAACCAATTATCCAGATAGCGGTGAGGTCTCTGGGTTCTCAGGGTCCCGTTGGTATGTTGCTGGTCTCACATCTCTCTCTGGAACAGATACTGGCTTTGTTTCTGTCTGAGGAAACATACAAGGATAGCCTTACCCTCTTGTTAACAAGGGTGTGGGTGGTTGCCATTGATGTGTTATGGGGTCTTTCCATTTCACTAGTGGCAGGGGTGTAGGCCTAGGTATGGTAGCCCAGTGTTTGTAGGCCAGGCTCAATCCATTTTCATAGAAGGACAGGAAATTAATGTTAAATAGAGCTTTAATTAGAGCCAGGTATGGGTCCCTTTTAGACTCAGGGGTAGCAAATTTTTGTAATGTTTCTTTGAGGGTCCTATTGGCCCACTCCACAATGGCCTGTCCCTGTGGATTATAAGGGATGCCGCGGGAGTGGCTAATTTTCCATGTTGACAGGAATGTTTGGAATTGTAGAGAGGTGTAAGCTGGCCCAGTATCAGTTTTTAGGGCCCATGGCACTCCCATTACCAGCATTGCTGATTTGA
>NW_008355811.1:3881749-3884368 GCF_000622305.1 Nannospalax galili
TTAACTCCATATCGATTGAGGGGGCCTAAGGGAGCAAGGGGTGCACATGTAACACAAGATCTGCTCAGATGTTTGCATTGAGAGATGGGTAGGTTGGGTAGAAGGCGGTGCAAACTGTGAGGAGAAAGGTGAAATTGTTGGTGTAAGGCTCTGGCTTGTTCTAGTAGGGGAATCTCTATGGACATAATAAGTTTATCTACTTTGTCATTTCCCTTCGCCAAGATCCCGGGGAGCTTGATGTGTGATCTTATGTGGGAGATGTGCCAGGGCCACTGTCTGTTATCTAATATGATCTGGAGAGCTCTCATGGTTCTGGTGATGGGATCCTTGTGGCCTTTTACCCGAGCAAAGGGAAGACATCTGAGGGCCTGAATCACATACTGGCTGTTGGAGAATATATTGAGCAGCTCAGTCTGGCAGACTTGGAAGATTTTTAACAAGGCCAGGAGCTCCCCCAACTGGACAGAGCCGGGATTGGCTTGGATGTAATCGGTGTCATCCTTTCCTGTGTGCTGAATGACAACGCCATTACAGGACTTATTGGCATCCGAGAAGGCTAGCGTGGCTAAAGGTAGGGGGTTTTTGCAAGGGAAGTATGTGGCTGAGTGGTGATTTCCAAACAGGCCAGGCTGACCAGTTGCTTATCTGAGGGTGTATGGTTATCCAACTCCCCCGTGAACCTGGACATCATTAGTTGGAAAGCCAGAGAGTCTGCCCATAATGTTTGGGAATGCTTAAGAGGAAAGGGCAGTATAATTTTGTCAGGTTCCTTTCTGAATATGCGTCTGGCTGTTTGTCGGGCCTTAATTGCTAACTTGAAGGCAATATCATACTTAGAGCTAAGCCTAGTTAGGTCCAAAGTAGCCAGGTGGATCCACACTAGGGGTCTTATTGCCATAGCGCCCCCAAGACCCCATTTTTAGTCCAGAGTATCAAGGCCAGTAATGATTCTGCTGGGTCATGATGTTGGAGTGACGCAGACCAGAGTATATGATCTATCTTATTAAGAAGAGCCTTAGCTGGCTGGGTGAGAGGGATCCTTGAAGTTGGTGAATTATGGCCTTCCAACAGGAGGAACAAGGCCTAGAATTCCAAGTCAGGGACCGGTATGAATTGCTTGAGCCAGTTTATAGTCCCACAGAGTTCTTGGAGCTCAGTCAATGTATATATAGTTTTTTGTAAGGGTTAAGTGGTTTAATTACTGTATGTGGTAGCCAAGGAATGTGAAAGGTTGGATGTGTTGTAACTTGTCTCATGCAATGTGGAGACCTAGACATTCTAGATCAGCAAGCAAGCTGGGTATTGTAGCCTGTATTGTGAGATTTGTGTGCTAGCAGTATGTCATCCATACAGTGGATGACAATTAGGTCCTTGGGGATGTTGGTTAAGGCCTTATTAACATATGATTGACAGATTGTGGGGCTATTTTTCATACCCTGTGGTAGTACTTTCCATTGGTATTGCCTGGCTGTTCTTTGAAAGTTGGGCTCCCATACTGTGAAGGCAAAGTGGGGTCTATCTTGTTCTGCTAGGGGGATTTGGAAGAAACAATCTTGGATATCAAGTACTATGATATGATGGGATGGGGGGATGGCTCTAGGGTGTGGTAAGCCTGCTTGTAGCGAGCTCATCTTTTCCATCTGGGCATTGACTGCTCTAAGATCTTGGTGGAGTCTGTATTTCCCTGATTTCTTTTTAATAACAAATATTGGGGTATTATGTTTACAGAGAGAGGTCTCCAGAACATGAAGCACAATTCTCCGTGTTTTCCCACAGCCCTGTAGCCATTCAGCATGCTTTGCTTTGAGACTCAGACACACTGTATCAGTCATTTGTTCTTTGTATTTCTGATTAGTTTTATGAGCAGGATTGTATGCAAACACTACAATTAGTGTACACATTTACCTTCTGATAGACACTAGGTTTAGGGTATCATTAATAAGACTGTAACCTTTCAACATGTGTTTTCATTTCTCCTGAGTAAATACTTAGAAATAAAATTCCTGTGTTTTAGGGAACATTATTTTTCAAGCTAAATTTACTGTATTGCTTCTGATCACAATGTGTTAACATTTCAGTTCCTTCATGTTCTTATCTTTTAATTTTAGACATCAGGAAGTACATGTAGCGGTTTTAACTTTTCATTTTTTTGATGAATAATAATGGTAAGACTCCTTCATATGCTTATTGGCCATTGCTGTATCTTAATTTCTGATTTGCCTATTTATGTTCTTTTCCTACCTTTTAAATTAAAAATTTCTGCCTTCTAATTGGTAAGTAAGAGTTCTTCATATTTTCTGGATACAAGTCCTTTATCAGATAAATGTATTACAATCCCTTTTTATAAATCTGTTTCTTCCCTAAACGATACCAGTTTTTGTGCTTCATGTATTAGGAAGTCTGTTATTTGATGCATAAGTATTGAGGAATTTTCATTTCTTGGAGAAGAATTTGTTCTTTCAGTATTTTGTAGTATCCGTTTTTATCTTTTGTGCTACTTGATGTCTTTATGTTAGTGGAGCCACCTCAGCTTTCTCTTCCTGTTTGCATGTCGAACACCTTTCCTTTCCTCTCCTCTCATCTCATCTCCTCTCCTCTCCTCTCCTCTCCTCTCCTCTC
>NW_008355812.1:0-1362 GCF_000622305.1 Nannospalax galili
CTCTTTTTCAGTAAGTTAATCCAAAGATCCTAAAACACTGAAGAATTCAAATGTCTATTTTGAGATAGGATCAGTGACCTCAAAGAGGATTGAAATGAACAGATGGATGAAATTGAGAGCTCTGTTCAAGACTTGAACAAGAGTCGGGCAGTGAGATGGCTCAGCTGGTAAAGGCACTTGCAGCCAAGCCTGAGGACCTGAGTTTGATCCTCAGAACCCCACAGTGGAGAGAACTGACTCCTGCAAGTTGTCCTCTGACCTCCACATGCACCATTGCACATGCAGCATGGCACACACACACACACACACACACACACACACACACACACACCCCACACAATAAGTGACTTTTCTAAGACTTGTACAGGGAATTAAGCAAAGAGCTTCTGAGAAGAGAAACCCTTAAAATGAGCAGCTCAGTAAATCGAATTTAAAAAGACCTTAGTGGAAAGTGTCGTCAGTAGACATTATTAACTCAGCTAGCGCTCAGGAGCCGGGAGAGCCTACAGCGAACGTTACAGGCCATTGACAAAGGAAATGAAGTAAGCTGTGAGAAGACTGAAAGAAGCCCCGCGTTCATGGAGCAACAGGATTGGTGCTGTCAGTGGCCGTGTTACTACAAGCAATGTACAGTCTTAATCCAACCCCCATGAAAAATCCAATGATATTCTTCACAGAACTAGAAAAAGAATCCTAAACTTTATATGGAAGTACAAAAGTTCCCAAACGGCCAGAGCACTCCTAAGCAAAAAGACAACACCAGAGGCCCTGCCCTATACAAGTCGTGCTGTAGAGCCCTTGTAACAAACACAGCACGGTCCTGGCACACACACACAGGCGCATACACACACAGGCACACACAGGCACACTCACACACACAGGCACACGCACACATGCACACACACACAGATAGACACATGTATGGAACAGAAGACCCAGAAATCAATGCCTGTAGCTACAGTTCTCTAATTCTTGACAGAGGGACAAAAATACCTGCTGAATGAACAGTTTCTTCAACAAAAGGTGCCAGGAGAACCAGATAGCCACATGTAGAGAAATGAAACTGAATCCTTACCTCTCACCCTGTACAAAAATTGATTCTAAATGAATGAAAGACTTAAACACGAGACCTGAAACTGAAAACTGACAGAGAAAACGGGCAAGGACTCTGAATTTGACTCCAGTAGCTCAGAAATGAATAATATTAGGAACTGACAAATGAGAGTCCATTAAATTCAAAACCTTCTGCACTGAAAAGGAAATATCAAAATAAGGATACAGCCAACAGGACTGAAAAGATAGCTTTGCCAGTTATTTACCTGACAGAGGATTAATATAAAAAACTCAAAAATTAACCCCCCG
>NW_008355812.1:4629-17167 GCF_000622305.1 Nannospalax galili
TGTAAAGTGGGGAAATGACATCTCTTCACCCTCCAGGGACGCTTCAGTGACGTCATAGGCTATTGTCACCTGGGGGTAGGAGTATGATTCAAAGGCTCTGCACACACGTGCTGTTAATGGGTTCTCTCTGCCCGCCATTCCTCCCTCCTGAATCCTGCAGGCTGCTGGGTGGAACAGAAACAGGGAGCCTGGCCCACTTGGGTTCCATTCCAGCTCTGCCATGGACAGGCTGCTGGGTATGGGGAAACATTTCCCTCTTGTAGCTCAGTTTGCTTAGCAGTGACATGGGTAACGGGGGCAGCGAGGTGATGAGGACCACCTGCTCACCAGGGATGTTCAAAAGCTGCAGCGGCCAGGAGGCTCCATCTAAAATCACAGAGCCATTGTGGGCCTGTCTGTCTTCTACAGAGAAACCTGTGAAGACCAAAAAGAAGAAACCACCACCTCGGGGGAGAGAGGACCCAGGGCAGTCCAACGATGATGGCCTTGCCCCCATAGACCATACCACAGGAACACGCAGGTGCGAGGGGCCCCAGCTCACTGCCTGTTTCCTGACCTCTACTGGGTGTCTAGAGTCTGGGCCTTCTGGGATGTTTAGGCGAGGCCCAGGGAATGACAGGAATGTCCTTTGAAAGTGGTGGGGATCATAACAGGAGGTACTGAGTGCTGACAGCTGTCAGTGTAGATCAGCTCCAGGCTTTCTGGGCTGGTTGAGCCAGTGTGTCCTTAACCCTGGCACTGGGTGACTGTGCATGCTTCTTACACACCACATCCACCGAGAAGCTGCCATTGCACTCCAGCCCGCTGGACGATCAGTGTGACGGCAGGGCAGAGTTCTCGGCTCCACCTTCCACCTTCCACCTGTGTCTCCAGCAGCAAAAGGCTGGGCCAGCAGGCCAGCGAAGATGTGAAAGAAAAGAAGCGACTTGTAGTTCAAGACGAGCCGAGGACGACCCTAAGGCCCTGACTCTGCTGGGCCCCATGCTTCCCTTCGTGGCCGCAGCCCGTGTGACTGGGGGACCAGAGGGAGAGGCCAGTTGGAAGAAGGGAGTAGGGAAGGGGAGCCACTGGCCTGAGAAAGTGCAAGTGGTGGCCTCATTGTCACTTGGGACGATGGGGGCTGTGGCAATTTGTCTCTGCCAGCATAGCATTTCACTCGGGTTCTGCCCTGGTATAGTTCCCTTCCTTCCTCAGGAGGGTCCCCAGCCAGACAGTGTCCTGTCACTCAGGTGTCATCTGGTTAGATCCCTGGGTCCCTGTCCCCCAGCCTCTCATGAAATCCTGTTGGGTGGGATCTCAGCACCTTTGGTGTTTTCTGGACCTGAAGCCACTGTCCCTGCCCCCTCTATCTCCCCATGTCCTCCTCCTGCCTCTTGCTTTGGCTGCCAGTGTCCCATCTAGGTACCAACTCCTGGCCTTGTTTCTGTCATTTGGCTTAACTAGCAAGGGCCGTCTGCGTCTCTAGCAGGTGTCCCTGGCACAGACCATAACATCCCTGATCCACAGGCCTGTCCTAAGCCACTGGGGACTTAGGGACCTGTCACCTGCCACAGGACCTCCTCCTTGGGCACTGAGGACATGGGAAGCTGGCTCTACCCTCAGGCTTCACTGGGGAGTGGAACCTTCCCAGTAGCCAGCATTCCATGCCCTGAGGAGAGGTCCCTGGCTCCTCCTCAGGCTCCTCCTGAGGGATGGTGAGAATGTTCCAGACGCTTCCATACCAGCCATATAAGTACAACAGCCCAGAGGTCTTTCTCACGCCCAGGGAAATCCCCTTCCGTCAGCATCAAGGATCCCCAGTCAGCACTGGGCATTTTGGGTATGATCACTCCTTGTTTGGGTGTGAAAGCTGCTGATACCGAAGATGGAGTCTCATTTCAGATCCAGACCCACATGGAGCCAGGACTCTGGGGTCTGCATGTGCTGGCACATTTGAGGTGAGAACTCTCACTTAGACTGGAGGCACAGCTTCAGATGAGCTGCTGGGTCCCCCGAGGGGTGTGTGAGGCCCAGGCCAGCCTCTGACTGGGACTTGGGTAAAGCAAAGCATGATTTCCTTTCCCCCTTGCCTTAACCTCCTTGTGTAGATCTCTGATGATCAGTCCCCAGCTCATCCTGACATGATTTCCTTTCCCCCTTTGAGAGCATCTGTGCCTTAACCTCCTTGTGTAGATCTCTGATGATCAGTCCCCAGCTCATCCTGAATAAAAGCCTCTACCCTGGGAGCTACTCCTGATCTTGTTTTAGGCCTGTATGGGTGCAGGCTGTCCTGTATATTGGAGAACATTTGGCCACAGCTTTGACCTCTACCTAGGAAGTGCCAATCAGACTCCCAAGGAAATCACTGACAAGGTTCCCAGCTGTCCCTTGGGGTGTCACTCATGGCCAGTTCAACATGTGCCTGCCCTGGGCAAGCCCAGCATGTCGCAGTCCCATATTCCCACAAATTTCTAGAATATAATGTACTCTGAGACTCGGGGAACCCCTTTTGGTGATCTCCTGGGCTATCTGTGAATTGTAGGTTCTCAAAACATAGACTGGCTAGTCAGAAAGGTAGTCCCTTACAAAAAGCAGCCCCTCACCACTGCGTGTGTCTGTGTGTGCGTGTGTCCGTGGGGGAGGCGTGGGGTATGTGTGGGTGTGCATGCGTGTGTGGGTGTGCATGCGTGTGTGGGTGTGTGTCTGTGTGTGGATGAGGAGGCCCGAGGACAACCTCGGGTGGTACTCCTCACATGCCATCCACTTTCTTTTTGAGACAGGGTCTCTCATTGGTCTAGACCTCACCAGTTAGGCTAGTCCAGCTGGCTAGCAGGTCCTCATGCTTGCAAAGTAAGCACTTTACCAACTGAGCCTTCTCTACTGCCCCTATAATCCTCCCTGTGAACTGTGAGCACACCCTGCTGCCTCACCTTACCCAGGATGGGGTTCCAGCGTGAGCCACAGTGCCCTCTGGTGGCTCTATAAAGCATGTCACTCACCCCCTGGAGTTTGGAACCCACTCTGGCTTCCTTTGTGGGGAATTCTAGACCATATGGCTTACAAGGGGACCCCTCTGCTGTCAACTGGGTCCTTGGTTTGGTGGTGTGGGGGTGTCAGATAGGTCTGGCCAGATAACCTGAAATTAAAGGTCACAGGTTACAGGTGGACCGACTAACCTAGTGAAGGCTCCCAAGGCACAGCCTCAATCCTCCCCACTGGGGTACCCTGTACTGCTCCCCACTGTGTGGCAATGGAGATCCTGGCTGCCGCAGGAGTCATCCAGCAGGTGCTGCTGGAGTGGAGCTTGCTGGGCCCCACCTCCTTGCCCCCACAGTCCTAGCAGGCTCCACTCCCTGGCCTGTCTGCTCAGCACAGTTTGGGGCACAGTAGATGAAGACTTGGGGTTAAATGTCTTCGTCTCATAGCAGAAGGTGGTGCTGTGGTGTTGGCCCTTTTTCTCAAAAACCGGAGGAGCACAGGGGGCTCGGAGTTTTCTGGTCTGGGGACACCATGGTGCTGGTGAGGGGCGGGAAGTGCTGTGTGAGTCCAGGGAGAAGGATCAGTAGGGGAATCCCAGGATGCTGGAAGCTGCCCTGTACCTACCATGGTGGCTGTCCGATGACAAGCTGTGAGTTGTTAAGGTGATGAGCAGAGATGGAATTGGAAGGGACAGAGATGGGGTTTTAATAAATTCATCCCTAACCTCCAATAGTGCCCTCCAATCTGAGCTGGGGACAGCAGGATGAAGGCAGACTCACAGGGTCAGTCTAGGCAGGCATGGCGCGGACCCTGGGCCAGGAAGGGTCAGGCTTGCTGCTACCCTCACGGTCTGACTGGCCCCCTCTTCTCCTGCCAGGCCCCTTGGGCATAGGTCTCATTTTTTAAATATTTTATTACTTTTATGTGTATGCGTATATTGCCTGCATGTATGTGAGTGCACCTGTGTCGTGCAATGCCACGGAGGTCAGAAAAGGGCTTCAGAGTCCCCTGGAACCGGAGTTAAGGACGGTTCATAGCCGCCATGTGGGTGCTGGGAATCGAACCCGGGTCCTCTGCAAGAGCAGTCAGTGCTCTTAACCACTGAGGCAGCTCTCTAGTCCCAACATATGTCTTCTTAACAAATTCTTGCTCACATCTGATGCTGCCTCAGCATCTGCACCTCGGAGGACTTCCCAGAACTTTGGGCCTGGCATATTCAGGGCATGACTCCTTCCTGGGCTCTAGAGACTGTACTGGGGCAAAAGAGAGCAACATAGAGTCAGGGAGACTGAGGACAGGAAAGATGCCTGTCCAAGAAGAAGCCTTCAGGTAGCACATGTCCACATGGCTCCACCTCCAGGTCATAGAGGAGGACATCAGCTCGCCAGCAGGCAGGGGAATTGGAAGTGGGGATTCCTGCTTGCTGTGAAGCCAGGGCCACTTCAGACTCAGAGCCTTGAACCCAGAAGGGTAGTGGGGACATTCCTGCCCTAGAGTGGGGCTCTTGGCCCCTACAAGCTGGCTCCCCCTGTGCAATCAGGCACTAGCCAGGACCCAAGCTGCCCAGTGGCCCTTGAAACCTGCCTGCCTTGAGGGAGTTTGAAGTCTGCAGCTGGACATGATGGGTGGGCTGTTTGAGTGCTCAGCAAATCTTCAGCAAACCTCAAGTGGACCCTGAGCACACACACAGCCCTGTAATACTCTTCTTCCTCGAGGGAACAACCACAGTGAGGGCCTTTTCTCTGAAGCCAGGTGGGCCAGGCCCCATGTCCTTTCCTACAGGGCCTCCATGGATCCACAAAGAAAAATCCCAGCTTCAGTTAGTGAGGCCCCCCTCACTTGAGAGCTCTCTTCTCTTTCGCCCCAGGCTGACTTGGTCGGAGAGAAACGTGGCACCCAACATAAATGTACATCACCAGCCTTCCCCTCTGCTCTGGGGAGTCATGTGAAGAGTGTGAACACTTAGTCCTTAGTGGCCCAGCTCCCCTGCAGACCTGGCTGTGGGCTGAAGGCAGCAACTGTACTGAGCAGTGTTTCCCAGAAGCCCACCCCTGACAAATATGTTCTCATCCCTGAGTCCCAGGGTCTAGACCTGACCCGCCGGAGATCATGAGCTGACCTTGTTCCTTCCCCTCTGTCTTCCCAGTGACCCCAGCACGCAGTCACCACAAGCCAAGGTGAGTGCCAGGCGTTTGATCGCCCCAAATGAAACCCACCCAAGTCAACGGGCAATTTATTTTATTTTCTCACGAGCTTTGAATTCAGAAATAAGAGCCACCAACAAGTCAGTTATTAAGTAAAAATGGAGGTGATTACAAAGGAAAACTGTACAAAACGTTAAAAATCTGACTGCCCCGCTGACCTCCTCGGAGGGACCGGGACTCAGGCAGCCTGGGCGCAGCCATCACCCCATCGTCCTTAGGCCTGAGTGGGATGTGAGGACACCCCTTTCTGGGTGTGAGCCTGGCTGGGCCGGAAGCCCAGAGCTGGCTTAGAGGTACACACAGACCAGAAAGACACCATGGCGAACTACAGGTGCCACACAGACTGGGTTGCTGACAGACGGGGTTGCTGATGGCGCTCTGTGACCGGGTGGAAGGCTCCCCCGCCATTCTGCATATTCACAGTTCTCTGTGGGGTGGGGATGGGGAAGGCATCTTTCTTGTGAAGACAGGGTGGGGGCTCTGGAGAGTCTGGGGATCGCCCAGGGGGGCGAAGATCTTGGCATTGTGTCTATGTCAGTCCTTGGCGATGTCCATCAGCCGCGCTCAGACTCATTTACGTAACTTGGTAACATGCATCATCTATCCTAGAACAGCTACAGGGCACAAAGGAACCATCACTCAGAGGGTCATGGAGAAGTGGAAGGGACAGTACAGGATGATGCTAAACCGGGGGCGGGGGTTGCTAGGAAGTAAAAATGAAAACACCATGCTCTGGAGTGGAGTTGGCATGAACACACACTGGGGCAAGGAATTTCCAGGCAAACACACCACACTAGTACCACTTCTTCCTAAGCAGAGAAGGGAAGAGCATCACTCAGTTTCCCCCCATCAGTACCAACTAAAACCGTGGGCTTCAAACACAGACAGCAAAAGGAACAGACACTTTCCCAGAATCCTTCACTCTAGCACGGCTGGCTCGTCTTCCCTCAACCCAAGCTGGTGATGTTGGAGCGGCCACCGGGAGGCGCCACGATGCGGTGACCTGTACGCCTAGGATTGTTGTCATCTATCTGGGCACCTGAAAGGCACAGGTCATCGTGTGGGTTAGATCTGCTCACATCACCCAGGTTTGCTGCCATCTGCCTTTGTGCGTGTGTGCAGCCCAACACCCACCCCAACCTTTCAGGACCTAGTCCAGGCACACCCTGGGAAGCCTCCCTGATCCCCAGCCTGCCTACTGTCAGTGATCCAGTCCTGAGGTCCCCTTCCTAAAACCCTGACCCCAGTAGGATTTACCCTTGAGACAGGTGAGCATTTAGCGACTGCCTACGGTGTGTAGGCAGACTTGGGGCTCAGAGCACTGTGTATTTTACCCATAATTCACAGATGAGGGGTTTGAGGCTCAGATTTTGTGCCTCCTGGGGACACAGTTATTACATCAGGAAGGCAAGACTCACACCTAGACTGGCTCGCCTCCAAAGCCCACCCTCCACGCGGGGCCCCCTGTTCCAGTGGTGTTTTACAGACGGCATATGTGCACACTTCACAAGCCTGTGTTTGCACGTGGACTAGCTGACTTGCCTTCTGACCCTGTCATTACAGGACCTGTCTAGATAAGCCACCAAAAGCCTGGTAAAGTACAGATCTGATTTTCTCTAGCTGTCTCACTGGTGGTCACTTATCTTCCTGGGTAATTCAGGAATCTTGAGGCACAGGACTCAGGCCTATCACTTAAGTCCTTTCCCTTCATAACCCTCTGTGCCTTGCTAGCTAAGTGCCTGTACTATGAAACTATACCCACTGGAATAACCTAGTATGTGATAGTTATGTACAGTGTTACTCCGAGTTTAAAGAGAAAGACGTCACTACTGATACAGGAAATCGGCTAAGCGGTTGGTAGGAAATGTGGCACTTGATAAACTGCCATGAGGCCCCAAGCACAACGCAATGGGCTTCTGAGGGGACTGAGAGCTCAGCTGGAGGACAGGGTGAGGCCTGACACGGATCATTGTCTCATGGTTACCCTTGTTCTAAAGGGAATTTTTCTGTCCATGTCTAATGGTAGGTCTGCAGTGTTTAGTTGCCTAATGAGACCACAGGTCCAGTCTGTAAGCTCCCAGCAAGGCAGCGGTGTCTGCCCCCCAGGGTTATTCCCAGCATGGAAGGCAACCTGCTGGGCTCACTGAGCATCAGATGAAAGCTTGGGCCCGTTTGTGCAATAACACTGGTCATCTTTAAACACCAGAATTATACTTGGGATCCAGTTCCAAGAAAGGAGAGAGACGGCCTGAGGACCCTTGACTTGGCACCCACTGCATGCACTTTCCCTGTAGCGTGCCTGCCATCCCACACTTTAAACTGAAGCTTCACCCTCTCTGTTTCCTGCTACCCCCTCTGTTTGCTAATGTGATACACTGACCAACTTCAGCCCATTGCTTGTTTTTATATAGCTCAGGAACTGAAAATAGTGTTCACATTTTTAAATGGTTGCATCTTAAAAAGCCATTTTAATGTAACATCCTAGACTTTGCCCTGTGGAATTCAGCAGGCTTCCAGGCCTGCCTGCATCTGCCCAGCTTTGTGTCACTCATCATTGGAGTCCTCCCCAGCACCTGGGGCCTCTCTAACACCTGGAATCATTTGCACTTATAGAGTGCATGTGCCCACCCTCACGCAGCCAGCTGATGGAGTTGCAGGCAAGTGTCTCCAAGACTGTATCAGCACTGGAATTTTGTTCACAGCATTTGAAACTGAATTTTGTGAGACCTCAAACAATACCAGAAAACAGCTTGTGGGGATGACATGAAATCCAGATGATGACTCTGCTTCCTAAGCCACTGGGAAGGGACAGGCTGGGGGACTAGAACAGAGCAGGTGCCCAGCAAGTGGCCGGGCCCTTGTCTCATGCCCACCCCAGGCTCCACACTTAGCTTGATGGTGGTAGAGTGATAGTGTCCCAAACCATGTTCAAGCCCAGGACTGACTGGTGTTGAAGTCAAGAATCAACATGCTGGGCCCTAGGAACACTGCCCACACTGTCCCTTGGGAGCACAGCAGGAGGGTATGCCCACACCTCCCCTGCTTCTCCTCCTGTGCTCAAGGCCACATGTCCCTTTCCACAGGAGCCCGGCTGCCATGCAACTACCTGATAAGCTGAAGTTGGACTGGTGGAGATTCCTGATGGGTGGGGGCTGGTGTTTGGAAGGTGAGGATTTGGCAGAAGGAGCAGGAGTTGCATGTTTGGGTGTGGCTGGTACTTCATACACGGGGCCATCGTACATGCCCCTGGAAACCCCATGCAATCCAGAAACCTACAAAGAGAAGAAGGAGATCAGCACTGTGCCTATACCTTCTCTTAAGGAACAGAGTTCTGCCAGCAAGAGGACCTGAGGCCCAACAGACATGCAGGCACACACGTGCCCCACATGTAGATCTCACTTATCACACACAACATGCTCATACATGCCACACTAGTGCACACACACATATACCTACACACAAAGTACATATATATATGTATTTGCACATACATACACATGCTTTCATAAACATGCACACCTGTTCACACATGTTTGCACACATGCACACAGAGCTTCACAGAAGGATCTCAAGTCCATCTCGAAGGAATCGCTTTCTGTGCCGCCCCCTCCCTCCCCTCCGGCCCCCGAAGCCCAGAGCTAATCCTCTGTTTTTGCACAAAATACATGGGGAGTGAGGAGTGTGGATCGGGCTGTGGGTTAGCAGAGGAGGAAGGGGACTGTGAGACAGGGAGGGCAGAGAAGACAAGTCCTGGGTGCTGACCTTCAAGAAAGCAGGCCCACAACTGTCCCTGGGGAGGGACTACCTGTCAGGTAAAAGGGAATCCAGAGACAGAGACATTGCCAGCCACAGACCTGATCATCCTGCCTGCTGGAAATGCCTGCACAACCCAGAGCTAAAACAGGTGACTGCTGGCCAGAGATGCCGCACAGCCCAGGGATCCTTGACAATGGTCATAGGAGATAGCACTGGCTCCGGGCCTCAGGATATACCCAGGGACTTCTGCAAGTCCACCAGGGGCCAGCAATAGCAGGTGACCATGTGCTGACCCCCAGGCTCCTCCACAGCAGGCAAATTTCTTTTTGCACCTGTCCAGGGTCCTTCCCGGAGCATGACTGAGCACCCTCCTGCCCTGCAGCTCTACTCCCTGACTATTGAGGCCTCCATGACCAGTGCCACTTCTCAGCCCCTGCCACCCTGCTCCCCAGGCCTTCCTTCAGACCCCATCCCTTTCCTGGGCTTAGGGTGACCAAAGGTAGGTTCTGTGCAGGTCCCCCCACTCCGAGCCTGGCTCCTGTTCACTGCTCAGTCATGGAGGCAGATACCCAAGCACAATGACCCTCCCCTCTGTTAGCTAGAGATTTTGCATTGGGCCAGGCATCTCCTGGACAGCAGCTGACTGTTCACCAAGGGCCTCAGCTACAGACCAGTGGAGGAGCTACAGCCCACCAAGGAGTGCTGCTGGCTCAGGGCTTTGTCATCTCAGCCAGCCAGATGCTGAGTCCCCTGGCCTACTCTGCCCCTCTGCACACCCATACATGATCTTCCCAGCTGATGACAGTGCCTGTGCATGTCTCTACCTGCTGCTGCCCTTGTGGCAGATGCAGAGGGACAGCAGACAGATGGTGAGCACCTTGTGGGGTCAGGAAGCTAGGAGGGTATCTGGACAACAGTGGTGGTGCCACACTTGATTAACATGGGAATGGAACACACAGATGTACACATGTGCACATATCCTAACATGCAATGCACACAGCCATATGCATGCACACACAGCACATACACAGCACACACAATGGACACAAGCACAGACATGAACACATGCATAATACATGCAAGGGACAGATGCACACATGCATAAATGCACAGTACATGCAAGGGGCAAACTCACACACATGCACACATACATAATACATGTAATGGACAAATGCACACATGCATGTACACAGTACATATGATGAGTGCACATGTGTGAATGCATACATAGCACACGGAGTGGGCATATGTATGTGTGCATGCATACTATAAGCAAGAAGCACAGATACACAGGCAACATGTATATTTGGTCTTTCTGGCACACAACATCAGTTGGAGTGTGGGAAATTGGTTGCTATGGTGACAGTGTATACAGGGAGGACAGCCCCAGTGAAGAGTCACACAGAGACAAGGATGGACCTTGCTTTATGCTTTTCTGGGTCCTCCTTCCTTGGCTCAGAACCTTGGAGGAAAAGGTGGATGTAGACATGGCAGGCGAGGAGGAGAAGGCTGGGCAGAGCAGGAGGGAGCCAGTCCTTGAGGATGCTGGGCTATGTAGTCCCACCATGATGGCTGGGACTGTATAAATCCCTCGAGGCTCTGAGCATGGGGTTCTAATATGGCAATAAGGCTCACCACCCTCGGGTGAGCTATGTGAGGATCCCAAAGATGATAAAGACAGAGCCCAGGGTAGCTCGTGAGTGTCCCTCCTACACACACCCTGTCCTCGCAGGTACATGCCCCTCCCCCTACAGCCCCAAAGGCCCTGCAACCTTCCTGATCTTGTCTGTTGCTCACTGGGGCCTGAGACACAAGCCCAGGCCCAGATGAAGAAAACAGAGGCCCATGTCAACTCTGTGCAGAAAGGGGTGTGGCTCTGACAGCACAGGGCCCTCCTCGAAGGCACTCACCTTGCTCCTGATCCTCACCCGCTGGTAGAGGTGCTCAGGAAACGGCTTCCTCGGGATGAAGCGGCCCACGCCCTTGCTGACGCTGATGTTTCCATCCTCAAAGACAATCTTGCCCTGGCTGATGACCACCACAGGTGAGCCGTGGCACTCCATGCCCTCGAAGATATTGTACTCCACCGTCTGCAAGTTCAAACAGCATAGCTTTACTTCTGTACCTCCCCTAAGCTTTCCTCCGTACCAGCCACATCACACAGGATGCGATTTTTTTTTCCAACCACATCGTAAGTATTTTCCAATGGGATTTTCTTCTCTGTGTAATATTCAGCTGTATATTGACAGCATGCAATGAACAATCTCCCTGTTGGGCACTGGGCTGGCTATTGACTTCACAGAATCAAATCAAATTAGCATTATTCTGGGCATCTCCAATTATGACGCTGCTCCGTTGGATAAGCACTGCGGAAGTTCCGACTGTAATAATTTCTGTGGTATTGCCATCTTCTGTTGGGGAGAGCTAGATCACAAGGTCAAAGGATACGGATTTTCTTAAGGTACTTGTAGCACACGGTCAACTTGTTTGCAAAGAGTGAGACCAGTTATCACTCCTGGACATAGGGGAGAAGACAATGCATGCTTAGTGTCCCAGTGCAGGGCAAGGCACGTTGGTTGTTGCTGTCTTCTCAGGTACAATAAAACAGCAGGTGGGATGGCTCACCATGGTAGGCATGCTTGCCACCAAGCCCAACGACCTGTGTTTGATCCCCAGGACACGTCTACATGGTGGAAGGAAAGAACAGATTCCCAAAAGTTGTCTTCTAACCTCCACAGGCATGCCATGGCATGCACATGCCTTCCCACTCCCCAAATAAATAAATGTCTAGAAAAAGACCAGAGGGGCTGAAGAGTTGGCTCAGTGGTCAAGAGTGACTATTGCTCTGGCAGAGACCCGTGGTTCTCAGGACCCATATCAGGTGGCTCACAACCCTCTGTAACTCCAGCTCCAGGAGATCTGATGCCCTCTTCTGGCCTCTGCAAGCACTGCACTCGTGTGAACAAACCCACACTCACGCGAGTATATACACACAATTACAAATTAAAAATAAAACCTAAAAGATAAAAATAGAAACCAGTGGGGGGCTATGGGAGGGGGCCATCTGGGAAGTGGGTGTACAGTTGAATAAGATGGTTTGGGATGTTCTGTGTGATATACACACACATAAAAATAATCAACAAATTTTTAAAAATGTGTTATATTTGAGGAGGAAGTATGGATATTTACATCATGCTAATTCGTAGAGGTGATAAACATTACCACTGAAATCCACCCAATGACTTCATGGACATACACAGGCGCCAAGGGTCCAAGTGTCAACAGATTTTTAGCAATGTCTTATATTTGAGGAGGAAGCATAAAAATTTACATCATGTTAATTAGTAGAGGTGATAAACATTACAGCTGAAATCTACTTGATGACTTTATAGACATACACAGGTCCCAAGGATCCAAGTGCAATTGATTATGGCTAGTAATAATCAGATACATACTGATTAGAGACACATGCACCAACATCACAATATTATTAGCAAAAACAATGTGTCTTTCTGTAAGAAACAGTATATTTTAAAATGAAATGGAGATCCTTTTTAAAGGTTAAAACCTCATTCAATTTTATGTCTTACAGGGCTTATACTGAGTTCAATATTGTATAA
>NW_008355812.1:17281-20324 GCF_000622305.1 Nannospalax galili
CTAAAAAAATGTAATAAAAAAATACACATCAGATCATTTTAAAAATCCGTGTTCCATTTATAACTCTAGAGGTGGATACTCGATCCTATTTGGCAACTACTAAATAAGGTTTTCACCTATTAGTTTACTTTTTGGTTTAATTTTTATCTGTTATTATGAAAGCAGGTCATCTATGTCTTGAAAAAGACCAAGTGGCAAAAAAAATCCCAGTAGAAAAGCGCTTCTATCTCTGACTTAGACGAGAACCTTAAAGCTCCCTTTCCACACTCAGGTGTTTCCTACATGTGACTGTCTTGCATGTGGGCACTGTCTGCAGGCTGTGTGAAACTTTACTTTTCTCCTTAGTGATCGTTCATGGTCACCAGGAGGGCCAGATGGAGGATAGGATGGCCGTTGGCCTTCCGAGAGCTGCTGCATTGGGTGCCAGCACATGGTGGTCTGTTGCCGGTCTGCCCACTTCCCAAAGACAAGCAAATGGACATTTCTGTGCCTTTGCTAACAAATAATACTAAAACATACTTTGTGTGCAGTCTACATGTGTGAAGATGGAATATATCACCCCCAAAAAGCAACACTAGATTCAAATGCTAGCAACACTATGGGCTCCCTGCCTCATGCAGTCTCCCCCACACTGCTGATGGTCCCATCAGCATACTTCAGATCCAGAGTCCGTCTTGGTAGCTCTTGCTTCTCACTGCTGTGGTTGGTGACAGCTGCAGCTGTTGGTGACAGCATGTCTTTTTAAAGATTTGTTTTATATATTTGTGTGTATGTGTGTATGGGCATATGTGAAATGTCTGGAAGAGGGCGTCAGATCCCCTGGAGCTGGAGTTACAGGTGTCTGTAAGCTGACCCACGTAGGTGCTGGGAACCAAACTCTAGTCTCTAGAAGAGCAGCAACTGATCTTATCTGCTGAGCCATCTCTCCAGCCCCTTCCTAATTTAAATTTTGTTTTCCCTTTTAGAATTGTCATTTTGGAAAAGGTTCACCTTCTAGCCAGGCCTAGTGGTGCACACCTGTCATTCTAGAACTCCATAGGCTGAGGCCAGATTAGGTGACACAGCAAGACTCTGTCTCAAGGAGGGGGAGTACATTTATGCTAGTCCCTCTCATTGATTTGTTCAACTGTTGGTCTCTTTTGATTGTGTGTGTGTGTTTGTGTGTGTGTATGCGTGAGTGCGTGCCTGTGTGTGTGTGTGTGTGTGTGTGTGAGAGAGAGAGAGAGAGAGAGAGAGAGAGAGTTGGGTAGAAGCAGGGCCTTCTGAAGTGCTGCTCTGATGAATCTGCAGCTGTTTCTACCCTTCTGATGCCCCCTTATGGTAACCCAAACTCTTACATATGTTTGATCTGCTTGGTTCTTTATGTTGTACCAGTACCACACTGTTCGGAGTAAGGTGGCTTTATAACATATTTTCACAACTGGGGTGACTAATGGCCCATCTTTCATTTTCCTTTTGTTGAGAACCACACTGACCATCAATAATTCTGCTTTTCTCATGAACTACTCATCTGTTGAGCGTTCTGATGGGACCACTGTGAGCTTACAGATGACGCTGCAGACCTGTCAGTCACTGAAGTGACTCTTCCTGGTGGAGAAATCTTTGCACGTGTGTCTAAATTTTGTTGCTGACAGAAATAGGAATTTATTTTCTAAAAATTTAAAGCAGCATTTACTTCCCAGAAAAGCTGCTGATTCGTAAAATTGATTTACAATCAGCCAATACAGTCTCTTATAGTTGGATGAGATTTTTGGGTGGATACTACAGGTTTTTAGGTAACATGTTGCATGCTTAGCCTTAACTAATGAAATTCTTCCTGGGTTTTCCCACAGGGGCTGTCACTCAGGAGCTCAGAACTGTACAGTATGTTGAATGCCCACTATGTCTGCAGTTGCTGGTGTGTGGCACCGAGCTGGCTTCTGTCCCCACTGTCAGCCCAGCGTGGACAGGTCCTGGCAGCACGTCTTAGTTAATTTACTCCCATGGCTAGGTCATTCCTTTATTAAAATAGATGGCAACCCCATCTCACCTCTGCTAATTAAAATTTCCACACTGTTACAAAAGAGAGTGGCTCCATTATTTGTCCAGCATATCAGGTCCCACTCCTCTCTCCCAGGACCTCTTACTGAAGGAAATGCCATAGCAGATAAAGTAGCCACCACTGGAACTTTCCCTGCCAGCATAACAGATGCCCAAGACCTCCATCATGCCACTCATATTAATTTACAAGGGCTCCATCTCAGATTTCCCCACATTCCCCTCAAGCAGCTTAAGCGTATTGTTAGAACCTGCTCTTCTTGTGCATCATTAATACAAACTCCAGCTATACAGAAATGGGTGTCAACCCTCGAGGACTAAAATCTAATGCCCTTTGGCAAATTGATGTAACTCATGTCCCCCAATTTGGCAGACAGAAATATGTATTTGTAACCATAGACACCTACTCTCACTTTCTCTGGGCCACCACCCAAACTGGTGAAAGTTCTAAAAAGCTGGTAAATCATATGCTTTCATCCTTTGCCATTATGGGCCTCCCTGCACAACTAAAGACAGACAATGGCCCAGCATTTACCAGCTCATCATTTAAAAATTTCTGTGAAGTGTGGAAAATCACCCATCACACTGGCATCCCTTACAACACACAGGGACAAGCCATTGTGGAAAGGTCACATAACACCTTAAAGGACCAATTAAAAAGACAGGCTCAAACAACATATTCTCCCAATATTCAATTAACATTAGCCTTGTTTACCCTTAATGTACTTAATGTATATAGAGGGACAGATGCTCCTCCCATCACCCGACACTGGGCTCAAACACACCCAGTACCACCCATCATGGTTAGATGGAGAGACCCCTTTGATGGACTCTGGAAAGGACCAGATCCATTGCTAACAACAGGGAGAGGATTTGCTTGTGTTTTCCCACAGGACCCACCAAAGCCTATCTGGATTCCAGTTAGAAATGTCAGACACCTCCCCACCCACGAAAAAGATGGCTCACATGACCCTGACAGAGACAAAGAAAAGAAAGAGGCAGAGAC
>NW_008355812.1:20849-23129 GCF_000622305.1 Nannospalax galili
ACTTTAAAAATATTAATATCTTGGGGCTGGAGAGATGGCTCAGTGGTTAAGAACACTGGTTGTTCTTGTAGAAGACCCAGGTTCGAATCTCAGCACCCACATGGCAGCTAACTGTCTGTAACTCCAGTACCAGGGGATACAACAGCCTCTTCTGACTTCCGTGGGCATTGCACAACACAGGTGCACTTACCTACATGCAGGCAATACATGTATACACGTAAAATAAAAATAATAAAATTAAAAAAATCTTATTTACTTTCCAACAATGTGTTACTTACTTTTTCTTACATGCATTGCTGAAAAAAATTGATCTTGAATTGTTAGCTACTGCCTTTAAAATTTCACACATGTATACAATGTATCTTGGTCATAGCCAACCAGCCCTCCTCCAACTCTCCACCCCTAGCCCCCAACATATATCCCATCTTCTTCCCAACTTTATATTTTTTAGTTTTTGAGACAAGGTCTCTTTTGTTGGAGACCTCTGTTATGCAAAGTAGAAGTCCCTTCACGACCGGACAGCTCATGCAGCTCGGGATCATGTGCTGAGGGCTCCTTTCATAGCAGGGTGTCTTCCTGGCATCTTTCCTGTCTCTCCTTTTGAAGTGTCCACCACAAATGCCATAACATAAACATGGCCTTTGGCTCTGAAAGGTACCATGCTTTCCTGTGTGATTTTTTCAGGCAGACAGCAGTCTGGCAGAAATCCACTTCCATATGTAAATAGAATGCCTCACAAAGCATCTAACAGCCAAAGCTTTTACCACTGCCCCCATGGTATAAGTATCCTAGTCTTCTCTTAATAGACAGAGAGCTGGGTCACAGAGCTGCTGAATTACTGAGAGCAGAGACACTTAAAAAAGCTGCAACACAGACTAAGCCGAGTCTTGAGTTCTGTGCCTTACTACCAGCGACCTAGCCTCTCCGGGGGGCACACTCCCCCGTGACCGACTTGTAGACATCCTAGCTTTCGCTGTCCTCGTACTCTTCCCGTGGGGTTCAGTGGCCAGTGGACCTCGCATCCTTAGGAAATACACGGGTGAAATAGGGACAGGATCAGGCTGGACAACACAGACTAAGCCGAGTCTTGAGTTCTGTGCCTTACTACCAGCGACCTAGCCTCTCCGGGGGGCACACTCCCCCGTGACCGACTTGTAGACATCCTAGCTTTCGCTGTCCTCGTACTCTTCCCGTGGGGTTCAGTGGCCAGTGGACCTCGCATCCTTAGGAAATACACGGGTGAAATAGGGACAGGATCAGGCTGGACAACGCTCCAGTCGCAGAGAAGCTGTCAGCACGGGAGCGGCGGACAGCGGCCTATCTGCTGCCGCTCCCAGAGACGCCTGTGGCCAGAGCCGTGCCGCGACTCGCCAGGTGTGGCGGGGACCCCGAGATCCAGGGGCCCAGAGCGACCCCGAGATACCTGCGCACACCACGCCTGAGGCCCATAGAGACACGGAGAAGCCCGCGGGACCAGACCAGCTTTCCTCCAGACGCATGGCGGGGGAGTGCCATTCCGGGAGTGCGCCCAGAGAGCGCGTGCACCATAGGTCCTGGCAGCACGTCTTAGTTAGGGAGCCCTGAGGGGCTCCATATTCCTCACAGCCACATTGTGGGTCAACTACATGAAACTTTGCCAGTTTATTACACTACCTTTTTAACATGTGGTATATACCAACTTTAAAGATGCAAACAGTTCAAAAGATGATGATAAAAACTTGTCTCCCACCTCCCCGAGCCCCAGTTCCCTGGATCCCTCCCAAGGGTGACCACTAGTCAGAGTTTCTTTTATATCCTTAAAAGAGACTGTAAACCAAGGACTACATCAGGAAATGTGGACAAGCCACATGTGGAATACGGACTCAGTCTTAAAAAGAAAGGAAATACTGATCTGGCACAACTTGGCTGAGCCTCTGAACTTCATGCTGATCGAGAGCAGCCACGCACACTTACATGGTATATGATCACTGATGCAAAATACCCACTTAACAACTCTATGAAGAGAGAAAGGAGGGGCTGGAGAGATGGCTCAGTGGTTAAGAGCAGTGGCTGTTCTTGCAGAGGACCTGGGTTCAGTTCCCAGGACCCACATGGCAGCTAGCTACCATCTATGACCCCAGTTCAAGGGATCTGATGCGTTCTTCTAGCTTCTATGGGAACTACACGCTTGGGGCACATGTATACATGCAGATACATACACATAAAATAAAAAGACAATAAAGGGAAGGAAGGAAGGAGGAAGGAAGGAAGGAGGAAGGAAGGAAGGAAGGAAGAAGGAAG
>NW_008355812.1:23251-39077 GCF_000622305.1 Nannospalax galili
CAGGGATACATTTATATGGTAGAAATCCACAAACACACATGCAAACCAGGCTAACAGATCTGGTGGAGAAATAAGGATATGTTGTCTCTCTACTTAAGCCAAAAGTTTGAGAAATGATGGAGGAAAGGATGCCATTTCTGATCTAAGTTTTTTTTTTTAGTCTTCACATTATACCAACCTTCCCTCTGCTGCAGATATATATTTTTTTCTCAAGGGCATATGAGAATACTGGAATGTTATTCATCTCTTCAAGGTATCTTTAAGTTCATAAGTAATGACTGGATGGAAGAGGGGAAGAAGGAGGAAGGAAGGAGGAAGGAGAGAAGGAAGGAAGGAGGGAGGGAGGAGGGAGGGAAGGAAGGAAGAAGGAAGGAAGGGAGGAAGGGGGGAAGGAGGGAAGGAAGGAAGGAAGGAGGAAGGAGGGAAGGAGGAAGGGAGGGAGGGAAGGAGGGAGGGAGGAAGGAAGGAAGGAAGTCGGTCAGTGGCTGCCAGGGACCAAGAGATAAGGTAACAAGAGGGTCTGTTCTGAGTGCAGTGTTTCTGATGGGTAATGGAATGTTCTAGATTTAGCACAGCCTTTGGAATGCACTGAATACCACTGGCTGTATGCTCTGTGACATTGTAATTTATGCAGTGAATTATATGTCAATTTTAAAAACTAAAGAAGCACATAGTCTACACACACGCAAACATGCAGCCACCTGTGGACTAGGGCTTAAGCAACTACTCTCTCCTGCTAAGATGAGGAATCATATGCATTTTTATAGAAAAGGGGGCTTTAAACATGAATTGTTGACTGATAGGATATCTTTCTAATCATTAGAAGTAATATTTCTAATCTAAGAAATAAATAAAGCAAGACCCTGCTACAGCTTTTCAAACCATGCTCCAGAAAGCACAAACTTCCGACAGTGGGTGCTGGTGGTGGCCTGGGCAGAGGCTGTAGCAGAAGGAATCCTTTGGCCAAACTGCCCTTGGGAGCCGGAACTACCCTTGTAGCTATGAAAAAAAAAATACCAGAGCTGGTCTGACCCAAGGGGACACCTCCCCATCCCTGAGCTTACCAACTTGAAGATAATGTCCTCACAGTGGGAGCCGCACAGGCCGGGGACCTGCTGCTATGGGTGGAACTGGGAAATGACTGTGTTTGGAAATGGAGTCACAGAGTCATTATAGATAGGACCAGTTAGGAGGATGTCCCACTGGAAGCAGGGACCCTAAAGCCAATGACTGGTGTTCTTATAATCAGTTGATGTGGCCAGGCATGGGGGCACATGCCTGCAACTCCAGAGCTGTGGAGGATTCCAAGCCCTACGAATGTGTTATGTAGTGAGACCTTGTCTCAAAAAAAAAAAAAAAAAAAAAAAAAAAAAAAAATAGAAGAACCAGACCTCCCAACACTTTTAATCCCAGTGCTTAGGAGAGGCAGGCAGATCTCTGTGAGATTGAGGCCAGCCTGGTCTACATACTGAGTTCTAGATTAGCTGGGGCTTCAAAGCACGAAAAAAGAAAGAAGAAACAAAGTTGATATCACACAAGAACATAGGGACAGCCCTGTAGTCACAGAGGCAGAAATTGGAGCGACATTGCATTTACAGGACAAGGAACGTGAGGGGCTGGTTGCTGGTGTGGAGCAGGCTGACCCGGAACCTCCCAGGCACACGTGACCCTTCACACAACTCCTTCACATCACACCTTTGGCTCCCAGAACCATGAGAGAAGAAATGAATGCTGAATAATCCAGCTGTGGCACTCTATTACAGAAGTCATGGGAAGCCAGTGCAGGGACCTTCTCTGGTCACATACTCACCAACCATGACAGAGTCCCTAGCTCAGAGGGCGACACAAGGATTAAAGGAACAGAGTACAGAGAACACAAGGCGGGATTGTGACCACCGGTCCCTCGTCCTCAGCCCGGAGCCTCCCCAGCCCCAGGCTCCACACTGATCCCAGGAGACTATGAGGCCAATGGGGTACCCAGCTGCACTGGATAGTGTCAGTTGTCAACTTGACACACCTGGGTTGAGGGAGCCTCAGTTGGGGAATTGCCTCCATAGGACTGGCCTGTGCCTATGTCTGTGGAGCATCTTCTTGATTGTTGAGTGATGTGGGAGGGCTCAGCCCACTGTGGGTGGTGCCACCCCTGGGCAGGTGGTCTTATGTTGCATAAGAAAGCAGGCTGAGCACAGGCCAGCGGAGGAAGTCAGTAAGCAGCGTTCCTCCATGGTCTGTGCTCCAGGTTCCTGCCCTGAGCTTCTGCCTTGGCTTCCCTTGAGGATGCACTGTGAGCTACAAGCCAAATAAACCCTTTCCTCCCTAAGTTGGTTTTGGTGAGTTTTATCACAGCAATTGAAAGTAAATAGAACACCAGCTCAAGGTGTTCTATTCTTCCCTTGGGTCCTCAGGAGCGGCCTCTGTGGCGCTGACTCAAACACTCATCTTCTGCCAGCCTTGAACCCGTGTACTAAAAGGCAGCTCAGCAGGCAGGATGGAGAGAGGTACACCCTCTCACCCACAAGACCTTCCAAGCTACTCTTCCACTGACTCCTCCACAGAGAGGGTACATATATTAC
The DNA here is from genome assembly GCF_000622305.1 of Nannospalax galili. Taxonomy (NCBI): domain Eukaryota; kingdom Metazoa; phylum Chordata; class Mammalia; order Rodentia; family Spalacidae; genus Nannospalax; species Nannospalax galili. Next base: position 25,825 of record NW_008355812.1, read on the forward strand.
AGCATCCGTGACCCAGGGTGGCATAACCATGTGCCCCACCGGCCTTACAGAACCTACCCCAGGGAGGACCTCAGACTTCCTTCCCCTGACCCTGTCTGTGGACATGGGGGATGGGCACGGCCAGTGGTGTTGCCAGGAAAGATTTTTTTAATAATGACCACAGTTGCCAAGCCAGCTATTCAACTACCAAGACTTCTATCTCTGTGCCAGGCCTCTTGTAGCCAAGCAAGGACAAAGGTCATGTCATCAGATGCAACAATTGGTCCTCATGGATTTCTTAGGAGACCTCCCTGTGCTAGTGTCCTGTCCATGGGCACCTGGCCAGTGACCTGGGTGGTGAGAACCCCGGTGTAAGTCGTCCACTATGAGCACATGCTCTACTCCTGGCCTAAGTTCCTTAGCACACTCCACTGAGCCTGGGACCCGTAGTCCCCTCATATGTCTTGTATGTCTGGAGTGTGGATGTGAATCTAGACACCAGATCTCAGTGGGTCATGCTAAGAGGTGTTGGAGTCTGTGACAGAGCAGAGATGACCCCAACCCCACAGCTGGGGCATACAGAGAATATGCCATAGTGTGCCCTCTTGGGTTGGACTCACTTTTCCCGGCTGATAGCAGTGACCTGCAAAGCCAAGTGGGCAGTTTCTGATCTTTGAGATCAGATCTTTTCCAACACATTAGCTAAACTAGACAAGATCTTGGAAATAACACTCTCTACCTCTGAGCCCAGCAGCACACCGCATGGAGTTGCAAATGGCATCCGATGGCTGGGAATGGCTGTGCGTGTACTGTGGGCAGAGCCAGAGAGAGAAGAGGGGCAGGGAGGATGCTTGCAAGATCATGGCTGCTGCCTGGCTGAGCCCACTCCTTGGAGTCTCTCCAATAGAAGATGGGGTGGTTGATCAGCTACATAACAGATTTGGGGAACTCCTAAGTCATGTTAACCAAAGGCTTCCAAAACGTCTACAAAGCACCCATCCAAACTCGAAAGTCTCATGGAACTCACTGATTTATGACTTTTGGCTGTTATGGTCTTCATCCTGTCTGGGTCCCAGATCACCACATCCGCATCTGAGCCCACAGCAATCCGCCCTTTCCTTGGGTACAGGTTGAAGATCTTGGCTGCGTTGGTGCTGGTGGCAGCCACAAACTGGTTCTCATCCATCTTGCCAGTAGCCTGAAGACAAGACCCACTCATGAGGGGGAGGAAAGATGAGCATAGACCAGGGTCTGTAGCATGGTCCTAGCCTCCCATGGCTGAAAGCTGACCACCCTCTAGAGTATAGAGCCTGGTCCCATCAGAGCAGGACAACTATAGAGGCCTGCTGACACACAAGAGACACTACAATGGTCTCCCATGTCACCCAGGCCCAAGGTTTATAAAAGGTAAATGTAGGCCAGGGAGATGGCTCAGTTGCTAGTGCTTGCCACACAGGCATCATGACCCAAGTTCAATCCCCAGAACCCACGTAAAAAACCAGGTACAGCAGTGAGCACCTATAATCCCAACAGTGGGGAGATGGAGACAGGATATCTGGCCTTCAGAACTAGCCAGCCTTACCTACCTGCAAAGCTCCGGGCCAGTGAAGCCTTGTCTCAAAAAAAATAGGATGGAGGCTGGTAAGATGACGCTACAGGTAAAGGTGCCTGCCATCAAGCCTGATGACATGAGTGTGCTCCCCAGGACCCACATTGTAGAAGAGAATTGACTCCTGTAGGTTGTCCTCTGACTTCCACACATACACTGTGCACATGCACACCCCCAGACATACATATACACACATGCTACACACATGCACATTCAAAATTAAAACCCAATGAAACTTTTAAAAAAAATATGGAAGATGGTGCCTGAGGAGAGAGCCTGAGGTTGACCTTCACACACACACACAGAGAGAGAGAGAGAGAGAGAGAGAGAGAGAGGGAGAGAGAGAGATGCAGTTTCAGGTCAGTGATCACAGTGACCTTGGGCTTCATTTGTAACAAGAATTTCCTCTCAACCCACTCAGTACTCCAGCTCCAAACACTTCTCTCTCTCTCTCTCGCTTGCTGTCTCTCTGTCTCTCTCTGTCTCTCTCTCTGTCTCACTCTCTCACACACACAGAGTTCACAGTGCTATTTTATATTAACTAAAGCACAGCTCTAACCAATGAACAGCTTTTCATTCTTCATACAAGGGCTGTGGAGTCAGGAGGCCAAGGACTACACCCCAGGGCTAGTTTCTCATAGGTCATGCCTGTCCTCTGGCCTCATCTGTGCCCATCTCTAAAAAGGAAGATTCCAGAGCTCTGAAGGCACACCCTGTTGGCATGTCGGTCAGGCAGAGTGCTTGTAGAACATTCCAGGGGACAGACAGGGTACTCCTTACCACTGCCTTGTCCCAGACGACGGTCATCCTCTCCTCTATGCCGTTCACGCCCTCGGGGATCAGGGTGAAGTTGTCCTTGCCCACAGCCTTCTGGGCAGTACTGTAGGGACAGTGGCCACTGCCTGTGACCTGGAGGTCTCCACTGGTGAAGACAGAAAGAAGGTATGGCTCAGAACTACATTCACAGCGCACAGGGTCTCATACACGCTAGGCAATCACTAGCCATATTCCCGGCCCGATCTCAACGCTTTAAAAGAAAATAAGGCAGTCACTAAATGAAAGCCAGTCACCTCAGAGCCCACGAGCAAGTGCCTGTGGACCCCCAGGTTGAAGTCTCAGTCTGTGCATGTCGCAGGAGACGTATTAGTGTGGGGCTAACGGCTTAGGACAGCTGAGGCTCTTGTGCTGGGCTCACAGAGCAAGTGCACTGGTCACAGCTGAGCAACATATCTGTGGGCTTGCCATTGGGTCCCTTGAGCTGCTAGAGATAAGGACCATTGGATGCAGCCAGAACCTGAGCCTGGAGGCCAGCATCAGTGATGAGATCCTGACTTGGTGCTTATAAACACATGCTGAGTCTACTTGGTGCTTATAAACATGCTGAGTCTACTTGGTGCTTATAAACATGTGCTGAGTCTACCTGGCACTTATAAACATGTGCCCAGTCTACTTGGTGCTCATAAACATATGCTGAGTCTACTTCAAAGGCCTGGGACACATCCATCACGTAGAGGCACAGGGACATTGTGTTTGGGGGTCACCTGCATTCGTTTATTCAGCAAAGCCACATCACATGCTTGTTGTGTGTCTGGTGTAGAGTGAGACCCTGATGGTCATGCAAGAACAGGAAGACCAGGTTCCTGCATTCCTTCTTGGTGTGCTGCATGGACCAGTGACTTGGTGTAGGAAGAAGACCAGAGCAAACTGGGGGAAGGAGTGATGTGGATGAGCTGAGCTGTCATTTAAAATCTGATGAGCAGAAAATACCTCGCTGAGAAGGAACCTTCCAGCAAAGATCTGACACAGCAAAGAAGCAAACTGAGTGTCCCGTGGAAGTGCTGAGCAGGGTGGGGAGTGAGTGCAAAGGCCCTGGGGGTGAGTGCACAGGCCCTAGGAGGGGTGGGGGTGAGTGCAAAGGCCCCTGGGCAGGGTCGGGGGCGTAAATGCAAAGGCCCTGGGGCACAGTCCTGCCTGGGGATGACTGTCAGCCCCAGTCTAGTGGACTGGACAGAGAGAGGCAAGGGCAGGGGTGGCCAGGTGAGGTCAGCCTGTAGTGAGGGCCAAGTGGGAGGTTATTTAGGGGTCAAGTTGAGGTCACGCTCGGTAGGCTCCTCTTTGGGAGGAGAAATCAGAGTGTGTCCTTAGGGAGGGTTGGCATGGTTCCATTAGAAGTCGTCAGCACCGTGGACAGCACGATGTTGGCTTGGGCACAGAAGGGCCGTAGAGGCCAGAGGCACTGACATGGGTGGCTGTGACCACGGGCAGAAGAAGCCATCGGGTCCTAGGGCCTCTTCAGCCATGTTCCTTCCTTAGTTGGCCAAGAGTGTAGGGTAGCACGCCAGGGTCAGGGCTGGGGTCGAAGATCTGGGGGCCCAAGAGGAACTTTGTTTGCTTTAGGAAGCATCCGCCACTCACTAGGCTATGGGCTTGGGTGCATGTGGAAGTCAATGGTTTCTGCATCGTTTGGGGACAGATTTCCACGTGGGTGCACACCCTGGCCTCTCCCTGCCTCACACACACACGGCTCCTTCTGCTGCAAAGTCCTGTCTTTTCCAGCCCTGACTCACTTCCTCCAAGCCTCGGGGTCCAGGCCAAGTATGCACCTCCCTTTCCAGGGCAGCCTGTCCCCTCAGCTCACTGTGTGGCCTTGATACTATATCGTCAGTCCGCTTCCCTCACACCGGCTGAGTAAAGGGGCTAGAGTGGTTGCACTCCTACTGTGCGGCACACACTATGCACACGTACCATCATGGATGCTTTAAGAGCAGTGGTGGCCGCTTATCCACTCATCCAGGCTTTTACTTGCTGTCCTATAACTAGATCAGCAATAGCAGGCATTTTATTCTCCCCACATGGCCAATGAGCAAACTCAGCGAGATGGAGACAGTGTATGTGCTGTGACAAGACTCTGTGACTGTGTCAAAGGCAGGACTTGAATCCTACGTGGAATGCAGTAGGTACATAAACTGTGCTGAACTGCTGTGAGAAGGTATCAACAAACATGAACACACAGTAGAGGTGAAACTGAGCCTCAGGTCCACGAAGGCCTGACAGAAAAGACACTGAGTTTTGTTTTGTGAACACAGACCCCAAGCCTCTCTCACTAAGCATCTAGCCCAGTCCCACCTGTGCATTCTCTGCCCCCAGAAGCCCCTGGGCCACACCCCCAACCCCTCAACCCCACGGTTCTCACCAGGCCAGCAAGGAAGTCAAGTGGTCAGGTGTGGTGGGGTCCGGACTCAGGGGAGGGGAGGTCACAAACGCCGCCGCCTTGGCCCAGTTCTTGCTCCAGTAGTGGGTGCCATCGGTCCCCAGGCTGGCAGCTATGGGCTCGCCGAAGACGAGGGGGCCTTGAGGGGTAAACACAAGGAATACGGTCATAGCCAACAGCTTCTGTGCTGACATACAAAAGGGAAGTCTGCAGAAGAGACCAGCTGGAGGCTGATCACCAGGCACTTTCCTCCCAGGCAACACCACGGGATACCCTGTGAGCACCAAACCTCACACCCTTCATGTGCTTCCTGGGGATGGCTCCAGCCGAGCTGCCTGGCAGCCTCTGGCCATAGCTGCTGCCGTCTGTTTTTAGACACTGCTATCACAGCCTCCTTTGCTGGGCTCACAATGGGAGGCAGAGGTGCATTTGCAGTCTTGGTTTGGTTCAGCCTGAGTCAATCCTCCATCGCAGTCTGGTCCCAGGGTTGTTACATTTAGAAGGTGATTTCGGGAAACACTGGCTAGGAATCAAGGAACGACCCAGAGAGGAGGAGAAGCCAGGAAGAGGGGACTGTCACCAGCTCCCAGCTACGGACCATGAACTCCACTCTGCCAGGGAGCCCGGGAGGCATGGGGCAGTCTGGGGGTCATCCTGAAGTTAGGGTACTGGGGTGTATCTCCATAGCCACTGCTGGTGGGCTGCCTCCTGAGAACTGGGTTCCAGAAGCCCAGATTCCTTCTGAACACACCACAGGTGGTTCCAGGGTGGCGGGACACCGCGACGGCCCCTGCCGCAGTTTCCCGGACCATTCTGCTGTCAAGAGGAGACTGGCTTTGAACTTCAGCAGAGCAGGTCTGCCCAGCAGCACTGAGATACTCTTAACTAGTACTGCCCACCCCAGCAGCCATGATGGAGGCCACAGGTGGCTCTGGAGTACCTTAAAGTGATCATGCCATGTAATCGTATCACATGATAGTGCCAGTTAAAAACGCCCTCTCAAATTCTCTTCGTTTAAATGCACATTGTTTTATGTGGCTCGTGGTCACATTCTGGCTCAGTAGCTCCACACAAGGCCTCCTTAACTTCCTGCCCCCTGCTGTTCCATTCTGATTTCTGTGTCCTCTGTGAGCCTGGGCTTCCAGATCCAGAAGATGGAGCAAAGCCCAGGCAAGCTGTGCCACTCAAGCCTCCATTTGTGAGCCTGGTCTTCAAAACAGTAAAACAAGGTCTTGGGGGCTCAGAGCTGCTCTGGCCTATCGGGTAGCCACAGGTGGCTATGGAGCATCTGAGGGCATGTGTAGCTAGTCAGAATTGACAGTGTTGTACATGTAAAATATGCCAGAGATTTGGAGACAGTACATTTAAAAACTGAGGTCAAATTAAAAAAAATTAATGATTTTTGTGCTGATGACGTACTAAAATAATATTTCAGGTATTGATTGCATTACTTATCTCATTGCTGTGACAAGATGCCCCAGAAAAGCAACTTCATGAAGGACGGGTTTATTCTGGCTCACAGCTGACAAGGGGAGGTGCGGTGGCAGCCTGAGGCGGCTGGTCACTTCGCAGCCACAGGCAGAAGCAGAGAAAAGGGTGAGGGCACTCAGCCCAACCTCTCCTGTTTGTTCAGGCTGAGACCCCAGCCCAGGGGATGGTGCCGCCCACGTGCAGGGTGGGTTTTCTCTCCTCAGTTAAACCATGAGGCAAGGACCATTACCCTGGCCACAAAAGAGGAGGTGGAGGCTCAGAGCTTGTCGGGACATGTGGTGTGCTAAGACTCAAACTGCGCAAACACACTCAAGGACACACCCGTGATAAGTCTCTTGAGTGATTTTGAATCCCGTCAAGGGTGCGGAGAGATGGTTCAGCAGTTAGAGGACCCAGGTTCCGTTTCCACCACTCACATGGTAGCTAACAACTCTCTGTAACTTCAGTGCCTTCTTCTGGCTTCCACAGGCATTGCACACACATGGTGCACTTTCAGACACAGGCAAAACAATCATACAGATAAACATAAATAAAACAAAAACTATTTTGTCAAAATCCAGTCAAGTGGACGCAGATGAACCCTCACAGATCTATTAAGTATGTGCATTAATTTATTAAACTCCTTAAGTTTATGGCTGTGATGGACATAGTGTTGTGGAAAGGACAGATGTGGGGGCTATGTTGTCCTTATTGCTGATTTTATCATGGCTGTCTCCATTGGCCCATGGTCAGTCTCACATCCAGTGTTGTGGAAAGGACAGATGTGGGGGCTATGTTGTCATTGCTGATTTTATCATGGCTGTCTCCATTGGCCCATGGTCAGTCTCACATCACTCAGAGACAGTAGTCAGGGATGGCCCTGTCCATGTAGTGGGTGTCCTACTTGGGTTCTTGCCCTGAATTCCCTCAAGGATGGGCTGGGGTCTGGAAGTGTAAGCCAAATAAATGCTTTCCCCCCTCAATTGCTTTTGGTTGTGGTTTTTGTCTTGGTCACAGAAAGGGAACTAGAATGGGGCGGTTGGTGGGGGGCTTGTCAGGCTTGTCTGAGTCTTAGAGCTGGGTAGCTGACCTATGCTAGCATTCCTCCAAGGCCAGCTCCTGCTGCCCCTGCACTGTAGGTTCCAGGAAAATGCCTCCCTCCTTCCCTCGGGCCCTGCAGTGACCATGAGCGCAGTCTCCTAATGGAAGCCCTGGGCGGAGCCCAGAAGAGCCATGTCAGGTGAAGAACCCAGGAAGTGGCCCAGAAGAGGACAGAGGATGCGGGGTCTGAAGGTCATCTCTCCCTCGTCATCAGCTTCACATGAAACCCAGGAGAGGCACTAAAGCCAGCAAAGCCACCAGGACACAGGTCTCATTTGACCCCAGGAGGCAGGGACCATTACCGTGAGAAGCTCAAAGCTTCTCAGGAACAAATGGTGCATTAGGACCCAAACTTAAAACCCACTCCATGCTATGCAACCCCAGGCCGCCCCTTCAGCGCTGAAGGTGGCCAGCTCCTGGCAGGCCTCTGCCCTGAACGCCCCTCTGTAACCCAGCTGCCCCTCAGGAGGATGAACACTACCTACCCCTCTTCCTGGCCATGGCGATGATATCTGCTGCACTCTTGCTCATGACCTTGGTGATGTACACAGGGCAATTAATCCGGCCTGCAATGGCGATGGCCCGGAACACAGCCTCGGCCTCCAGCTGGGGGACAGAACAAACAAAAGGATAGCATTGCGGGGGCTAGGGGCAGAGGGGGAAATGGCAGCCACTGAGAGCTCCCAGGACTCTCTCAGAATCCATGTCCTTCCACACTTCTCACTGAAATGTTCTTAGAAGAAAAAATAAGTGAAAATAAATCTGTCAGGAGGGTTAAGAGACAGATGGGTGTCTTGGACCTTGACTGGAAACAGTCTGCAGGTTTTGTTAGGGACTCTGTGTTCCCCCGTGTTTCCCAAGGAACACTGTATAAACATCAGGTCATTCCTGTGTCTGACTAGCATGTGTTATTCATTCACTAAATCTGTGGACCTTGGGGCCAGTTTGTTTAATCTCTACCTGCTCTAGACCAACCACACCAGCAGGACCAGCAGCCAAACCACCGTGAGGATTTCTATTTGGGGGTTGCTTTTAATTGACAATCTGCTGTGGCTCCAAGCTTGGTGCTTCTAGAAGAGTTTCAGGACATTCCACTCTGGGGTGGAGCTGCTCATTAAATACCCTGACACAACAGCAAGGAGAGAAGGGAACTGAGAGGGGAAGCAGGAATGGACCGAGCTGAGGAGAGGGGAGGAAGGGAGGAAGAAGAGAACCCAGCAGAGAGGAGGTGAGGGGCCTGGGGTGACTAGGCTGTTCCAGCTAAAGGGCTCTGGAATTTACTTAGCCCCCAAGTGCTGAGTGGGGAGTCCTCACCTCCTCGGGTCTGCTCAGAGCGTGGCCTTCCGGACCTGTGATGCCCATCTCCAAGATCCGTTTTTGTTCCTAGGAGACAATCGTGAATGAGCCAGAGTTGAGAGGAAGTGACTCCTCTAAACCCTTGCTGGGAATGGAGCAGAGAAGGTCCTTGGTAGGTGGCTCCTATAAGGCCTGACAGTGGGCTGAGGATAAACAGCTGCTCCATCCACCACCTTCACCTGCCCCCGCTCCCTGCACCCCACATGTGCACATCTCTCCACCAACACCCTCTTCATCTGCCCTCCCTCTGAACCCCAAATGTCCACATCCCCTATGCACACCCACAGCAATATCTATACCACTCTAGATCTCCCAGAACCAAAGAGAGGAAGGAGGATGCAAGGTTTGAATACAGCTGCTCCCATCAAAACTCAGAGAGCCACTGGGCCCCCATGTGGTGGTGTTGAGAGGTAAGAGGCCAGGAAGAGGGGATGCAGGCAGCAGGGGATGTTGACACCCTTCTGTGGGATTTTCATCTCAGGAATGGGCTAGTTCTGGCAAGAGTGTTTTTTACAAAACAAGCCTGGCTCCTCCCTACACTCTCACATAACCACATTTTTCAGCATGCACCTGCCTCCCTCTTCTGGTTTTCACCTGGCCTGGGGCAGCAGGGAGCCTTCATCAGAAGCTTATCAGAAGCTGGCACCACACTTTTGGACTGCCAAAACTACACTCCTCAACCATAATTCTTTTCTTATGTCTGGGCTCAGGTATTTTGTTACAGCCACAGAAAGGAACTGAAACAGAAAATTTGTCCCAGGAACTGGGGTTGTTGCTATACTGATACCCGAAAAAGTGGGCGTGGTGTTGAACCAAGTGATGGGCAGAGATGGGTGAGGGACAATCCTGGAATTCCCTAAACACAGTGTTAAGGTGTTCTGTGGGGGGTGTGGGGGCGTTCAGAAGGTAAGACCATTACAGGAAGTGTTTGGCTTCTGAGACTGGGTGAGAGGTCACAGTCAGAGAGCAAGCAGGTGCTACAAGGAAGGAAAGGCCATTCTACAGGGTCCAGAGAGATGAGGATGTCTCCTGTGGAACTGGAGGGGGTCACGCCTGTCCCAGATCTGTGCTGTCCCGGCCTGTGGGCTTTCATGGAAAACAAGGCTTGAGAGTGAAGATGCTGGACTTTGGGCACAGAAGGAACTGTGTGGAGACTTCTAACCACTTAGGTTGAAATAAAGAGGAGAAAGAATTATGTAGAAAGAATTCATAACTTCAAAGGAAGGAGAGCACAGGAAAAGTCCCAGTCAGGACATGTAAAGAATAAAAAAGGTGTGACCAGCCAAAGAGATCTGGAACAGCTGTAGACCCAGGCAGGAATGCACTGTGGCAAACACTTCTGGAAGAGAGTGAGGCGATGTGGCTGACGATGTGGCTGACGGTGGGGGAGGAGGAGGCTGACCCGAGTCAGGGAGCCCGAGCTGAGTGCTGAGCTGTGGGAAAGGCCTGGAGGCCTTGCAGGGCTCAAAATGCAGCCCCTCCACCACAGGCTCGGAAGGACAGGGCCTTGAGGACTCAAAGCGCCAGTTTCCCAGGGCTGCAGTGGGTCCCCTGCACTCTACCAATGATATGGCTCCCACTACCTCTCCAAGCGGCAAACCCTGACAGCGTCCACCTGCAGCTACTTCCATAGATGTACCGAAAGTAGGAGCTGTGGGGTCCTGGTGGCTCCTACCTAGATGGCCAAAGAGCTCTGGAACAGCTGTAGACCCAGGCAGGAATGCACTGTGGCAAACACTTCTGGTGTTTGCTGGTGGAGCTTTGGGAGAGAGGGCCCCACCCCTGGGACCCCACTATGTTAACACCAATAGCAACATGCAACACCTGCCCCAGAAAGCCACAGGCACCTAGGTGGTGACCCTAACCCCAGGAGCAGCCAATCATGAGGTAGGGCTGTCCAGAGCCTTGGAGCCTGGCCTCTGCCCCAGTGTGTCCAGGAGGTAGAACATAGCGTGAAAGATTATTCTGGGTTGAAGACCTAATGCCTACGCTGCTGGGTCTGAGACTTACTGCTCTAGGTTGGACCATTCCTGTTTCTGGAAGAGGAAGCTCTGCCCTGTGTTCTGTCTGCATCTTGAAGCAGACCCTTTGCTTTCAATTTTACCAGCTCTCTAGGAATTTGAGTCTCAGATGACTCAAGCTTTGGATTCCGGGGTTGATGTTGAAGCAGTTAAGAACTGGGACGGCTGGGACAGAGTGAATGCATTTCGCATGTGGGGTAGAAGTGAAGTTTGGGGGGCAAAGGGGCAGCAGGAATATTCTTCCTCTAAAACTTCCTGCTCTAATGCTGCTGAGAGGTGAGGGGCCTTTGTAAGTGGCTGAGGCCACTAAGAGGGACCGATGCTTCTCTTGGGAGATCCCACTGTCTGGAGAGTGGGTCAGGGACCACCAGAGCAGCTGTCAGCAGGCAAGCCCAGTGCTGCCCACCATGCCCACCATCCCCCTCCCACTTAATCTCCCATGGGCCCTCTCTTCTCTTCCACTTTTCTGCCCAGCTGTCCATGTTCCTCCTTAGGAGTCAAGCAGATGCTGGCACCAGGCCTGTAGATATCCAGAACTGAGTTCCAAAGTAAGGTAAAGTGCTTGCTGTGTGCTGGTTAGCTTTTGTCAACTTGAAACAAACTAGAGCCACCTGGGAAGAGGAACCCTCAGCTGAGGAATTTCCTCCATCAGATTGGCCTTTGGACTTGTCTGTGAGGCATTCTCTTGTTTGCTAATGGATATAGGAGGTCCAAGCCCACCACAGGTGGTGCCATCCCTGGGCAGACGGGCCGAGGCTGTATGAGAAAGGTAGCTGAGCAAGCCAGGGGAAGCCAGCCAGCGAGCAGTGTTCCTCCATGGCCTCTGCTTCAGTTCCTGCCTCCAGGTTCCTGCCTCCGGTTCCTGCTTTGACCTCCCTCTATGATGGACTGTAACTTGTAAGATGAAATAAACCCTTTCCTCCTCAAGTTGGTTTTGGCTAATGTTTTATCACAGGAATAGAAAACAAACTAAGACACCATGCAAATCTGAAACCTGAGTTCAATCCCAGAACCTACCAAAAATAAAAAATAAAAAAAAATAGAAAAGAAAAGCTGAATGCCTGTAATCCCAGCATGGGGGAGGCACAGACAGGCAGATCCCTGGGGCTCCCCAGCCAACCAGCCTAGCTGGATCAGTGAGTCCCAAGCCAGTGAGAGATCTTGCCTCAAAAAACAGAGTGGGCCAGGCATGGTGGTACATGACTTTAGTTCTAGCATTCAGGAGGCAGAGCCAGGCGGATCTCTATGAGATCAAGACCAGTCTGGTCTATATGGAATAGATTCCAGGTCTGCTGGGGCTACAGGGAAACCCCATCTCAAAACACAGACAAAAGAAGAAAAAAGCAAAAACAAAAACAGGGCACAGCCACTGAGGGAGACACCTGAGGTTGCCTTCGACCTCCAGTGCACACATGCACCTCACATGAGCATGTGCGCACGTGCGCGCGCACACACACACACACACACCACACACACACGACAAACCTCTTTATAACTAACCCAGTCTGGTATTCTGTTACAGTGATCGACCCCGACACACAAGGTTCTAAGAACTGATCTTCAGTGGCCATCCACCAGCCACCACCCACTACCCACCACTCTGCCAATCTGAGTCTCCCTGTGGGGCTCTCCTCTAGGGAGGTGAGATCAGAGAATGCAGAGTGAGTCCCACATTCTGACTGAGCATCTGTGACTTTGGGGAGGAGGCTCTTTGGGCTGCAGTTCCTCTTCTGGGCCGACTATATCCTAGGCACCAGAGCAAGCAGAGGTGGCACCTGCGTAAATGCCCACGTGGCACCTGTGCTGTGGCGAGAGCCGTGGCCCCAGCCTCACTGTCTGCTGTGGTTTCCTCTCCTGACATCTGTCTCTCTAGTGGGAAACCACTGCCTCCCATCTCTCCTCTCACCCTGACCGGGTCACCCGAGCTGACGGCTCACCTTCAGATCCGTCTGTTCCCATGCTTCTAGCCCCAGGAATGCTTTGATTTCTTCCCATCTCTGCGCACATTGCCCACAGCCAGCTGGGCTGCTGCTAATTTTAGCTTCCAATTTCTATGTCATTGTCCTGGAACATATCCCTGCCACGAGCTCCCAGCTCTACCAGCCAGGAAGGAGGTCACAATTCCAGCTGTGTGTCTACAGCCAGTGAGCACAAGTTTATCACGAGAGCATGAATTAGAAAACATTTCCAAGTTCAACAGCTATGTGGGTTGAAGGGAATAGGAAATTATTTCAGACACTGAAGCTGGGGTTTGTGAGGCATTTTTGGAAACCTTACCAAAAGATTTTATGATAAGAAATCTTGAAGCTAAATTGTTTAAATGGCTGTTACTATTTCTATAGGAAGGGAAGGATGAAGGGATGGAAGGAGGAAAGGGAGGGAGGGAAGTAAAATGGTGATGTAATAGGACAGAGACAAAGACAAGACAGTGTATGATTTAGTGGAATGATTGCCTTTCTCTTCTGAGACTCAAGTAAACATGCAGAAAAATGCCCCCCACCCCCAC
>NW_008355812.1:39412-53755 GCF_000622305.1 Nannospalax galili
GTCACCGACCAGTACTGAGAAGCCAGACTGTGGCCATTTACACAAAGTTTAACAGCCAGGAAAGTGACACGTGGAGGTCCGGGGGGCGCCCAATGCTCAGCACCTTGCAGGTTGAGAACACAAACGGGTGTGTGTCCCTTCTGAGGAAGACTGACTTCCACCTCCTTTCTTTCACTTGTGTGAATGGGAAAAGGCCTACAAAGTTCAAGGAGGCAGCTGGACTCCAAAATCCTCCTGGGCTGGAAGCAGGCAGAGATATCCACTCAGCTCAAACATAGTCTTCCTTTCATAAAAAGATGGATGGCTCAGGTGAAAACAAGAACTGGATGATGGCACTGGGAGTCACGGAGCAATGTGCTGGTGCTGTTGTGACCAGTGCATACATCTACACCAGAAGCACCCGACTTCCTCCTCCCTGCCAGTAACCACAGCAGACAGTGCTCTCTGCCCATCACACCTGTGTCCTTTGTCCTTTCTGTCTCCTTCAGGTATCATCTCCCTCACCGCACACCTGCTTCCTCCCACCCAATCTCTCTCTCCCTTTCTATTTTTTTCTGAGGGGCTCAGGATGGAACCCAGGGCTTCAACCATGCTAGGCAAGTCCTCTATGATTGAGCCACACCCCAGGCAGCCTCTCTCCTGATGGGGTAGACCCCTGCCGGCCGCCTCTCTCCTGATGGGGTAGACCCCTGCTGGCCTCCTGACTTTGTCTTTTCCCATCAAGGTCCCCATCCCACAACCACAAGAACCAGTATGCGTTTGTGTCTCATCCCACCCAGAACCATCACACGGCCACAGCCTCTTTCAAGCCAGAGACTGAGTCCCACAGACACAGTATCATTTAATCCTCACAACAGCTCTATGAGGTGGTGATTAGGGTGCACCAGAGTCTCCATGGGGAAAAGTCCTCTGTCTGGAGTTATCCAGGGTCACCTGGCTGAGGATGCAGGTGACTGGACTCCCAGACACACTGCCCCTGACCAGGCAGCCTCTCTCCTGATGGGGTAGACCCCTGCCGGCCGTCTCTCTCCTGATGGGATAGACCCCTGCCGGCTGCCTCTCTCCTGATGGGGTAGACCCCTGCTGGCCTCCTGACTTTTGTCTTTTCCCATCAAGGTCCCCATCCCACAACCACAAGAACCAGTATGCGTTTGTGTCTCATCCCACCCAGAACCATCACACGGCCACAGCCTCTTTCAAGCCAGAGACTGAGTCCCACAGACACAGTATCATTTAATCCTCACAACAGCTCTATGAGGTGGTGATTAGGGTGCACCAGAGTCTCCATGGGGAAAAGTCCTCTGCCTGGAGTTATCCAGGGTCACCTGGCTGAGGATGCAGGTGACTGGACTCCCAGACACACTGCCCCTGATACCACCTCTTCCCATCTGCAGGGCACTGGCATTTCCATTTAGAAATTCACCTGCCCCTCTAGTTACCTGATCCCCCTGATGCAGGGGAGAATATAGACTTCAGCAACTTGCCAGTGCCCACACTGCAGGCAGATGAACGCCTCTTATCCGTGCCTCTGGTATGACATCTGGTGCTCAGTTCCATGTATCCCCAAGGATGCACACCCCCCCATACAGTAAATTTTGCAAGAGGTCCCCTTTGAGGTAGAAATGGGAACCTCACAGCACTCACCTGAGCTATCAAGTCTCCATTTTCCGCATGGACCATGACCACAGCTCCCAGCCCCTTAAGGAAGGTGAAGGCTTCATAGAGCTAAGGAAGGAGAAATGGGGCTGGTGAGAATGAAGCCGCAGTAAGCAGCTCCTGCATTTACAAGGCTCCGCTCACACCCATAGCCATCCTGCAGCCTCTGCAGACCTCAGGGGTCACCACCTTCCACTTCAAAAGGCAGGCAGCTGGGGGGGGTCAAACTACCCAAAAGTGCAGGGTGGCAGGGTGACGCTCCCATCTCCTCCGCTTCTCTTTGGGTGCAAACTGCCCACGGGGGGGGCTGCTTTTAGATGTGGACTGTAGGTGGGGGAGGCACGAAGCACTTTAGGGGACCCCCACCCAGAGGCCACTGGCTGACATCTGCTCCAAGGCCTCCATAGACCAGTGTAAGAAAGAAATGTGTAAGTCACAATTCTGCCCACGTACTACACAATACTGCTTCCAAGAACCAACTTCCGACTTCTAGAACACCCTCCGTGGTTGCATCAAAGGCCCCACGCATCCTGAGTAAGTTATCTCTATGATCTGAAGTGCTTCTTTAAAGGGCAGGACAAGGAGAGGTCCTCCCACTATCTAGGTCTGTGTAGTGGCCAATGAGTGTTTCCAAACAACCGTGTGGCCCCACTATGTGCCAACACAGTCCTAGCATTTTCAACTGTGCTAAGTCACTCAGTCCTCTGACAACCTCGATAAGGCAGAGGATATTATGAGGCTCAAGCCCAGAGAGGGTGGAAAGATGTCCCAAGCTGCACAGCAAGCAGCAGGTATGGCAGGCCCGCACCAGCATCCACAGTCTCCTCTACCATACTAACACACACAGACGAGGGAAAGGGGAAGGAGCTGCGCCAGGGCTCCAGTGGGGAGGAGGTGGGCAATGGAAAGCAAGTCCACAGGTGTCTTATCTCTTCACACCCAAGGCTGGAGATTTCTCTGATGAGGAAACTTGGCTTGTCTGATGTCTTCCATGTGTTGAAGGCTCCCTCTGCAGAGCCAATGAATGCAATGGTTCCAATGTCACCTGTGCCCCAGAACCAACGGTTTGGCTTTCAGGAAGTAGGTATGCCTAAGGCAGCTCCCAGATCTATGTTGAGCTCCAAGCAGCTACGTGTTAATGAGCTGCCCAGGGAATGCTGGGAAAGAGCCGTGCCAGGGATCCCAGACTCCGACCCCAATCTCCCTTCAGGAAGGAATGGAGGTCCAGGAGGAGCAACGGTCGCGCTGCACTCAGTCCTGGGTGTGGACCTGAGCTCGGGCTTTGAAGCTTGCCCCTGTCTAGCCGAGCTGACCCTGGCTGACATGGGTAGGAAGGAGAAGGTTGACTCAGGGCCTACCTGGCTGTCAGACATTTGATACAGGTCCTTATAGGCCATGTAGACTTGAAAAGAATTGATGCCTGTTTCAAAATAAAAACAGAGAAAAACACGCTTAAGTAGAACATGAATCCAATAAATCAATGATCAAATGTAGCAACTGTCAGAAAAGAGGGTGTCGAGAGGTCCACAGTGGGGCACCACACCTCGCTGGGGGCTGGGTCAGTCCCAGAAACCTTCGGGGTGAGAGCACACCTGAGAAGAATCTGAAGGGGAACGAAGGAATCTGGGGGAGGGGGACATGGAACAGGAAGAGGGGGTGGGAACTGTTCAGATGAGGGGAGAGGTAAAGTTCGCCGCACAACCAGTTCAAACCTCACACTCCAGTGCACTGGCACACATGATGTGCAAGCACCACCTCAATCTAGTGCATGGGTCTTCCACAGCTAGGGAGAAGGTGAAGTTCGCCGCACAACCGGTTCAAACCTCACACTCCAGTGCATTGGCACACACGATGTGCAAGCACCACCTCAATCTAGTGCATGGGTCTTCCACAGCTAGGGAGAAAGAACCCAGGCTGAGTGTGGGAAGGGGTTCAAAAAGGTAGAAAGGACAGGACTCGATGTGGGGAGCAGTTCAGGGGTGCAGGAGACAGATGAGGGCTGGTCCTGAATTCCTCCTCAGGTTGCCTGAGGACAGAGGCTAAGTCTTAATGTGTCGTTTTGTCTTACTCATCTGGGACGTGTAATATGTGACTTGGGTTTGCAGATAGAACCAGGAAACTATGGCTGAGGAAAAGAAGAATTTGAGGTGTCCTAGTTTGTCTCTCCAATGCTGTGACAAAACACTCTGACCACTACCAACTTGGGGAGGAAAGGGTTTATTTATCTTACATCTCCTGGGTCACAGTTCATCTGGGAGCCCAAGGTAGGAACTCAGGGCAGGAACCTGGAGGCAGGAGCTAGCGCACAGGCCATGGAGGAATGTTGCTTACTGGGCTGCTCCCCTGGCCCTTGCCCAGCTTGCTCTCTTATCCAACACAGGCCTACCTGCTCAGGGATGGCACTACCCACAGTGGGCTGGGCCCTCCCACATCACTCATCAAGAAGATGCCCCTCAGACATGGCCACAGGCCAGTCCAATAGAGGCAATTCCCCAGTTGAGGCTCCCAGTTGAGTGTCAAGTTGACACTAACACTATCCAGCACATGAGGGGAAAGTATTAAAGGGGATGAAACTTCTTTTATACTGAACAATAATAAAGATAAGCCAAGAGTCCTCTGAACTGTAGAATATCATGGCAACAAAAATTCCTTCTCTCAAAAGAATAGGAAGAGAGCTAGTGAGAGGTCACTTTACTGCCTTAAGTGCTTTGTTAGTTTTTAAAGAAGAGAGAAAAAATATGTAAACCAAACAAGTTTCCAGGACATGCAATTTTAAAGATGAAAATATACAAGTGATCAGAAGTTACAAAAGAGACAAGAGCAGAAATTAAAAATTAGAAGCAGGAGGCAGAACAAGTAAACACACTCCAACACTAGCTTCTGGGGAGAAATGGATAAAGTTACCTCATACCTCAAGATCTCATGACAAATCATGACAGATGTGACTTGCTATCAGTGGAAACCTGCAAGCTAATTATTGGAAACAAAATATAGCCTGGCATAGTGGTGCATGACTTTAATCTCAGCCCTCAGGAGGCAGAAGCAGGCAGGTCTCTATGAGATTGAGTCCAGCCTGGTCTACATAGCAGGTTCCAGGCTAGCTGGTGCTACAGAGAGACCCTGTCTCAAATAAATAAATCAGAAAAGAAAACAAAATGTTAGGGTTTGCATGTGAAATGTCCCCCACAGTCTCCTTTGTTTAACACTTGGAGCCCTGTTGATGGTGCTCTTGGGAGGCTGAGATGAGGCCTGATTGGGGGAAGTGGGTTATTGGCAGGGGGGCTTGAGATTTGTTGACTGACCTCACTTCCTGTCCTTTCCCTGCTTACTATTCTGCTATGTAAATAATTATCACATGTTCCTACCAACCACAGAAGAACCCCCACCATGTCTTTCTCCTCCATGAAGGACCATACCCTCACACTAAGAGTCCAAAGAAACCTCTCACTGCATGTAGCTTCTTTTAGATATTTCATTACAATGAAATGAAAAGGTAAAAGACAAATATGCCTGCAGCAAGTTTAGCAGATTTTAAAATGCTTCTTAGAAAACATCAGACAGCAGTCACTTTGGGGGCAGGAGGCCCAAGGGAGTCTATGGAGAGAAAGGGCCAGGTTCTGGTCTAAGCAGAGCAATCTCATAATAACGCATGTCATATTTTGGTCTGTATGGTTTTTCATGTCTGTGTTTTATCAAGTTTTTTTTTTTTCTTTTTTTTTTTTTTTTGAGACAGGGTCTTCCTGTAATCCCAGCTGACCTGGAACTCACTATGCAGTCCAGGCTGGCCTTGAACTCACAAAGATCTGCCTTCCTCTGCCTCCAAGTGCTGGGATTAAAGGCATGTACCATCACACCAGGCTTTATAAAGGTTTTTATTTTCTTTTTAATTATATATGCATGCGTATATACATATGTGCACATGACTGCAGGTGCCCACAGAAGCCAGAAGAGAGAGTTGGATCTGCTGGAGCTGGAGTCACAGACATGTATGAACCAACCAATACAGGTGCTAGAACCCAAACTTGGAGCTTCTGTAAAATCAGTACACTCTCTTAAATGCTGGGTCATCTCTTTAGTCCCTTATTTCATATTAAAACATTAAAATCAAAACAAAGAAGCAAAAACACTAAAGGTAAACCATATTTTGGGAAATTTAAGAAAAAAGTGCACCTCTAATTTGTGAGATAAGACAAAAATTTGGTGATCAATGAAACCTCCCAGATCCACAAATCCCATAATAGCAGATTTCTCTCAAAAGGACCCTCAGAACACAGCACAGAGTACCTGTCCATAGGATGCAGACTGCATACAGTGCTTATCCACAGAACACCAGTTCTAAAGAGTGTGCTGAGTGCCTATCCATAGCACTGGCTGCACTGAGCACCTGTCCACAGAATAGCAGTTCTAAAGATTTCACAGAGCACCTATCCACAGCACACTAATTCTAAAAACTGCACAGAGCACATATGGGGCTGTCAGCAGACTCCCAATATGCCCTCCAGTTCTGAGGATGTTGGTAAACTTCCTAGTAACTTGGCCAGGTGGTAACCTTGGAAATGGCATGGTGACAATATGAGCCAGACACAGTCCAGGGCTAGGCACCTGGCAGGCGCTAGGCTGAGATGAGGGACAGAGTTCACTGGTTACCAAAGCACACCTGGCTGACCTATATAACAGATAGACATCCAGAAAGTGGGCTGCTCCATCTACCACAGGGACTGGGGTAAAAGAGAGTGAAGGCCAGGCTAGGAGAGGAAGACAGAGAACAGCAGGCTCCCAGTCTGCATCCCTACATACCATCTCTGTTGTTAAGGTAAATCTGAGCTATGTGGCCCAGTTCTCAGGGGTGAGTATCTATAACGGATGAGGAAAGGTGAAATTCAACAGTAACATACGAGTCTGTGTGACAGGACTTGGCACAGTTGTTTTTTTAATTGTTTATGTGTATGAATGTTTTGCCTGCATGTGTGTAAGTGCACCTGTGTTGTGCAATGTCCACGTAGGCCAGAAGAGGGAATTGAATCCCCTGGAACTGGAGTTACAGATGGTTGTTAGCACTGTGTGGTTGCTAGGAATCAAAACCAGGACCTCTGGAAGTCCTGGAAGTCAGTACTCTTAACTGCTGAGCCATCTCTCCAGCCCCAACAATTATGTATCTTAAGAAAACTCAAGAAGAGACTAAACAAGGAACACTTCCCAAACTCCATGAGTCAACATGTCTTTTTCTCACTCGTCAGATCTACACTGAGTAGTTCTAGGTACACAGAGCATCTGAGAAGCTGGAGGCGCATGCTGTGAAGACGGCAGGCAAGGCACTGTTCACAGTCTAGTGGAAAAGACAGGATACAGGAAGTCAGCGGGACAACTTCAGGTCGGAACGGGAACTAAAGAGAAATCTATCAGGCTGAGAACTTATGGAAAATCCCAGACTTTTTCGGACGATCTTAGGACTTGCTTGGATCCGCAAAACGAAGCGGAATTGATGCTGCACAAGTTCTATGTGTAGGCCACGGGGACTTTCAGCTCCCACTCGCCTTCCTGGAACTATTACATGAGGGGACAACTTCAGGTCGGACGGGAACTAAAGAGAAATCTATCAGGCTGAGAACTTATGGAAAATCCCAGACTTTTTCGGATGATCTTAGGACTTGCTTGGATCAGGACTTGCTTGGATCCGCAAAACAAAGCGGAATTGATGCTGCACAAGTTCTGTGTAGGCCACGGGGACTTTCAGCTCCCACTCGCCTTCCTGGAACTATTACATGAGGGAACCCACCAAGCGTGCTGAGAACAGGCCATGGGGACAGCACCATGCCAGCCAGTCTAGATGAAGAAGACAGTTGTGAACAGCTTGACTGCCCAGCTGAGCCCAAACTGAAATGCCCACTAGAAGTGTTCAGAGAAAATAAACAACAGATGATTTTTACTAATTGTGATCATACAACATAAAATTGGCAGCCATAACCATTTCCAGTGAGCAACTCTGGCACTAAGCAATTCCCAGTGGCATGCACTCATGGCCACCATCAATGTCCATGTTCATCTGGTGAACTAGAAGCTCTGACCCCATTAGACACTGGCTCCCTGCTGTGGTCTGAATGGGAGATCATCCTCACAGGCTCACATGCTAGGAGTGGGGCTGCCAGCTGTTGGACTTTGGGATGTGACTGGATCCTGAGGGCTCTGACATAATCCTGTCATGGATTCATGATAGGATGGTGTTATTGGGGAGGGGGCCTAGCTGAAGGAAGTTGGTCACTGGGGGCATCATGATAGGATGGCGTTATTGGGGTGGGGCCTAGCTGAAGGAAGTAGGTCACTGGGGGCATCATGATAGGATGGTGTTATTGGGGAGGGGCCTAGCTGAAGGAAGTAGGTCACTGGGGGCATGCTCTAGGAAGGTGCACCTTATGCCCTGCCCTTTCTGTTCTTCCTGCTTCCTGTCCCCGAGGAGGGGAGCTGCTCTGTTTCACTATCCCTGCCAGGATGTTCTGTCTCACTCTGAGCAAATCGATGAAGCAGCTGGCCCTGGGCTGAAACCCACCAAACTGAGAGCCAGTGTAGATCTTTTCTCCTTCTAAATGGTTTCTAGTTCCCTCAGGGAGCTCATGTCATAGTGGGGAGATGGGGATAGACAGCCTCACTGAGTAACTGAGTAGTCTAACCCTTGATGGAGCTGTGTGGGGACTACTGGGCAGGCAGGAGATCTAAGATAACATCAGAAGGCTTTCCTAAGGAAGCACAGCTCAGCCACAAATGAAAGACTCACTGAGCAGAGGCAGGAGGGTGTTTCCAGGAGGGGAGGTTACAGGAGACAAGGAAGCATTCTATAAAGTTGGTTGGACATTTAGAAACCTGTACAAGCACCTAGAATTTTCCCTGGAAGTTGCCAATCAGGAAAAGGAAAAGGAGGGCTGGAGAGATGGTTCAGTAGTTAGGAGCACTGGCTGCTTTTGCAAAGGACCTGGGTTCGATTCCCAGCACCCACATGGCAGCTAACAACCATCCATAACTCTAGTTTCAGGGGATCCAACGCCCTCTTTGAACTCTGTGGGCACTGTACAACATGGGTGCACTTACATACAGGCAGTAATCAGGAAAAGGAAAAGGAGGGCTGGAGAGATGGTTCAGTAGTTAGGAACACTGGCTGCTTTTGCAAAGGACCTGGGTTAGATTCCCAGCACCCACATGGCAGCTAACAACCATCCATAACTCTAGTTTCAGGGGATCCAACGCCCTCTTTGAACTCTGTGGGCACTGTACAACATGGGTGCACTTACATACAGGCAGGCAATACACTCATAAAACGAAATAAAATATGTTTTTAAATATTTTATTTATTATTTTTAGCCAACACCCTCTTTGAACTCTGTGGGCATTGTACAACATGGGTGCACTTACATACAGGCAGGCAATATACTCATAAAACGAAATAAAATATGTTTTTAAATATTTTATTTATTATTTTTATTTTATGTGTATGCATGTATTATCTTCATGTAGGTGAGTGCACCCGTGTCATGCAATGGTCATGGAGGACAGAAGAGGCTGTCGGATCCCCTGGGACTGAAGTTACAGACAGTTGTTAGCTGCCATGTGGGTGCTGGGAATCGAACCCAGGTCTTCTGCAAGAGCAGTTGGTGTTATCCACTGAGCCATCTCTGCAGCCCCCAAAATAAAATGTTTTAAAAAAAATAAAATAAAATAAAATAAAGGAAAAGGCTCCCCAGTCTCAGGGAACAATGCCACGAACACCAAAGTCCCAGCAAACATCCCCTTCCCAGCAGAGTGTGGCCGTCGCTTGTCCCCGAAGGGCACATGGCTCTTGTGCTCCCTCCATGAGTCTTTTCTTCCCATATTCACACATGGGCTAATAGTTACACGGAAACTGGTTCAGATCATCGTTAGGTGAGAACAGAGAAATCGTAACAGCAGGCTCTCTCAAGTGAGGACTATGTGGGAAGAGGGATTCTGTGCTGTGTGAGTCACAGCAGCTGCCACAGAGGACTGCACTCACACGCCAGGAGGACATGCCTGCACACACAGGGACCCCAAAGTTAGGAGAGGAAAGGAGACAGTTGGATAGTCACACAGGGAAAATTCTGCACAAACTATGAGCAGAATTAGTGATTAAAGAACAGCAATGAAAGCCACAGTGGGACTGGCCCTACAGTTAGTAAGGGCTCACAACCACAGCAACACTCACTGCAGCATGCGGGGGTCAGGGACTCGGATGTGGGCCTACGCTTGCATGAATGGGGGCATCTTCCAAGAAATCAACTGGCCATAAGTATCATGGTCCCTGAAAATGTTAAAACCTTCACATTTTATAATCTCATTTCTAGACATCTAAGAAAATCCTAAGAAAGCCAAACAAATGTTTATGCATAGAGGCATCCACTGAACACAGTTTATCATAAAACAGAAAACTAAATGCTCAATAAAAAGAAAAGAGCAAATGAGCTATTACATTCCATAAAATGAGCTGTTAGAAAGTTACTGATGGAGGGAATGTTACTCATAAAATGTTAAATGAAGAGAAGATTCTGAATTACCACAATCACAGAACCACATAAGAGGAAAAAAGTCACCAAAATAGTCAAGGATTTGGAGGCAATAACACTTAACATCAATGGCACATTGAGATTAGAGGCAGAAACAGAGTGGAGGGAAATATTGTCTTGATTTTCTGATTTTATATACTAGAGTCAATAGTTCTCTTACAGTGAGGAAATATAGTGCTTGTGTTAAGCACTAAAGCATACCCCAGTGCCCCTTGAATTGCCTATATTCCAGGCTCCTCCTCTCAAAGCTCTGGATGGTTCCCTCTGGACTGACCACCCATGTCCAACTGCTGGTCATATCCCTCCTATCTCTGTCCAATTGTGATGGACAACTGAACATGTCTACACTGGGCAGAGTTACCTAGTATGAGGCCAAGTAGGGGAATCAGGTGGACCACAGAGATATATGGCCACATACATTACTCTCAGAGTCAGACAGACAACCAACATTTCAGAATCAAAGAGCAATGGCAAAGGTATACCCAGCAAGACCCAAGTAACGGCTTTAGGGCACTGAAGGGCTAAAGCAACTCTCGTGGACAATGAGGAAAGGGTGTCTGGCTGGGTCTTGAGGGAGAGCAGTATTTGACAGGCCAGGTGGAGAAAGGACATTCCTATGGGGGAAATGAGCTATGCAGAGGCCAGCCATGAGGGGTCGAGAACAGCATCCAGGATGAGGGGTACTCAGGAAGGGTTATGACACAGAAAGGAGTGAGGCTAGACCAGCAGAGGTCTCCCAAGCCAGGCTATGAAATTGGAGCCTAAGGAGAAGACAAACTCCATGAAGAGGGAAACTGTGCTTCCGTCATTGAGCAGAGGTGTGAAGCTCTGAGCTGGGCTCAGTTTAGAAGTAGCTAAGGGGATTTTTAACCCCAGATACATTCTGGGGTCCATTCTTGGCTTTCACTGACCTTTGTCCTGCACCAGCACCTCCAGCTCCTCCCGAACACCATCGTACCAGCTTGTGATGTCCACATGGAGGGAGTAGTCACAGCAAGATTTGGTATCTGCTGCTTCATGCCACTTCTCGAAGGAAGTCAGAAGGCTGGATCCAGGTTCAGGAACAACATGGTCAACTGGGATAGAGACACATGTGTCATGATGCTTAGAACCTGAGTTGTTCCAACAGTGGCCACATCACCTCCCAAGACCATCACCATCATGCCTACCAATAGAACCACCAACACCATCGCCATCACCACCATCATCACCATCATCACTATCGCCATCACCACCACCATCATCCCATCATCCCATTACCACCATCACCATCATGACCACCACCACCATCACCACCACCATCACCACCATCACACCACCACTATCATCACCATCATCATCACTACCACCATCACCACCACCACTACTATCATCACCATCATCATCACCACCATCATCATCACCATCACCACTATAATCACCACGATCGCCCCCATCATCCCTATCCTATCACCTTGTCATAATCATCATCACCACCACCACCACCACCGCTATCCTTTTCTATATCATTCCCAACATTATTATTATTGCTGTCACCAAAATTGTCAGCATCATTGCCAGAATTACCAGCAGCAGTAGCATCACCACCACCATCTTCAGGCTCTGTCACAACTATGCTCCCCATTGTCACCACTGCCACTGTCCACATCCTCCCTGCTCACCAGTTTCTCACTATGCATCAGTACAGGAGCTTACGTCAATGCCCTCATTTAATCCCCACAACCATCCGTGAGGTGAGAATTAACAACCTCCCTTGCAGATGAAGGCCCTGATGCTCAAAGGACGCCGGGTTCATGAAAAGGTCTTAGCAACCAAGAAAAGTGAACTTCGCCATCTCTTTTTCAAAGACTGTCTAAAACATAAAGCAGATCAAAGACAGGCGCCTCCCGTCCTAAACTTCACGTGATGTTACTTACCCTAGTGGCTCTGCCTACTCTGCTCTCCCACCCCACAGCCAGGCATCCACAGACATCAGCACACAAGAGTCTGTCTCTCCTCTCTCATACTCCCCACCAACTACTGCAGATGGTACAGTGCCCATTTCTTTGTGTCTTCAAAACTCCTGGGAAAACCCAGGCCTCACTTTCCACACTCTCTGCCCAGAAAGTGACTTCCTCTCTCTTCAAACTTGTTCTTGGTTGACTTCCACGACAGAGAATCTTCTGGCATTTTCTGGCTCTCTGTCCTGCTTCTTCAGATGTTTTATCTCTTCTTGCAGACCCCTCTTCTACTTTTCCAGAGCCTCCTGCAGCATTGCCCCCCCGCAAAAAACTGGGAACTGCCCAGCTGAGGAGGACTTCAACACCTAACAGTTCTACAAGCCCAGCATCAAAGCCTTCTGAGGAGACAAACCCAGTAACCCACTCTCCTTCTACCAGGCCCTACCTCTTAAAGGTAGGTGAGTTGACGGCCTATATAAAGAGCTTGAGTCCTGCTTGGTGACCTCTCCCCATCACACATGTCCACATGTTCACACCATGAAGCTATTTGCCATGTGTGACTCAGAGGCTGAGAAGAGTCTCTGAATCTCAGACCTTCGGCTCTCCCAAACTATGACCTTAAATAAACATACCCAGCCTCGGATACCTTGTAATAGCAATAGAAAACAAACCAATCCCGAGGCTGTTTGTTATGTCGCATTAGCACAGCATTACTACAGCAAAACTGATTAATACTGATTAATACACACCAATTCCTAGTTATGGCTCTCTGTCCTGCTTCTTCAGATGTTTTATCTCTTCTTGCAGACCCCTCTTCTACTTTTCCAGAGCCTCCTGCAGCATTGCCCCCCACAAAAAACTGGGAACTGCCCAGCTGAGGAGGGCTTCAACACCTAACAGTTCTAGAAGCCCAGCATCAAAGCCTTCTGAGGAGACAAACCTGGTGACCCACTCTCCTTCTACCAGGCCCTACCTCTTAAAGGTAGGTGAGTTAACGGTCTATATAAAGAGCTTGAGTCCTGCTCGGTGACCTCTCCCCATCACACATGTCCACATGTTCACACCATGAAGCTATTTGCCATGTGTGACTCAGAGGCTGAGAAGAGTCTCTGAATCTCAGACCTTCGGCTCTCCCAAACTATGAGCTTAAATAAACATACCCAGCCTCAGACACCTTGTAATAGCAATAGAAAACAAACCAATCCCGAGGCTGTTTGTTATGTCGCATTAGCACAGCATTACTACAGCAAAACTGATTAATACTGATTAATACACACCAATTCCTAGTTATGGAATCCTGAACAAATGAGCTCACTCTGTGCATCTATTTTCCCATTTGTAATAATATCTATGTCATTGCTTTCAAAACCTTAGCTCAAACTTAGTTTCTATTCAAGTATATTCCCAATGTATCCAGGTATGAAGAAGCATCCGACAAATCCAGCCTGAACTTGTTTTGGGTACATGCACAGCAAGGCAACCCGTGTCCTCAGAGTGAACTTTTACAAATATTTGATTTATTATTTTTATTTTATGTATATGAGTGTATTGCCTGCATGTATGTAAGTGCATATATATCATGTAATGCCTGTGGAGGTCAAAAGAGGATGTTGGATTCCCTGGAATAGACAGTTATTAGCCACCATGTGGGTGCTTGGACCTGAACCCAGGTCCTCTGTTAGAGCAGCCAGTGCTCTTAACCACTAAGCCATCTCTCCTACCCCCTCAAAGTAAACTTTTAAAGAGAAAACCCCCTATTTACCATCTTATGTCTGCATAATTGGGTGTGCACATGATTAAAATAGGATGCATTATCGGAAGAAGCACGCACAGTGAAAGTTATGGCCTAATCTATCAATCAAAACAGAGACCCACCTCACCATGCCCTGTAGCAACCAAGCAGGAAGCCCCAAACCATGATCAGGGCCCCTGAGCATCTTCACCCATGAAGCTCACTGGGATCTTGCTGTGGTGTGTTCTGATCTGTTCTACAGCTTTGCTTTAAACAGCTTCTTTGCTACTTTTACAAATCTGTGTGAGCTTTTGTTTCAATTCCAAGAACCTTCAAACACCCACCTGGACCATGAGTAACAATTTTGCCTTGATACACACTGAAGTAAATTTTTTTAGTTCTTTCATTTGTTTTTGTTTGAGACAGGGTCTCCCTGTAGCCACAAATGGCC
>NW_008355812.1:55232-83575 GCF_000622305.1 Nannospalax galili
CATGAGCAGACTTGAGGGCTCAGGGTCTGTGATCTAATGATTAAATCCACCAGAGTCTCCTGGCCTGGCTGTCTGGAAGGTTCCAGGGGAGAAGGTGACAGAGCTGAACCAGGAGAGAAGAAACCAGCGTCTCCACCAGGTGGCTGAGCGTCTCCACCAGGTGGCTGAGCGTCTCCGGAGGATATTTTAGTCACTTCTCGCAGTTCCCAGGGGAAACAGAGAAGGAACACAGCAGGGCAGCAACAGGCCCGTCAGCCACACAAGCTCCACAGACACTGTTAGACGAGCCATGCTGCCACACACCCCACTATTCTTATGCTAAATCCTAACCCCCAGCAATTCAGAATATGACTGTATTTAGGACAGGATCTTCACAGAGGTGAAGGTAAAATGTGTGGGCCCTAATCCTGCGGGGAAGATGCGTGGCCCTTTCACGAAAGCAGAGGCCCTACTGCAGAGCCGAGCCTCCCCTGGACACCGTATGGATCATTCATTTAATTCTCACAGTGTTCTTTCAGAAAAGGAGGGTCCAGTAGGAACTCCCAGGAGAGGCAGCGAGGCCCAGTGAGGCAGGTGTGGGCTATAGAACCCCACATACACATAGCCCAGAGTGCAAGTGTCCAGGGAACGCCAGTCCCTGTGGCTCAGCACCTGCCCGGGTGCTCAGCAAGTGCTCTTGGTACCATCCATTCTTACCTCCTGCTGACCTCCCTAATCTCCCAAGATTAGAACAGGCTGGGCAGAAGGAAGGCAGTGGCCAGCCCACTCCCGAGTTCCCCTCTTCACTGTGCTTTGCACAGGCAGTCCCTTCTAATGACCCAGTAACCCCAGCATCCTCTTCCTTCTCTCCTTCCCCCTCCTCCCTCCTCTTCATCGTCCATCTTTTCTCCCTCCTCCTCCCTCCTCCTCCTTTCTCTCCCTCCTCCCTCTTCCTCCTTGTTCCCTCCTCCTTTCTTCTCTCTTCTTTCCTCTCCTCCTCTCCTTCCTCCTCGCTCTTCCTCCTCAAAGCACACGCAGCCCCAGGCTGGTCCTAACAAGGCCCCTTCCAACCTGACCTCACTTTGCTCCTCATCTCCTCCCCTTTCGTTCCTGTACCATTCAACCAGCCTAGTCCCAGGCGGCCTTCTCCTCCCCTCCCTCTCCTCTTCCAGACCTCACGGGGAGTGTGAGCAGCAGGGAATCACAGCCACTTCATGTCAAAACAGAGAGCAGTGAGGATTCTATCACAGCCAATGAATCATGAGAGGTCACAGAGATGCCATGGCCTGGTGTTATGGGCTTAGTGGACCCCCAAAAGGCATGTTGAAGCCCCAGCCACTGCTCAAGTGGCTGTGTTTGGAGACAAGGACTTTAGGAACATAGAAAGGATTAAATGAGGTTGCAAATGTGAATCCCTAACCCAATAGGACCAGTGTCCTTATAACAAGAGATACTCCCGGTCACACAGAAAGACTGTGGTCACAGCAAGAAGGTGGTCATTTGGAGCCAAGGACAGAGGCCTTGACAGAAATCAACCTCTGATGGTACCTGGATCCCAGACCTCCAGAACTGGGAGAAATAAATCTGTCTTTCAAGCCACCCAGTCTGGCATTTTGACACAACAACCTGAAGCTGATCCCATCCCCAGGTCACCACAAACAGGGCAGAATAGGGAGCCACAGGGACGGCAGGGGAAAGTACAGTCCCAGGAGGCTTTCCCTCTGTGAGGAAGTCCCCTTCTTTTGTGATGCCTTGGCCCAGGTCCAGCAACTTGGCAGGGTGGAGACAGATGTTAGGAGGTGGGGTGAGGGCACCATCCCTAACCTGCCCTGCAGTGAGGGCAGAAAACCACACTCATGGTAACAAAATGGGTCATCACCTGCCTTGAACACCTGAGGAACAGCATCGATTGGGATGGGCATCCTGGGTGTCTAGTGCAGCATGGTACAGAGCAGGGCCTCTGTACGTGCCAGCCTAACTTCCTGCCCTGTACTGCTGACATGCAGGAACACAGCACACTGGGGTGCAACACCAACCTTTCACACGGTGTCAGGCCAGGAATCCCAGGGGGACTTAAAACACTTTAACATTTTGTTTGCAACTCACTTGATGAGTCCATCTTCCAGGTAGACGTCGGCATAAAAGGACTGGTCATCGTTGATGATCCGTCCACCTTTGAGGAGAAGCCGGTCGCTCTGAAAAGCAAAGCAAAGAGTTAGGCCACTTGGAGGAGTCAAGAGCTGCATGTTCCTATAAGTTTTGACATAAAAGTCTCAGGTATCTTCAAAAACAAAGCATGGAGCAAAGCCCTGGACCCCCCGCAGCTCCAACCCTCCTCTGCTCATAATGTACCAAGCTCACCTGCTATATCTCCCACTGCCAAAAGCTTTTTGCTTTGGCTAGGTATTTTAAATGCTTTAATTTCATTTTATTAGTCTCGTGTGAGAGAGTATGTATGTGAGGAAGGGGAATTCACATGCCATGGCACAACTGTGGAGGTCGGAGGACAACTTCTAGGAGTTGGTTCTCTCCTTCCACCTTTACTTGGGTTCTGGGGTTTGAACATGGGTCACTGGGCTTGAGCAGCAAGCCCTTTACTCACGGAGCCATCTTGTCAACTCCTGCTGCTCATTTGAACAACAAACCACATCACTACATTGTTCTACCTATAGAAACTTCAGAACATTATCTCTAACCGTTGAGGATGTACATGGTTCTGTGTGTGTGCATGTGTGTGTGTGTGTGTGTGTGTGTGTGGTGTGTGTTTGTATGTGTCTGTGCACATGTGTTCATGTACATGCAGAGGCAAGAGGTAAACTTCGGTGTCTTCCCCAGTTGCTCACCTTATTTTTTGTGACACAGTCTCTCACTGAACCTGGAGCTCACTGACTGGGCTAGGCTGTCCTGAACACCAGGAGCCTCCTGTCTTGCCTCCCCAGAGCCAGGATTACAGGCACACACTGCCAGGCCTGGCTTTTTAAGTGGGTGCTGGAGATAGGAACTTGGATCCTCAAGCTTGCACAATCAGGATTTTACGGACAGCCATCTCCTCGGCCTCCTTCTAAGAGTTTAAATAAACATAAGTGTGCTTTTCGATTCCTACTGGCCTGATTAACACCACTTCCTTTATCCAAGTCCCCAGTCAATTTTACTGATTTTTCTCAAGAAATGTCTTTTCGCAGCAGGTCGCTTTAATTCAGGATGCACACGTGGCCCAGTGCGCCTACTCTGGGCTCTCTGCAGCCTTTTGCTACCAACACTGGCCCTTCTCTCAGGAGCGTCCTTCATTGGATGGAGAAACTGGGTCATTTGTAAAACAAGAATATCTTAAGCCGTTCTTTGAATATGATAACTATCAATTTGGAGGCATTGTAAGACATAGTGAAAGAATCTTTTTAAAAGCCCATCCCTTTTGCACATGGATCATTCTGATGTTCTCTGTCTGTCCCTCCTTCCCATAACTGTGACTCTGGACATTCATCCTTGCCATCACCCACGCATGGATAAAAATTTAGCTGATTATCTCAGCTCCCAGGCAGGGATGGGCCCTGAGGAGCCAGAGAACACAGGAGCAGCTAGGGTCTGCTCTCCTGGGCTGATGGATGAGAGGTAGAGATTTAACAAATTGTGGGGTTGATGGGGGTCAAGAAAGAAAACAAGAGTAGGGAGCAGGGAAGGAGCTGCTGGCCTCATCTGGGGGATAGAAAGGGCACGTTCAGAACTATAAACAAGTTGAGAGAGGCTGGACCACACAAAATGCTGGAAAAGCAGGAAGCCGAGGCTGCGTGGTCTGGACACCACAAATGCCGTGGTCTGGACACCACAAATGCCGTGGTCTGGACACAACAACAAATGCCGTGGTCTGGACACCACAAATGCCGTGGTCTGGACACAACAACAAATGCCGTGGTCTGGACACCACAAATGCCGTGGTCTGGACACAACAACAAATGCCGTGGTCTGGACACCACAAATGCCGTGGTCTGGACACCACAAATGCCATGCGAGGCTCTGGGGCCTTGCTTTCATCTTGCTGTAAGTTTGTCCCAAGTTATAACAAGTTCTTCATGATTCCAAATTTAACAATACCTACAAAACATTCTACTCAATGGACGTGTGACTGTTTACTCATTCCCCCAGTGTAGACTTACATGACTTCCCATTTCATTCAATGATACCTAAGATCTTGGGCATGACTTTGTTCTTGGTTGAAGTGATTGTTAGCCAAAATTCTCAGAAACTTAACCAGTGGTCAAACAGCACAAACCTTATTGATGGCTCTTAATAAATCCAACCACAGTATGTCCCAACACTGTTGCCCAAGGTGTCAGTCATGGGAGCACTCAGGCAGTCCTGGGAGCACCCAGGCCTTAGTGTCAGACATGGGAGTACTCAGGCCTGCTTAGCATTAGTGCTTTCTCTTTTGCATCTTTTTTAATTTCCTCTGTGTGTTTATTCACTATTTTCATGGTCCCCAAGCCCCATTCCTTGGGTAAGGAGTCTTGACAACCAACAGGAAGAATCTAGTCCCCTGAAGCAGAGCTTGGCGGCTTGCAGAGGGTGAGTGTGGATCTGGCTAACAGTGGGCAGCCAGAGCTAGAGCCCGCCAGGACCCTGAAATGCTGATGATGAGCATTCAGGAGGGTCCCCAAGGCCATGACCTCAGTGATCACTCTGGCCATGGCATCTACCATGAGAGGGAGGCAGGACAAGCAAGCCCAGCCAAGGGTTCAAGCCTAACTAAAGAAGTGAGATACTTACTGAGCAGGAACAGCATAGAGTCTGCAGCCCTAAAAAAATGTGAGATCTTGTTCAGGCCCATTACTGTGGATTCCCACTACCATGGCATAGCTCATATGTCCCACCTCACAGCTCTGTACAGTGTCACCTGAAAGTCCTTCCATCCCCACCCTGTGGGAGCACCACACCCTGCCACCAGCCAATTGCTCCTATGCACTACACCTGATTTATGTTCTCATGATGTCTCACAAGAACCATGAGGTTCTCATAGCACACTCTCATGAGGTATGAGACTACATGTCACATGGGTGAGATTTACATGTCTAGCTAAACTGTGGCTTGCCCTACTAGCTTCCAAGCTGTTGCTGTGATAAAACACTGACCCAAAGCAACTTGGGGAGGAAAGGATTTACTATAGCTTACACTTCCAGGGCTCAGTCCATCACTGAAGGAAGTTGGGGCAGGAACCATGGAGGAAATGCTTCTTACAGGCTCCTTCACTGGCTCGGCTGCCTTTTTATACAGCCCAGGACCACCTGCTTAAATATGGCACCGCCCACAGTGGACTGGATACTCCCACATCAATCTTTAATTAAGACAAGTCCTCACAGGCAAGGCCACAGGACAATCTTGTCAGGGAAATTCATCAATTGAAGTTCCCTCTTCCCAAGGTGACTCTAGGTTGTATCAAGTTAACAATAAAAACTAAGCAGGGTAGGTGGATATATTGAAAGATGAATGAATGGATGGATGGGTGAGTAGACGGATGTGTGAGTGTGTGGATGGGTGAACAGATATAGTAAAGGATGGATGGACCCATGGATAACAAGGTAGATGAGTGGATGGATGGTAAAGGAGAATGGATGGGTGAGTGGATACACTGAAGGATGATGGGTGGATGGATGCCCTGACCTGCTTGAACTGGCCCTTGAAAGATAAGTAGGGGAGGATAGAGATAAAAGAGATGACAGCACTGAGTCAAGGGAGGGAAGAAGTGTCACACGCCATTCCCCAGTAGGAGGGTCTCTAGAGTGAGACTTCAAGATCAGTCACTTTCCAGCCCGACAACTTTCCCTGTGTTCCAAATGCAAGATCTGGCCATCATGCTGCAGCCCCAGAATGAGACCTTGGAGGACACCCCAGGACAAGGGAGAGAAGAGGCCTGGGCCCTGCATGTCTAGGAAGCACAGACAAGCAGGAGGGCAGGCGTCCCCAGAAGCAGAAAGAAGGCAAATGTAAGTCATCTGCAGCTGGTGTACGGGCTGCCAAAACCTGGCCACCCGCAGGGAGTAGTGTTGGCTGTGTCACATTTAATAGCGGGTTTCTCAGGCTCAGCCTGAAAGGAGGTGTTTAAGTGTGTGGTGTGCCAAGTAAGCCCCAGCATGCTCTGTGTTTCTAGAGTCAGATGGTGGAACTTGTGCTCAAACCCACCCCTCCAACTAACTCGAGGTACTGTGTGTGAAAGGGACCACCGGGGATCAGGTGCCAAGATCCTTCTTGGAAAAAAAAATACACACACACACAAGGAAAGAGCTGCTGTATCTTATTTTCTTTCTGAAAACCAGTGCTCTTCTAAGCCCCCTGCCCATATGTATTCAGTTGGAGAGGTGTGCATGTGCTTGCATGCATGTGTCAAGGTAAGATGTCATCCTCTAGAACAGTCTACCTTCTTTGAGAGAAAGTCTCTCATTGGCCTGAAGCTCACCAATTGGGCTAGGCTGGCTGGCCAGTGAGCCCCAGGGATACCTATCTGTCTCTCCAGTGCTGTGATTACCAGCACACCACCATGTCAGGTCTTCCACACACGCGCTTACCAATGAGCATCTCCCCAGCACTTCCCTGGCATTTTCAAAGCCATCTCTGCCCAGCTCCTTCTTAGAGGCACTTTAGAAGGTGCTGCACCAGACCAGGGTTCCCAGGTGCAGGGAATTCAGAAAATCATGCACAGAAGCAAGCCTACTCTTCCCGGCAGCTCGCTCAGAGCCATCCCCTGCCGACGAGTGCTGTGTAATGAAGACTCGGGAGAGGAGTGTGCACAGCTTCTTGAAACCCATGCTTTGGTGGTGCAGCAATCTAGTGGGGTCATTTCCATAAAAACACCCTGGGAAAAGTGCTTTGATGGCCGCATTCTCTGTGAGGACTTGCATGAAATGGTGGTTGTCGGGGGGCAGCTGGTTCTGGCCTGACATGGCACAGAATTGAAATTCAGGAACGTCAGTGGCCTCCAGCTTTGTAAAGTAACTAGATGCGGATTAGACTCAGGGTCTCTCAACTCCCTGTCCATGTGTACCCCCAAACCACCCTGATAGCACATTTAAAATAGTTCACACTTTAGAGTTCATGTCATCCATAAGCAGATGGAATCTAGAAACATCCCAAACTGATTCAGGGACCCTGCGCTCTAAGGGTCCTTTTATAAGTAAATACTCATAAAGGGGCTGGGGAGACAGCTCAGTCAGTAAAGAGTTCCATCCCCAGAATTCACATAGAGAAAGCCAGGCTTGATGGTGCTTCCACGTAATCCCAGTACCAGGGAAGCAGAGACAGGCAGTTCATTGGCCAAACAGCCCAGCCTACTCAGTCAGTTCCACGTAAAATGAGACATTGTGTGCCCGCCCCCACAAAAGGCAGGTGGCACATGGGGAGCAACACCTAAGGTTATACTCTGGCCCACACACACACACACGCACTCACATGCATGCACAATAAAAACCCTCATAGGGCTTGGGGATGTGGCTCAGCTTTATACATTTGTCTAACACACACAAGGCCTTAGAACCCATTCCCAGCACCAATAAAAACAAACTCTCCTACAACTGTGCCACAAAGTTTTACTATATGTAAACTGTTGTATTTACACAGTCTGTGTATACATACATATTTGAAAGATTGAAATATAGAATTCATGCATTTAAAAGGGAACATAGTGATGTGGTTGCCCGCTGCCTCTCGCGGAATCACTGAGGACTAAATGCTCAGCAGATTCAAGCAGCCGCGAGCTCTGGGTAAACAGCACCACTTACACATTTGTAAGAAAATGAAGAACACCTGTGAGAATTTTAAGAAAAATCTAGCAGCTGATAATAACATACTTGGCTTGCTCCACAGTGACAGCAATAGTGTGAAAGGAGCTGTGCTCAGCTTGGCTCGTGTCCTTGCACCAGTATTTTGTAAGAACAAAACGCCCAGAGCTGACAGCAGAGGGCTCCATGCCATACCCCTTACCATGATTCTGACTAATGTCTCCACACCTCAGCTTCCTCATCTGTAAAACTGGAATAACTGGGGACATGGGAGTGCCGAGCACAGGCCTAGCAGATGCATGTTCTCTGCCATTTCTGTGGCAGGAACTGCCTTTCATAAACAGCTGTTTCCAGGGCTAGGGCTATGGCTTTGTTGTAGAGCAACCTAGCATTCACGAGGCCTGGTTCGATCCCCAGCACCACACACATGAATGCAATTGTATAAACAGTTGTCTATGGAAGGAGTGTGTACAGTGAAAAAAAGCTCTCTCTCTTAAGGTTGTTCAGGCCAGCAAGTGAGATTAACACCACCAGGCCTTTGCAGTCCTGAGTGGAAAAGTCATGAGGATGGAGGGATGAACAGAGGGACAGGAGACACAGAAGAGACCTCCACTCATTACCCTGAGAGGGGAAAAAAGCTCATTCTCAGCCTGAAGACTGAGTAGGGAAGAGTCCCATGGTAAGAGAGAAAAGAGACTCCAGGGAAGGGGTCCCACCAGGAAAGGAGCCCAGTAAGAGTGGTCTGGGAAGGGAGTCCTTTGGCTAAAATACAGCTCCTCCCCATATGTAAAGGGCATTTGACTCCAGGACCACCCACAGATACCAAAATCCACACAGGCGCCAGTCCCTCATATAAACAGTGCAGTATTTGCATCCAACCTGTATCCATCCTCCCAAATATTTACATTATCCCTAGGTTCCTTGTCATACCAACCCCAATGTAAATGCTATGGAAATCATCATTAGGCTCCGCTGTTTAGGGAATGTGGATGAGGAAAAATGTCTGTGCTTGTTCGACACAGATGCAAATTACTATCCGCTATGTTCCATCTGTGGTTGGCTGACATGGATGTTGAACCCACAGATATGAGAGCTGACTTTATACTCTTGGAGTGGATGCGTGGAGCAGCCTGCAGCTGTGGGACCCAGAGGACAGGAATATTCTTCACGGCAGGAAGTCTAGGCTCTGCGTGATGATGATGTGCTGTTTCTACAGAGAAAGAACTCATTTGTCCTTACACCAGATCTGGGCACAAGTATCTTACACCAGTATCTTTCTGGTCTCCTCAGAGCTGGGCTCTCTCAGTGAGACAAGTGGTGCCAAATTCACAAGGAGTGTCAAGGAACCCAGAAGTCTAGTGCTAGAACTTGGTCTTCAAGAAAACGTCAAATAATAATATACATAAATACAGAATCAAATATGATGGTACGATCACATCAGTGGCTTATCACTTGGCTACTCAACTGTTTTACAAGAAGTTTTTAAGGACAAACCAAAAATAATAAAATATTAGAAGAAAAAGCAAAACACAGAACTCACCGCCTGGCAGTCCCTGGAAGGGAAGTGGATCTTTCAGTGACTGACCCTGGATGTCCCTCTGTGTTGTCACAGCAGTAAGATGCACACCTTCCCCAACATCCCAGCATACACTTGTCTGATCACACAAGCTCATTTGCTGCTGAGCTGGCCTTCTTTTATGGCCAGAGAATCCCATGCATTTCATCCCTATGTGCCCAGTAACTATCAAGGGGCCCACAGTGTTCAGCAAATGTTTGCTGAGTGGGCAGAGAGGCAGGTGTCAGATGGAAGCAAGGAAAGAGGAAGGCGGAGGAAAAAAGGAAGTTTGGAGAGGGGGACTGAGGAAGGGAAGATGGTGAGACAGAGATGATCCCTTCTGGGGAGCTGGCTCCACGGTTAGGAGCACTGGTTGCTCAGTTCCCAGCACCCACATGATGGCTAACAACCATCCATAATTCCAGTTCCAGGGGATCAAAGACCCTCTTCTGTCCCCCCTCAGGCATTGCATGTATGCTGTACACAAACATGCAGGCAATACACTCATACACATAAAATAAAAATAAATTATATGTGTATGACTGTATTGCCTACATGTGTGTAAGTGCACCCATGTCATGCAATGCCTGAGGGGGGGCAGAAGAGGGTCTTTGATCCCCTGGAACTGGAGTTATGGATGGTTGTTAGTCACTATGTGGGTGCTGGGAACTGAACCTGGGTCCTCTGCAAGAGCAACCAGTGAGTGCTCTTAATGGCTGAGCCATCTCTCCAGCCCCCAAATAAATAATTTTGAAAGAATGATTTACAAGGAAAGGAAAGAGGGACGTAAAAGAAGAGAAGACGGTGGAGGCTGACAGGTGATGCATCTGCATCTCTTCTGTGTTTTGTGCCCTGAGGAGTCTGCCCTGCAGTCTGGGGTGGGGGAGCACGGGGGGTTCAAGAGAGGTCACGTGCTGCCAACCCCGAGGGTCCATCTGAGCCCAGATGCTGGACAGCCATGGTGTTTGTCCTGCCAAGTGTTGTGAATTGGAAAGTAGCCCAGGCCAGGGGACAGCCCCTGCTTCAAACCCACCATTATCTCTCACCAGCCCCAACTGGGAGGAAAGCCGATGCCAGCAGGAGGCTTTGTTCTTCTCACAAATGTGTTTTGTGGAGCTCTAGTTTCAAAAATTAACTCAAAGCTTCAGGCATCTTAACCATACAACAGTATAATAAGTCACAGCTGGGAGTGGATCCAGATCACAGAGATGGCTTACATCCCCATCTATCCAGGAGAAGCTCGAAAGAATTCAGGGTCCTGGTTCCTGGTCATGGGTCCTGGATCTTACATCCTGTTCTCTTCCACATGGTAGATGAAATCCACCTTCTCCACAAAGGCAGCTGCTGGGAGCCACATAAAACCTACTGGGGTCTGTGAATCGTCACAGCAAAATGAGAGGTGCTATTCTTACCTAACTAACATTTATCCAAAAATCACAGGTTAGCAGCCATGGCTATCTGAAAAATAGCAGACTCAAAGCTGTTATTACAGACATGGACAGACAGTGATTTTGTCATCAAATGGGGGACGTTTGGGCTGAGTTCTGAAATACGAGAGGAAAGTCATAAAACTGGGAGTTGAATCTTCATGTAAAATGTGCCCATGGGGGGAGGAGCTGGAGAGAGGACTCAGTGGTTAAGGGCACTTACTGCTCTTCCAGGTTGAGTTCCCATCATGCACATGGCAGCTAATACCTCTCTAAAGGAGAGCTGATTTGGTGGTTAAGAGCATTTACCACTCTTCCAGAGGACCAGGGTTTGGTTCCCAGCACCCACATGGCAGCTAACACCCATCTGTAACTCCAGTTCCAAAGTTATCTGACGCCCTCTCCTGGTCTCCGTGGGCACCAAGCACACAGGTAGTGCATGTACATACATGCAGGCAATACACTCATATAGCTAAAATAAAAATAAATAAAATCTTTTTTTTGTTGGGTTTTTTTTTTGTGTGACAGGGTCTCCCTGTAGCCCCAGCTGTCCTGGAACTCATCGTGTACACCAAGCTGGCCTTGAACTCACAGAGATCTGCCTGCCTCTGCCTCCCAAGTGCTGGGATTAAAGTTGCCTGCATGTAGGTAAGTGCACCTGCGTCATGTAATGCTGGCGGAGGTCAGAAGAGGCTGTCGGATCCCCTAGGACTGGAGTTACAGTTGTTAGCTGCCATGTAGGTGCTGGGATTCGAACCTGGGTCTTCTGCAAGAACGACCAGTGTTCTTAACTGCTGAGCCATCTCTCCAGCCCCCCAATTTTTTTTTTTTTTAAGTGCATCCTTAGGCACAGGGCTCTGAAAGTCAGGCTCCCTGCTGCAGGTGAGAAACAGGTGTTGTGGATACTGTCCGTGGTCCTGAAATGCTGGCCGATCAGGCACTGAGGTCTCACCAAAGCTGGAGGCTGGCACTCCCTCTTCTTCCTCTTGTTCAGCCCTGCAGGTCCTGGGTGCTGGAAAATGTTTAGTCTTCACTTCCCCACAGAAGTAAAGTAACAAAGTAATTGTTTCCTAATGGACGTAGCTGGCTCCAAGTCTTCCTATCACCCTTTCAGTACTTTAATTCTCCAACTGGTGGGGGTCATGACTCGGTGTGCCCTCCCCTCTGATGCGCTGCCAGTGCTGAGCCTGGCACCTGAGGCTGATGGCTGAGGCACCGATTTGGAGAGGCTCCCAGGTTCCTGAGTGGGAAGGGGAAGAAAGCAAAGCTCAAGGTGACTAAAGGTGCAGCCAGTCCAACGGGATGAGAAAAGGCCTCCTTGTCAAAGGGAGATGAGAAAAGGCCTCCTTGTCAAAGGGAGATGAGAAAAGGCCTCCTCGTCAAAGGGAGAGCTGAAACTGAGCCTCGCAGAAACGTGGGAGGCCCCTTCTTGGTGGAAATGTGTCTATATGGGCATTGAACACGTGGAACTGGTTTTTCTTATGAAGAATGGACAATGAGGGCTAATCTGGAAAGTTCCTAGCCCTCCAAATGCTACCCTTGAGTGATGCTCACATTTGTACATTTGCAACTCAAATTTTCAATAGGTTAGGTAAGTGTTCAGAGGGGGCGGGGGAGGGAGGGAAGAAGAGAGAGGGGGGAGGGAGAGAGAAAGAGGGAGGGAGAGAGAGGGAGGGAGGGAGGAAGAAAGAGAGAGAAGGGAGAGAGAGAGAGAGACCATCCCTCTGATGGCCTACTAAATTCCAACCCAGATGCGTTTAAACAAGATTTTCCAGATGTAGATACAGAGCTAGGAGCTTACATCATTAAATGTTCTCAGATCTCTCAG
The DNA here is from genome assembly GCF_000622305.1 of Nannospalax galili. Taxonomy (NCBI): domain Eukaryota; kingdom Metazoa; phylum Chordata; class Mammalia; order Rodentia; family Spalacidae; genus Nannospalax; species Nannospalax galili. The sequence continues at coordinate 67,785 of NW_008355812.1, forward strand.
TGTGGACTGTCCACAGTAGGTTGTGCTTTTCACTACCAATTACTCCTACCCTCCCCACCCTTGCCATGCCCCAAGGTGGAAGCAGGCCTCCAGGGTGGTGATGGGTCTTGCCAATAGCTTCGACCAGCAGGAGTAAGCATCCAGCAAAGTGTTCAGAAGTGCTCCCACCCTCCCTCTTGTCAGTCTTCCTTTCACATGACCGAAGTGGCAGATGACCCAAAATGAGACGCTCGGAGAAGCAAACCTAACCCAGAGGCCCGGAGACGAATCTAGCTGAGCTCTGCCACTCACGACCCCTGATACAGTAAATATTCATGGCTGCAGAGCACCGGGGGTCGGGGGTGCTTGTTATGCGGCAATACTTCATCAAAGTGAACTGACGCATACAGAGGCTGTGTGCTGAATGGCTCGAACACTTCACACTGCCACAGCTTAGTTCCTGTCAGTAGTGACAGCCTCCTGCCCCGACCTCCCTTGCTCCACATCTCCCACCAGGCCTCCTCACAGCAAGTGCTACCACGAAGTCACACACATCTATTTATTTAGTCACACGAAAGCGTCCATGTGCCTTAGGAAATGTCTGTGGTCAGGAAACCTCTAGGAAAGGGGCCCAGGAAGTGGAAAGCAGCGTGAGACTGAATCTAATTAACACCCATTTATCCTTCTTTCTCCTGACTGAGGGCAGGGTGGCTTCTCCCTTTTTGAATCAGAAATACATGTGGTCCCCACAGACTACACTCTGCAGGCCTTTTCTGGCAATGTAGGCCTGTTTCTATGGCAACTGCAGTTGTGACAGCAGAATCTCAGGGCCCATCATACCTGCAGATGTTCAGAAAATATCCCCAGTGGGTGGAACATCTGATTGTAAAATGGCATGCTCTCCCAGGACACCAGTGGGAAGGGCCGTCCTGTTATCAGGGGAGGGTGGCACTGGCTAAACCCACATTGGTCTCTGTGTTCACTTTCATTCTTAAATTCTCCTAAGAAGAGTAGTTGCTATAAATGGGGAAACTCGGAGAAGTATTTTGCTCAAAGTCACACAGTTAAGTAACGGTGCCAGACAGTCCTTGGCACCTAGACAGCCTCCTCCTCTGAGTCCTTGGCACGAGTTATCCCAGAATAAGTGCATCTTCACTGTCTCCTAGTGACTGTGTATGAGCCTCAGCTCCCTCCTCTGCCAAATGGGGATAAGCAACAATAGACCACCCGTATCTGTCCAGCCATTTATTTAAGTGTGCACCTCATACCTGTGCCTCAGCTGTCCTGCTAGGAGGCTGTCAGTGTGGGCCAAGAAGGTAAGGCACATGAAGAAGTCCTGACCGTTTCAGAGGATGGCCTGGGGGCCGATACTGCCACAGAGCCCTACCTCGCTAAGAAATACTGGCAAGGCCTCCTGCACTCGCTACCTCACTGAGCACATATGTGATGGAGAGACAGTGTGGCTCACTGACTGAGGACACCCTGCAGAGACCATCCAGCCTGCGTTCTGAGCAGGTGCTATGACCAATTCTGTCACAGGGGCATGCTCACTTGTGCCTCAGTAACATGAAACTGACATGGGTTCACATATGGGCAACACTCGGAGCACCACCTGACAGGTCCATCAACGTGAGGAGCAGGATCTCACCAAGATGCTCGATTCATCTTCTGCTTCCCTAGTTTCCCACAGCCTGTCTTCATCTGTCTTGCTGTCATGGACTACCTGAAACTGGTAACTTACTAACTAGTACAAGTTTATTTGGGTTGTGGCTGCAGAGACTAGGAAGTCCAAGAGCACGGTGCTGTCGTGTGGCAAAGACCTCTGTGTGCTGTCATCCCAGAGTAGAGGCCAAAGGGCAAGGGAGCACTGGGATCCAAAACACTTTGTATATAGCCCACTCTTGTAATACCTGGTCTGGTCCTGTGCTGACCACATGGGTCCACTTGGGAGCTCCATGGCTTCATCTCCCTTGTTAGATCCACTTCCCTTGTCATCTCTTACTAGATTGACAACCAACATGATGCATTGTGGGTCAAGCTTCCAACACATGGTCAGTGGAACCCGTGAAAACCATGGCTTGCTTGGAGCCTGGTGCTGTCCAAGGTGCTGATACCTCTCTTTTGGAAATGTCCTTACAGCCCCAGCAACAGTGTAGTGGGAGTCTGCACATGTCCCAGATCAGGCCTCACACTTGCTGCCTCTCCTACATAATAGAGTTCTGCTTCTGAACAAACCCAACTCTGCCTCACCTCCATTCACCACCCTTTAGAAATTTCTCCCACAGGACAGAGTAACCTCCCAGACTCCTCGATGCCTGCCCTGCCCTCTCTCTGCCAGGACCTACCACACTTGTCCACTAATGCTACCTGTGCCTTTGGCTGTGGCATCCTTGAGGGGTGGGCCACCTTCCAGGTCCACTGAGTCTACAGAGCCCCGCCTCCCCATCGTGTTAGTAGCCTGACTCCAGCACCACATGGAACTCCCCCAGTCCGAGGTCTGCACCTCTGGCTAGCATCTACCCAGCACGTTCCGTCTTTCACCTCATTTTTATCTGTCTTGTTTCCTAGGAGACAGATCCCCCACTTGGCGCCAGGACCACAGCTTATCCCCATGAAACCTCTGCTGTCTGCACCCCTCCTCTGTAAATGGAAACAGCCAGAGCTCCAGCCTCAAAGGATTAACAAGGTAAGATGCAAAAGCTCTCCACACACTGAACACCAGCTTAAGAAATCCAGGATTCTAGGTCACACGTCTGTATTTGGGCATTTGAGGGAGAAGAAGAATCTACCTTGCTTTTTTATGAAGAATCTCTGTGCCCCATCATTCAAGTTTTATTCTGGATTCTTACTGTTCTACATGTCCAGAAAAATCTTAGTGGAAAGGAAAAGTGGGGAGGGGAGTGTTCTGATTAGCTTTAACTGTCAACTTGACACAGCCTAGAGTCATCTGAGAGGAAAGCCTTGATTAAGAGATTTACCACATCAGATTGGTCTGTGGGAAGATCTGTGGGGGACTGTCTTTTTGACTGATGTAGGAGGGCCCAGCCGACTGTGGGCAGCACCAGTCCCTGGCAGGTAGCTCTGTGCTATATAAGGATGTTAAGGCATCAGTCTGCAAGTGAGCCAGCAACAGCATTCTCCTGGCTTCTGCTGTCCTTCCTTGGCTGTGAGCGAGTTCCCTGGCCAGAGGACATGCATGTGGAGTAGCAAGTGACCCTGCCTTTGAGCTCCTACCCTGACTTCCCTCATTGGTGGACTGTGTCCTGGAGGTGTAGGCCAGAGAAGTCCTTTCCTACCTTAAGTTGCTTTTGTTCAGAGTGTTTTATCGCAGCGACAGAAAGGAGACCAGGACAGGACAGGGAAGAAGAGGAGACCAAACACTCTGCATGTTCTTGGCACAGAATAAAGAACTGGGGGAGGTGTTGGAAGAGAAGGGCCCTAGGTCAGGAAAGAACAACTTCCAAAGGCAACAGAGGAGCAGAGAGCCTGGTAATCTCTCAGGCATTTCACACAAAGAAGCACTTTCCAAACATAGCCACTTGAGAGCAAGGCCAGCTGTTGATGAAGTTGTGGTCTCTCCAACGTGGGAAGGATGAGAAGAGGGGGTTTGGAATTCCTTCACAAGCTGGGCGATGAAGTCACTGTCAGACACTTTTTCCTAAACAAACACAGAAAACTTCACAAAGTTTAAAAGGTTCTCTTCAACTTAGAGGTTATAGAAATCAAATGTTAGTGGACTATGTGAAGACTTAAGCCTCGGGGTTGGTCATGGTATGATAAAAGATTCATGTTTGATAGAGATATAGTGTGGCTGCAGGGAACTTGCCTGACATGCAGGAAGCTCTGGGTTCAATCTTCAGCAACATGCATGCATGTACACATGCATGTGCCAGCCATGTGCTGGCTACAGGTATCACATACCTCAAGAGGACACCTGTTTGATCTATATGGTTCTGCATCAGGTCCATTGGGTCCCTCATGGATCTTCCTAGTTCTGACACCAGGTCACTGCAGAGTTAAGTCTGTGTGAGTGGGTCCTTGCGCACGATGGCCTGGCGTGCATGTGACCAGTTCTTATTTACAAGCATCCTGTCCAGTGTGAAAGGCAACGAAGCCCGTTGATGAAGTGGATCAGCTCTCTCTCCAATGCCAAGGTTCCACTCTAGCAGAGCCCTCCTTCCCAAAGCCCTCCACACTACTTTTACCTCCGTCATGGTGGTAAGTAGCTCAGTGCTAAGCCCACAGGAAGGGCACTGCTAAGAACAAATTCAGGGGCAGCTAAAAGCTCATTCAGCCAAGCACAGTTTACAGTGTGGGTTCATCCACCCTCCCACACAGTAGAGAGTCCCTAAGATCAGTGAGGAGTGTGAGGGTGCTACTGAGGAGAGGCTGAGAAGGGGAGAAGATGGACAAGAGACTCACCAAACACCTCACAGTCCTCCACCCCAAGAAGGATGCTCCCTAGAGAATGGATCCAGCTGACAATGGCAGAGGGCTAGGAAGAGTGACCTACACAAGGAGGGAGCTCTAAGTGTCTGGAGCAGAGTCCTGAGGATAGCCGGTGGGGCTGAGTCCTCATATGGCCACAGCCACAGATTTCCTGCTCACTCTTGCTTTCTGATTTATTCTCTCTCTCTCTCTCTCTCTCTCTCTCTCTCTCTCTCTCTCTCAATCTCTCTCTCCATGTGCATCAGTACAGGTGTGTGTGTGCGATCATGTGTGCAATGAGGAAGACAGATGCTGATGTAGAGTGTCTTTGTCAATTGATCTCCATTTTATTTTTTGAGACAAGGTCTTTCAGTGAACCCGGAACACACTGATTTGGCTAGGATGGCTAGCCAATGAGCTCTGGGGATCTGCCTATCTCTGGCACCCCACCCCCAGATGTTGAGGTTGCAGATGCACATCACCACGTCCAGATTTTTAGATGGGTGTAGGGGATCCACACTGAGATCCACATGCTTGTGTGGCAAGCACTTTTACCCACTGAGCCAACTCCCTAGCCCCACTCATGTTTTCTGAATCATGTTTTCTATGAACTCCATCCCACCACTTCTAAGACCACCACTATCAGTTCACAGCTGCCTTTCCCAAGAGCAAAACTTGGGATTTGGACATTATACCTTTCCAGGGAAATGGTCCTCAGCCTCTTCATCCAAGGAATACTACTTTCAAATAATATAACCTTTGTAGCATTCCTGAAGAAATGAAATGCCAAGCACTAACAACCAGGTCAGCCGTGACCCACCATCCCTACCAATGTTTCCAAATCTCATGGGGCCCTAGCTGCCCAGATTGCACCAGCTTACACTTCAGCACCGTGGCACTGTCCAGTACCCTGACCTTGTACTCTTGGGTGTTGGGGAAGGGGGTCCTCTGAGGTGTCTTTGTCCACACCACATGCTTCATTTTTGCTCACAGCATCAAATCAGCCTCTACTCAGCACCTGTGAATGCTCAGAGCTCTGCAGACAGATTTGCTAAAATACTCTGCAAATTTGGTTGTCACTGATCAACATCTGGCAGGTCACCTGCAGAGGTTCCTAACACAGCAGTCCATTCTCACGGGCTGAGAACCACCAGTCCTGGAAAACCTTACCTTTCCCTTGTTTCTACAGTGCCTCTTCCAAGTGGTTCTCTCTGTGTGCCTGGCTCTTATCTCTCACTCCTATTCTGATCTGTACTGTTAACTGTCCACTGAGTCTTTTCTCCTTCATCACCCCTACACTCCTGACTACCTCAGCCTAAGCTACAACAAGTGTTCACCAGCATCTCTTCCACTCTAGACTACCCCAGATAATCCTCCTGCTCCCTCCGGGAAACAGACTCGGGGCTTCTCCCGACTGACGCGGGGCTCTATGGTTTGCTTTGTCCAGTAGACTATGAGCAAACATGAAATATGCCTCAATAGAGCAGAAATTCCTGAATTCTTTTCAGGTGGCTAACAATCTTCATTCTCTGCTCCTCTCTCAGCCCAGGTCTCAAACTGAGGAGATACTCAGGGTAGACCTGCCTCCACCAGCAACCAGGGCCAAGATTACAGCTGGCCACAGCCCTCGTGTGGCCAGAACATGATTTGGGGGTTTGTGCTATGGCACAAAGCTGACTGAACATTTTCCCATGGTGGCCATGAGGACAGGGAACCTTCAAGGCATCTACTCTGTGCAGACACTGGTCCCAGCATCTTACATACATGATCATTTAGTATTGGGGGAAACCATGGCTAATATTATTCTTCTCATTTCACAAACATCAGCTGACTCAGAAAAAACTGATGCAGAGAGAACAGAGAGTGAAACTCCCAGGACTCGAACCACAGTCTGGCTTCAGAATCTTCACTCTGTTTTCCATACTCCGTCTCCCAGCTCAGGAATTTCCAGGGCTTTTTATTGCCCACAGAAGAAAAGCCCTGTAACATGGAAATGAATTACCTCGTCTAACTTTCACTTTAAGAAAAAGACTCCAAAGTTCAGGAAGAGGAGGTGATTGCCCAAGATCAGATAACTTCAGCATCTAAGGCAGTCTTGGAACCTATTACTCCCCCACCTCGGGTGCCTTCTGCCCAACTTCCACAGCTGCAGCTGCCCAACCACCCACGTCCCTCATCTTCTGATTCTGCTGTATAAAAGTCCTTCCTCTTTTTTGATGGAGTTCATCTCCCAACCCAGGTATCATCCATGCTGTTCCACCTTCCCCTGTCCCTAGCAATCAGCTTCCAGCTCATACCACCACCAAACCCACAAAGACACCATCTGTTGCTTCCAGCCAGTGCCAAGTGTCCTCTCCTCTGAATTCCTCTGACATGCTATGGTTCAACTTCTGCTTTGTCATCTAGTTGGAAAGCTCACCAAGGTACCTTGTGCAGTTTAAGGGACAGGATGAGTTCATAGTCAGAACTTGCTGCTAAGCTGAAACTCGAAGTCCCATTTCCTCAGAGAGTTTGAGTGTGGACAAAAGAGCTAAGAGCTACATGTGACCTGTTAGACCCTTGCCATGTGCCAGGCACACTTGGGAATTTTGTAACCAACTTAAACCATTGTTACCAGTCACAGTGGCTCAAGCTTGTAATACCAGCACTTGGAAGGTCAAAACTGATGTGAGTTTGAGTTATCCTGGGCTATAAAGTGGATTATATGCCAGCCAGAGCACAGAGTGAGATCCTTTCTCAAAAAATAAAAAAACTTAAAAACCAAAAACTTTTAAAACAGAAACAGTTGGGGCTGGAGAGATGGCTCAGTGGTTAAGAGCATTGGCTGTTCTTGTGGAAGACCTGAGTTCAAATCCTAGCACCCACATGTTGGTTAACAACCTTCTATATCTTCAGTTACAGGGGACCTGACACCCTCTTCTGTCCTCCTTGGGCATTGCATGACATGGGTACACATACACATACAGGCATAACACTCACACACACAAAAAAATATAAATAAATACTTTCCCTGAGAACTTGACTCAGATCTCCCTGCCCATGACCCTGGCCTCACTGAGAGTTTCTGTGTCTCTGCCCTGGATAACAGAAGCTCAGAGTCAACAAGGTATCTGACCACAGCTCAAGAGGGCCGGCTCCTTGGATGTGCTATCCTCTGCTCCTCCTGGGTCCTCAGTGCTGGTGTGTGACTCCCAGATGTCAAATCATGCAAATGCCTGCACCCCAAATTCCCTGTGCAGAAAGGCAAGGTACAAATGAACTCGTACCCTGGATGAATGTCACCCTGGGATGAAGTACAGCATTCTCTGTGGGTTTATTTTTTTCCCACATGTGTACATTAGTTACAAATTCAGCCCAGTGTGGGTTTTACTGAATTATCTTTCTTCCCTGTCTTCATTGTTCAACTAAAGACACATTCATTTACATACCATCACATCTAACAAATACACACACAGCGACACACACCCCACCCAGTGATGTTCTCAGCAGCGCGAGCAGCCCACTCATGATCCCTGCTTGAATGCCAACTTGAACATGGATCTCTCCTCCACAGTCCAGTGCAAGAACCTTGACTGGCCGCTACAAGCCTTCAAACATCGCTTTCCTCTTTGGGAAGCAGTGATGAGCCACCTAGGCTGCCTTCCTCTCCTCTGTTCTGAGAACCATGTGGCAGATAATGGAAGTCACACAATTACAAGAGCACATGGCCAGCACTAACGAGGTCCCATTGTCAGTAACAGGAACATGGTGCTGGGTTCCTGGACTCCGGCACACACACAGCGTTGAGCAAGCCTCCCCTTTTCCGTGGCTCTTTTGAGAGCTCAGCTTCTGCAAGGCCAGAAAGCCCTGTGCCTTTGTTTGCTCAGAGCCACACCCAGGATGCAATTTGCTAAACACAGTGGGCACCTATAAACAGCTTCAGCTAAGTTAATCTCCCACTGTGTCATTCATCTCAGAAAAAGTCAGCCATAACAGAGCTTCATGTATATTTTAAACAGCCCTCGGAGGGCAGGGGCTGGGTGTGTGTTCTCCATCCTCTTCCTCCATCAGGTCTGCAATGATCTCAGCAAGGGTTGGGACGCAGAACAGGGGAGAGACTCCACACCAAAGCCAACTAGAGTAGAGCATTTTCTAGATTCAGCCTCCCTAAGTCTGTCCATGAGGCACCTGGCCTGGATGGATCTTCTGCTCCAGGTTCTGGTGCTCACCTCTGAGTTCCCTGCTCAAGTTAGTATCTCCATATCCATGGGTGTCTCCCCACCACAGAGATTCGGGGGCCCATGGGGCAACCTAACACCAAGCAGGAAGGATCTAGGGCCACAGCCATGCTCTGCTGGCCTCTGCCTAGTGCATCTTGAGCCTTTTCCACAGCCCCAGACCTCTCCTCAGGCTGCCTGAAGCACCTTCACCTTCTCCCAAGGTGCAGAGAAGTCACGCCAGAGGGAGCTGAGGCAGGACTCTGCAAGGCCGGCTCTCCTTCTGTCTCTCCAGCAAGCCATGTTCTTCAACTTGTCCTCCACACACCCTCCAGCCTCCAGGGGTAGTGGAAAGTCCCTGCTCATGTCTCCTGGAGGTCCCTTACTCCCCCTTACTATACCCACCATCCTTTATGGCCATTTCTGGCTTAGATGTCAATTGTTGATAACAATGGGAGGCCAAGGCCACCCCCTTCCCCTCCTCTGTGCCCAGTCTTGACCTAGTGCTTACTATTACAAAGTTATCCTGTGACTGCTGGGGAACAGGTAAGAGCAGCAGCCTTGGGACTGGAGAGATGGCTTACCTTAAGAGTACTGGCTGCTCTTACAGGGGACCCAAGTTCCATTCCCAGCACCCGCAATTGTAGCTAACAATCATCTCTAACTCCAGTTCCAGGGGATCCAACACCTTCTTTGGGCCCCAGCACACAGTGCACACACAGCTACACTTACATGCAGGCTAAGCACCCGTACGCATAAAGTAAAAATAAATTTTTAAAAAGCCACAGTGGCATTTAAGGAAAGAATCTGGTCCCTGTCACCGTATGTTCATTATTAGAAAAAGGTCCTCAAGCAGTGGATAGGCTTACACAGAAATGCCAAGCATGGCTTAAAACCACAATCTTTGTGGCTAGGGTGAACAAGGTGGGTCAAAGGAATACATGTGCCTTCTCGGGGGCCTCTTTCTGGGAATGAGCCATTCTTTCTCCATCTCTCCTCCTCTTGTCCACAGAAGCCACCTCCTGAGGTTGGTGGAGCATCAGAGCATCCCTGTGACTGTCCCACAGGTTGACCACCTGCTTTCCATAAAGGACTAAAGCAGATGAGCCAGCAGTCCCAACCCTTCTACCATCAAGTGTGCCAACACACTTAACCACTCTCCCAGGGTGGCCAGGGATGCTCATGAGTCTTGTGGGGGAGCCACGGTGGATATCTGAGCACTGGGGTTCAGAAAGTCAGCACAGCAGGATGCATGCCACAGCCATCTGGTGTAAAAGGCTGCACCCTTCTCCACTGCAGAGGTTCACAGTAGGATGGCACTGAGGCTGGACAGACCGAAGGCCATAGGAATGACTCCAGGGGTGCCCCTCCCACAGACTTGCCATCTGTTAAACTTCCAGCCAAGGCACTGGTGCCCTAAAGCACACCACACAGTCACAGAGCTGTGACTGAGCTGCTGACTCATTGGTCTCTGTATCACCCCCACCTCACCACCTGCCTCAGTTCTCCTGAGAAGGGGGCAAGGTCAGGGGGTCCTCCGGCATGGACCTGCTCAGTCAAATATTCCCAGGCTTCCTTGCCTCATTGTCTGGATGGTGGATCATCTGCCAGCTACAGGGTTTACAAAGGGGCCTGTGAGTCCCACGGGTCTCTGAGGGCAGAGCACTCAGACAGGTAAAGCGCAGCCTCCAACCCCAAGGGTCACATCTTCAGGTAGGAACTCAGCAAGAGGTATGATGGCCAGAGCTGAAGCTGAGCCCAGGGGGGATTTTCTGACTCAAGACTGTGCCCAGAGTTGGGGTAGAAGCAGATAGGCAGGACAGACTGGGGACCCAGGTCCCCTCCTGCTCCCTTTCTCACCCATAACCCCCTAGCCCACCTTCCAGCTCCCCCTGCTTCATGATGGTGCGCTTCCCTGGAAGGACCCTCCCAAGGACCGTGAAACTGGCAGGGAATCACCCTAGACAGATGTCTAGGATAAGTCAGCTCCAGCTCCTAAGATAAGGCTGCCCTCCTGCAGCAATCCTGGGTCTGACCTTGAGACCCCAGCATGAATGAGCCATGCTGAGGTCCTACCTTCAAATCTCAGGAGTCACCCTGGGGCCTGCCGTGGCCAGGAAACCTGTCTCCCAGCACCTGCCCCAGCATTGCCCCTTCCCCACACCCTAGAGTGGCACCCTCCGATGGTCTGAGGGTTCTAAGAGCCAACAGGGTCTCAGTGGAGGCCCCAGCTCCCGACCTAGGTGCTCTAGGCTCCAGGAAGCAGACAAAGCTTAGAGACCAGAGCTCCTTTGTTTCCTGCCACACCCAGGGACACAGCCCAAAGGCTCAACCCACTACCACCCCACCTTCGGGCCGCCCAGCCCCTGCGGTTAACCCCTAGGAAGCCACAGCTGCCAGTGTGGACCACTAGGCTATTTTTAGCTGCCGCCCTGAGGGGTGGGAGCAGTGTCTCCATCATGGCGCAGCTCCAGGTCTGGCCTTCCACCCCATCAGGAAGCCGGGAGTGCAGAGCTGGGTTCATGTTTTTCTTCCACTGGAGGCCGCGAGGTGCAAAAACGCGATGCTGCAGGGGCCAGGCGCACCCTCCCAGTCCCCGCGATCCTCCTCGCGCGGCCGAGGGAGGGGGACTCGGACCCCGCGCCCCTCCCTCTTTTGTTCAGCTCCGCATCCTCCCGGCGGCCACGCCATCCTCAGGCACATCCCGTGGGGGGAGGGGGCTCCACGCCCGCGGGGAGAGGGACCCGAGGCTCCAGCCCCGCCCCGCCATGTGGGGCTCCCCCCGCATTGTCCCCGGAGGGGGGAGGGGGCGGCCACGGCGAAACCGGCCCCGCCCCACCCGCGGCAACGCAGGAACCCTCGGGCTTGCCCGTGCCGCCTCCCCCAGGGATCTGGACCCTGACAGCGACCACCCCACGCCACAAAGCACCGCGGCAGGGCGGGGGCGCTTACCGTGATGTGCGGGACGTTCTTCTTGCCCTGATGAGACATGGCCCCTCTGGCGCGCACCGCCTGGCCGCTGGACCTGGAGCTGTCTGGAGCGCTCCCCGGCTCTCACCCCGCCGCACTGCCCTCGGGCGCGGTGACAAAGGCCGGGGAGAGACGCAGAGAGGGCCCCGGAGGCTCGGTGCCCGCCGCTGCCCGCTCCCAGCCGCCCGGCTGCTCGGCCCGCCGCCGCCTCTCCGGCTGCCTGCACCGCCCGGCTCGGCAAGGAGGGCGGGAGGAGGGAGAGGCAGGGCGGGAGGAGGGCGCTGAAGACAGACAGCTCCTCCCGGCGGCGGCTGCCGAGCCCGATTCGCCCCTCTCGGCTCGAACCAGGAAACGCTTCCCTTCCGATCCCCCTACTCCGCCCCCGCCCCCCACCCGGCGACCCCCGCCCGGCGCCCTCGCCTGAGCCCCGGCCTCGCTCGCGCATCTGGGAGAATCTGCTTTTCAAGGTTCTTTCAAAGCAAGAAACAGCCTTAGGACGCGCAGGCGAAGACCTGTGGCAGCTCCACAGGTGTCTCCCTCTCGCTTCCACAACTTGAGTGCGGCGGGCAGTACCATCCCGCAGCAGCACCGGTCCTAATTGCGGGTAACATCCTTGGCCCACCAGGATCTCGCCCAGCGACCCCCTCCAAGGCCTCTATTTCTCCACTCCAAGAATGGGCCAAGCTCTTTTCCTTTCCAACATCCAAGTCTTCCCTCTGTACCCGCTGTTGAACAGATCACCTCAAAGGTTACTCATTCTCCCAGATCCATCCCTAGTGCCTTCTCCCTAAAGCCCCTCTTCTCCCTATCCTCGTCTCTGAGCCAGCCTTCTGAGCATGTCCTGGCAGAGGAAGTGCCCCAGAAGAAAACAGGCCACACATGGATGACTGCCTGTCCTGCTGGCTGCTGCTCTCTCCAGGCAGCGGCCTGGCCTTATGGCCCGGGACCTAACAGTGGGTGCTTGAAAAGCTAGGGCGCTGGCACCATGGTCTCCACAGACCCTGGGGACAGGCAGAAGAGAGAGGGCAGGGTGGGATGCTCCTGCCTCTCCGCTGAGTATTCATCGGGGATCTACAGTCCAGATGTTGCTCCCGGAAAGGTGGGCAGGAAACCTGGACACACAGTTTGCCAGACTTCACAGGGAAAAGACAAAGGATGGACGATGGAGCCCCAGCAGGCCAGTAGCAATGGGCAATGGCTGCCAAGTTCCTTACCAATGAGCTCATTTCCTGCCTGCAGAATCCCAACCCACTGACCCCCTACAAAGATCCACTCCTCCACTTCCACATTGCCATGGGCAGCTAGATGTGAAAAAGCCCCTGGTTCCTGGTTGAGGCCTGGAGTCGGCCCTCCTCCACCGCTGATGTCAGTTCCCTAGTCCACTGCAGGAGACCAGGTGGGATTGTGGGTTCATAAGAACAAGCTTGGTGGGACTGGAGAGATGGCTCAGCGTTTAAGAGCACTGACTGCTCTTGCAGAGGACCCAGGTTTGATTCCCAGCACCCACGTGGTGGCTAACAACTGTCCTTAACTCCAGTTCCAGGGGATCTGACACCTGACATCTGCGGGCATTGCACCACAGGAATGCACTTAAATACCCATGCAGGCAATACACTCATACACATTAAAAATAAGATAAACATAATTAAAAAAAAAACAAACAAGATTAAAATGTATTCCAGGAACACCAGGCTACGATTTCCCCTTTTGTAGATGGAAAACTGAGGCTTGCAGAGGTAAAATGACCCTCCTGGGGTCAAAACGCATTAGCTATGGCAGGCGGAGTCTGGAAGCCACATCCCGGCAGGCTCTGTCTTCATTAAGCTTGGCCTCTGGGCTGGGTCCTAAATTCTCATTAATGACCGGAAACTGCGAATGGGAAGAGCATCCTTCCAACTGATTCCTAGATTCCCTTCCTAGGCGCCCGGGCATCCCCAGGGTTCTGGGAAGGAAAGCTAAAGAGATGGGACAGGACCACGTTCGTGTCACGGGGAGGAGCCTTGTTCCCGACTGTCCAAACAGATCTACGGCCCCAGGCAGACTTCCCCGGTACAAAGCACCGCAGCCCTGGGCCTCCGGTAGCGGCAGACTTTGCGCCTGCGCTGTTAGAAACCCCTCCTTCTTCCCAGGGAAGAGCCTCATGGGCGGGGGAGGGGCCAGGGCACCCTTTGCCAGGCACAGGAATGGTGAGGCCCGCCTTGAATCCAAAGCACAGCCCTCTGCAACCCAGGTTCTGAGGTCTCTGGGCCAGTAGAAAGCAAAATGCTCCTTCGAGCGGGGCCGCCAGTCCTCTGCTCCACAGTCCCCACCAGGGAATGCTTTCAAAGCCCTTGGCATGTATCAGGCTCCACCTTTTGTCAGGTCCCTAAGAAGTCAGAGGAAAAGGGCAGAGGGGATCCGGGTGGGAAGAAGATCACAGGAGCTGGTGAAGCGACCGGCGTCCAGAAACCCCAAGGCGGGGCTCTCCGGCCTGCCCTGGCAGAGTCCGGGACAAATCTGGCATTGATGCCCCTGACGACCGCTGCTGAGCCAAGAAAGCGCCTGGGAACAGGTCCGGGCCAGGCACAAAGAGCTCTTGCCTCCCAGTTGCTAGGTATGCGCTAACTAACGGAGGCCGAGAGCAGGTGGCCACCCCGGTGTCTCAGACGCAGACACTGAAGTTACAGAGTGAAACACTTAGGTGGTTCCCAGGTGGTGGCTGTGAGCCCTGCAATGGGCTGGGGAGCCTGAATCCCAAACGAGGGTGGACTACCGGGGAGAGGAGGGTGGCAGGAGGAGATGAAGGAGTGGGGAAGCAGAGACTGGACTCTTGCTATTTCCGCCCTCACCTGCCCCCACCCCCTTAGACGCTCTTACTAGGCCTCCCGCTCCCAGGCCCTAGATTCAGCACCGCGGAGAGCTCCCAAGCTGGTGAAAGCCACTGACCTAGGACCAGGCAAAAGGACACCACAAGCAGGCTGGCCCAACCCCTTCTCCAGGACGCCTGCCCAGATTCCGTCCGGTTCAAACCCTGCCTCCCTCTGAGTTCACTTTACGCCTCCCATAGCATTTAACGGGAAGAGTTCATTAAAACGATCCGGTAATAAAACAACACCAAGCATTTGTTGAGCACTCTCTGCCAGTACGAACTCACTTAATTCTTGCAGTGAGTCTACAGCCCGCACAGCCTCAGAACTCCTGGAGGGTGGGGCCAGGCTGCCTAGCCAGGCAAGGCAGCGCTCAAGCTGCTTCCAGCACTCCATGGCTCCAACTTCCCTTGCCCAGGCACATGGCTCTGACCTCACCCACCCATCTCAGGACTCTGAGGTCCATCCATCCCTGTCCCTCAGTAAACCTTAGTTTAGGAAAGAAAACCCACAGGCCCTAAGCCCCGGCTTTGCTTTTCCCTGATGTTTCTCTTCACTTCCAGAGGAAAAGAGGCCCCAAGTTGGGGAGGACAGGCACTGGGTTCAAATCCCAGCCTCCCCAACCTCCAACTGCACTGTTGTGCCAGGATTCAGGAGAGCCCCTGGAAGATTTCTAACTGCCCACCATCTAAACCCTAACTAACCCACCCCAAGGAAGCAAAGAAGGGAACACCCGGGAAAGGCGGCTAGCAGCTGCTTAAGCAGGGGCATTCGCCAAACCTCTCCCCAGCCGGCTATAAAGTAAGCGGCCCCCCATCACCGAGTGAGTGCATAACTGCGGGAACGGAGCTCCCTTTTCACAGAACCCAGAGTGAGAGACTAGGGTTAAATTCTTCCCAGGGGTCTCTTTGCTTCTGGAGAGTCCACTGGGCACCCACAGCAACTTACTTCCTTTCCAGAACCTGGCTGTCCCTTTCTGGACCGGGAAGGTCCCTCCGGAGTCCATGGACTATGCCGGCCCACCCCGGCCGAGTGCACAACCTCTCTGAACCTCTTTTAGGGCGGAGTGGGGGAGGGGCCGCTGTAGCCGCCCGAGGTGACATTGGGTCCAGGCCCTCAGGCGGCCCCGGTCCAGGGTCTCCCAGGACCCCGCCCCGCACGTCCTGCCCACGTGCCCTGAGGGTACCTGGCCATTGTCCCGGCCGAGCGGCAGGTCGCGGGGCGCGGGGCAGCGGATGCGCAGCGCCGGCGGTCTGTCGTCGCGATCGCCGGGCGAGCTGACCGCAGAGCCCGAGGGCTCGCTCACGTCGCTGGCCGTGTCCTCGCTGCCGCCCGGGCCCGGCAGGCCCACGGCGTCGGGCCGGCCGGCGCT
>NW_008355812.1:83926-139481 GCF_000622305.1 Nannospalax galili
GCCGCCGCCAGCTACAAAGGACCGGGGAGGCGGGGAAGGCGGCTGGGGCGGGGAGCGCTGGTGACGTGCGGGAGCCGCAGCGCGCGGGGCGGGCGGCCGAACCGCAGTGCCCTCCTAGCACCCGCTCCCCACCCCCAGGCGGAGCGCAGGGCTCGGGCAGAGCGAGGGCTGGGGGCCCTGCACACACACACACACACACACACACACACACACACACACACACGGCACGTATCTCACACGCGGCAGTTTCACGGGCATGCTAGTATGCGTATGGGAATCAATTACATCCCTGCTCCCTCTGGAGACATCAGGCACACCATGGACAATTTGCACACACAGACATATATCTCCGTACACATCCCCAGTCAAACACACACACACACACACACACACACACCAGAGATTCTCACTGTCAGACAACCCATGCATTCCCAGCATCACATCAGAAAAAATTTAAATGCACAATCGGAGACTTACACATGCGATCTTCATGCATTCAGGCACCACTACTACACCCATTGCGCAATAGGACCTGGCACTAGTGTAGGTGCTGGGGACTGGGCCAAGAGTGAAACAAAGTCCCTGCTCTCAGAGACAAGACCGTTCTAAGGAGAGAGGACACAGGATGTAGCCCCCAGGGCCAGAGGGGCCCCAGAGGCTTACACCTGGTCCAGTGACTGATGCATACTCCAGTGACAACTCACAACAAATTTTTCCACGCCAGTGCCAAAGGCAAACTCACAAGGCTCCTCCACATAGAGACCCATGTCTGCTAACAGGGGACCCACACACATCCACACCATACACAAGGGAAATGGGAAGTTCAAACAGAAATACCCAGAGACAGTCACACAAGGACAGAGCATCATCACACATGCACTGGCAATCACCCAGAGAGACCACTAATCCATCCAGGGGCACCTCCCATATCCTGGGTACAGCACACCCTAGCTATGCCTGGAGCTTGATGTCTGAAGGTTCCTGGGTTTCTCTGACCTGGACCGGAGAGTGTGGGAACAAGGGATCTCCTCTTTGACCAGGCATCAAGATGTCTCTGATAGACAAGGTCCCTCATTTCTTCGTGATTTTCCAGCAGAGTCATGACAGTCTCTAGGGACCAAGGAATAGCAACTGCTTTTTCTGGATGGAAGGCTCGCCAGCTGCCAGCCCCCTCTGTGAGCAAGTCCAGACTGGCAGTTGGGATTGGTGGGGAGCAGCGGGGAGCCTGGCTCAGCATCTGCCTTGGAGTATGCGGCCTGTGCTTGGAGCTGTCCCTTCAGCACCCCACCGCAGGTCTGAGAGCCTAGTGGTCAACCTTGGAGAATCTCAGCAGACACTGGTGGCTATGACTGTTGAAACTACAACATGAGGACTCTGATGTAGGGTCTGTGGCTACAGTTGACACCTCACTTCCTCTCAACCCTGGAGCAAGCCAGTCTATGCAGCAGGTAGGACCCTTCCACTGTGAGGTTAACAAAAGAGAAGAGGCAACGGCTATCTGAGGATCCATCTCAGGCTGCTGACTCAGAGGGGCAGGGACTTGAGGCTCATCTGAGGTCAATGGTCAGTTGGAAAGTCTCTTTCCTTCCTTCCTTCCTTCCTTCCTTCCTCCCTCCCTCCTTCCTTCCTCCTCCTTCCTTCCTTCCTTCCTCCCTCCCCCTTCCTTCCTTCCTTCCTTCCTTCCTTCCTTCCTTCCTTCCTTCCTTCCTTTCCTTCCTTCCCCCTTGCCCATACTTGGCAGGATCTAATGCTGGGGACACAGGAAAGTATATACAAAATCTCTGCCTCCAATAAGAGTATATCCTGCAGGGCTGGAGAGATGGCTTAGTGGTTAAAATCACTTGATACTCTTGCAGAGGACCCAGGTAGCACTAACACAGCAACTAACAATCACCTGTAACTCAGATTCCAGATCTGACACTCTCCTCTGGCCTCCATGGGCACTGCATACAATGTGGTATGCATACATATACACAGGCAAAACATTTCATATACATAAAATAAAAAAAATAAAAAGTAGGGCCTGAAGAGATAGCTCAGTGGTTAAGAGCGCTGATTGCTTGCTCTTGTAGAAGACCTGGGTTCAACTCCCAGCACCCACATAGTGGCTAACAACCATCCATAACTCCAATTCCAGGGGACCCAATGCCTTCTTCTGACTTCCAAGGGCACTGCACAACATGGGTGAACTTAAACACATGCAGGCAATATACTCATACACATAAAAAAAATTTTTAAATATTTTATTGTTTTTATTTTATGTGTATGAGTGTATTGCCTGCATGTATGTGAGTATACCCATGTCCTGCAATGCCGCGGAGGTCAGAAGAGGGCTTTGGGTTCCCCTGGAACTGGAGTTAAGGATGGTTCATAGCCGCCATGTGGGTGCTAGGAATCGAACCCAGGGTCCTCTGCAAGAGCAGTCAGTGCTCTTAACCACTGAGCCATCTCTCCAGCCCCAAAAGAAATATTTTTTAAAAGTTTATTCCAGCCAGGCATGGTGGCACATGCCTTTAATCCCAGCACTCCAGAGGTAGAGGTAGATGGATCTCTGTGAGTTCGAGGCCAGCCTGGTCTACATAGTGAGTTCCAGGACAGCTGGGGTACAGGGAGACCCTGTCTCAAAAAGACAAAAAATAAAAGTGTATTCTAGTGAGGGTGTGAGGAAAAACAACAGAAAATGTGATCACACACAGAGCCCACTGTCTTCCACCCATCCCACCCACATCCTAGCTCTTCTTTCCTCTTGTTCCCAAACTGTATACACCGATTTGGGTCACCACAGTTCTGCTCTTGAGGTCAGAAGAACTCCAGGTCGCACTGCACTGCAAGTGCTTTCCCCTGAAAACTGTGAAATAGTATCCTAGCATGTCCCAAGCAAGGAAAGTTGATGCTCGAGTCTACATGGGAACTTCCTCCAGAGCCTCACAAATACTCGTAGTGATAAAATTCAGAAAAATAGCTGAGACTCCAAGATTTTGAGTTAAATGGGACTTTGAAGGCCAAGTTTTCCACTCTGTGCTTGAATCTACCTTCAGCATTTTGGGGGCACAGTTTCTGGTTTTGCTAATGTGATGGAGACTTTACTGCTTTTTAAAGAAAACCCCGGGGCTGGGGAAATAGCTCAGCAGTTAGAGCACTTGTTGAGGACCTGAGTTTGGTTCCCAGCATCCACAACCATCTGTAACTCCAGTTCCAGGGAGAATCTGACACCTCTTCTGGCCTCTACAGGTACATACACACACACACACACACACACACACACACACAACATACAGCTACACAGACATAAATAAAATCCTTTGAGAGAGAGAGAGAGAGAGAGAGAGAGAGAGAGAGAGAGAGAGAGAGAGAGAGAGAAAGGAAAATCCCTTCCTTCAAGAGAAGGCACTGGGCAGTTTGCAAAGCTAGAGGGTACAATGTGAGCTCTTTAGGCAGAAGCAAGACAGGAAGATAATAGTTCCTGTTTACCCAGTGTTTGCTACCTGCCTGGGGCACTTTACAAACCGGAACTCTTTTGTGACCCTCTGCAAACTTTAAAGATGCCCAGGACACCTGATCAACTCCATCCTGTGGCAGACACTGTGACCTCTCAGTCCTCCGGAGAAGTTATCCTAAGTGAGTTACACTGCAGTGTGTGATGAGACCCAACCTTGAGCATGTCCCTAGATGACTATGAAGCCTTCCAGGGCACTGGCAAAGGACAGAGATGTCAGATGGTAGCAGAAAAGACAAACTCAACTCCAGGGTGTATTTTGTTTAGACAAACGAAGCAGGTACAAAAATTAAGTTATCCAGGGGCTGGAAAGATGGCTCAGAGGTTAACAGCACCGGCTGCTCTGGCAGAGGACCCAGGTTTGAGTACCAGCACCCACATGGTGGCTAACAACCATCCATAACTCCAGTTTCAGGGGATCCAACACCCTCTTCTTACTTCCACGGACATTGCATGACATGTGCACACTTACCTACATGCAGGCAATACACTCATACACATAAAATAAAAATAAAATATAAAAATAAGTTATCCAAAGACTATTTTCAGAAAATGGAATTGTTTCTTTGTAAGTCTTCTGAGAAATGATGTAGTGCTCTGCTCTTCTGAGACGTTCAGAGAAAGTGGGAGAGCTTCCTGTAGCTCAACACCAGCCAGAGACACAGATCCAGGCCAGTCAAGGTGGCTGAGGAAAACTGTTCGGAGGTGCTCACACACTCTCTGAGACCTATGCACCTTAACTCACGTGCCAAATGAGGACTGAACAGTGTGCTTAAATGAAAGATGTGGAGATAGAATATTCTAGATTATGTGGGCAGCACCACTCAGGTGACAAACAAATAAATGTGGAGGTGTTGGCTTTTCCCTGTAGGCTTATGGAAATAAGAAATTAACACAATAATATAATGGATCACAAAGAATCTTATCTCATTGTTTGAACCAAACACATTTGATTAGTGAGGAAAATAATTCATTCCCCACCAGAAAAGGAGTCTAACTCAGTGCCCTTTTGAATTACATCAGGGCTGGGCATAGTGGCACTCGCCTTTAATCCCAGCACTCAGGAGGCAGAGGCACGTGGATCTCTGTGAGTTCAAGGCCAGCCTGGTCTCTATAGCGAATCCAGGCCAGCTGGGGCTACAGGGAGACCCTGTCTCAAAAAAACCAAAAAAAAAAAAGACCTTCTGACACTCTGTAATCAACCAATCACCAAACATTCCTAAGGAAAAAGAAACATCTAATTGTGAAAAAAGCATAGGTTTTAATGTACAAAATTACACAAAGTATACATTTCACTAACATAGAAAAATACCTCTGGGTAACAAGAGAACATTCTGGCCTATTTTATACAAGACAGAATTATTAGAAATCCTGGAATCCAGGTAAGGTGGCTGAGCTACACAGGTCCAGGGTCTAACAAGCATCTCTGAGGGCCAGTTTCTCTGTTCACCACACTACAGGCAAGGATTGGGCATAGCCACTGCCCGTCTCTCAAGGAGACCCTGCTATAGAGCACCCAGAAGGGAGTCTACCCATCGCTGGACCATGCCCCTGTGAACCAGTGTGGCTCACTGGAGGAAGGACAGGGTGGTCCTGCCAGAATTCTGACTTTGGATTTCAAAATGCGGCTGTGGAAGAGTCCTAGATTTGAACATTTATAAAGTTGTAAAGTTACTGTGCACTTAGAGATGGTGAGAACGTGCAGTTTCCAGCACGGTGTCGTCCTTTACAGCTGTCCCGGGATTTCTGCTCCCAGGTCTACTTGACAGGAGGGGGGTCAGGGACCCTCTAAGGACACGGCCAGGCTTGCTTTTGGCTGGCCTCGTTCTCGGCCTTTCCCGGTGACTTCCATGCCCCTCCTATCTTGGTCGTGAAAAGCTGGTTGGGAAACCTTGCGCTTCAGTCCCCATCTCGAGGGAGCAGCCTGTACTCTGGCGTCCCTTGGAGGTGTCTCTGTACACAGCCTATTTTCAGAGGGGTGATGGAAGTCCCCAACATCCACAAACGTTCTCTGGTGCTTTAAAAGCACACTGGTGCTCACACCCTCCCTCTGTTCCCCTGAAGAAACTAAGAGACATGGTAGCATTCCGAACCTGAACAGCTGGTTGGTGGCCAAAGTTTAAGTCCAGGGTTTCCATCTGGCGTCTCCACTCTCCTCCCTGCGTCTGCTGGGGGCTGACACTGTCCTTGTCCTAATGAAGAGTCTACGTATAGAGCTGTAACACTTTGCCTCGATAGTGTCCCCACCACTTTCAATGTTGTATTTACAAATACTGTATTATATTAAGGAAAATACTGATATGAAATTGAATCAAGTTTTCACCCATGTTTGAGTCTCAGGATTTCTCTTTTACTTTCTCTACCATCATATAAAGACACCACCAAGTCCCCTTTGTCATAGACACAACGAAACGTTTTTCAAGAAGGCCTTATTTTTGTGGACTCTGTCCTTCCATAATCTTCCAGTGACTCTGAACACTGTATTTACCAGGGGCTAAGGAGTCAGATTTGGGAGCAGCTGGGCTTGCTGAAATCAGAGGGAGAAGTGAAGATCAAATGAGATCAAGAAAATCCAGTCCTTCAACCCCACATTTACTGACTTATTCAAAGCAATTTTAGGTCCAAGCTATGAACTATCTCTTTTTTCCTAGAAATTCTCATTATACAGGAAAGAGGGCTAAATATGTCAACACACCTCTGGGGCTTTCCTTTCTCTGCTTCTTTAAGGCACCAGAGAGTCTCAAAAGACTTCTGTCAAAGCTAAGCAGGAGCACAACTGTCCACTGACACAAATGCAAGAAAGAAGCCTGTTTCTGTTCATTTGCGCAGCTGATAGAGTTGATGGATGCAGCTTCTACTTCTGAAAGAGTTTAGGAGGCAAAGATATATCCAGAGACACACTTTGCATGAGCTGGACCTTCAAGTAGCCCTACAGTGACTAGCCACCAAGGTCACCCAGACCTGCCACAAAGACCCAAATACCATCTTTGACTGTATTCTCTCTCCACAAGGCTCACCTTGACTCAGAAAGACCCTCTAAGTGTCAAGTTATCAAGACAATTTGTGGCCAGAAATGTTCCAAAGATGAGACCGTTCATCCTGTACATTTCTTTCCCAGTAGGAGCAAAAATAAACATGATCTAACATTGGCGAAACCTGCGGTGGCATCTTGGAATTTAATTAGCACAGGGAAGGAGAGCATTATAAGAGACTGAACCTTTGTCTGAACCATTGTCTGAAGATTGATAGCTCTCTCTCCAGATGTGTCTTGGAGCCACTAGGAGCATCTCAGAAGGGTCCCTGCCCAGGCCCACTCCAGGACCACCTCTGTAGTGAGCCCAGCACCCACCACCTCAGCAGAGAATACAAGTTGTGTCTGAAAGGTGTCAGCAGCATCTAACACCCTATTCTCAGTTGACTGTGTTCTCCAGAAAGTTTCACCTTCCAAGCCAGACGTCAGGGCACACACCTATAATCCCAGCACTTGGGAGGTGGAGGCAGGAGGATTCAAGAGTTCAAGGCCAGCTGGGGATGCTTGGGGCTGTAGGAATGTCTAAGAAACACCAGAAACAGTTGAGTCAACTACAAGATTCTAAATATAAATGGTAGAGCTGGCAAGATGGCTCAGTGGGCAAAAGTGATTGCCACATGAGCCTGAAGACCTGAGTTTGAGCCCCAGCATCCATGATGGAAGGGTCGAGCTCCACATGTGCACAAGGGAGGGGAAGGGAGGGGAGGGGAGGGGAGGGGAAGGAAACAGAGGTTAGATTCACTTTCCAGACCTGGAGTCTTTTTCAAGAAGCTCAGAACCTATAGGAAGAGTAAGCCTTCATTATAACCCTGGCTCCATAAGATGCTGAGTAGAGGGATCAGAGGGAGCCATTCTGAGAGAGGACCTGGGTCCCCTATCCCCTGCAGTGACAAAGAACCAGACTCACATATGAATCTCATTGCACATTTGTTCATGAACATTTTGTTAAGATAGTTTCATGTAGCCCAGGCTAGCCTTCCCAATACTGCCTCTACCTCCCAAGTATTGGGTGCTGGAATTATAGGCATATGCCACCATGCCTCACTCAATTTATCTTTTTGAGTCAAGGTTTCTCATATCCCAGGCTGGCCTCAAACTTGCTATGGAGCTAAGGATGATTTTGAACTTCTGATCTCCTTGCCTTTCCCCTCCTGAGTGCTGAGATCACAGTCATTCACAGCCACACCTGGTTTATGTGGTCCTGGGGATGGAACCCAAGGCCTCATGCATGCTAGGTGAGCACTTTACCAACTGAGCTATGACCCGGCCCTAGGATTCATGAACTTTTGAACAGCTTTGGTGGTTTTCACCCTGGGGAAGTAGGGAGGGAAGGCCTTGGAAAGGCAGATTCAAACCTCAGTCATATAAGTCCAGGTACAAAGCAGATGAGTTTCCAAGTGATGCTAGGATTCAAGGTTTTCCTGGACAGAGTCCCACACATGAATTCCATAGAAAAACAGTGTTTTTGAACTCACACTCATTGCTAAATGACGCTCTGTACATTGAAACCTACTAGAAAATGAACTGCATCTTACTGTCCTGAGTCGGAAAGGCCTGCACTGAATGGGGTGTGTTCATGAGAGACATTGAAACCAGGCTTAGCCCCTTCTGGGGTCACTTGGTCAAGAATGTTCCACTTAGCCTTCCTGCGTTCCAAGAAGGAAGAGTGTCTAAATCAAGTCCTAAGCTCTCTCCAGTCCGATGGTGGGTGCTCCTGGGTCTGTTGTCTGGGTTCTTGCACTTCTGACCTGCTGGGAAGGGTGAGGCATGACCACCCTGAGCTCACCAGCCCTCTCAGGCTGCAGAGCCATCTGCCTGGCTGCCTTGTGCATCTCCAGCACACCTATTTTAAGCATACTGCCTTGCAGTTCACGGAGAAACGTTGCCATGCCAACTCTCTGGCTGTTGTTAATCAAAATCTATGAATGTGTAGTTCAACCATCTGATAGACAATCCTTTCTTCTTAGCCTGGGGACTTTTTCCAAATCATCCTGAGGCAGATCAGGACATTCACAATGCACACAGTAGGTGCATCATAAATGCATACTGCAGTAACGACCTGAACAGAGTCTATACAGTGCTTATGTCTGTAAAGAACTTCCCTGCACTGTGAATTCACCAGTGCCTCCAGCAGGTGCTGGCGCTGGTATGTTTCGACCCAGTTTGCCAGATGAAGACATGGAGGTGGGTCAGAGGATGCTGTCTTCAGTCTCAGAGCTGGTAAGCTTTAGACCTCTCACTGCTCTGGGTTTAAACTCTAATTCTTTTTCTCCTGTACCAGGTGGTCTCTGTCTTCTCACTAGTGTGTAAAAGTCAAGGGACACCAATCTGATCTATTTCTGCAGAAGGTAAGAGTGGACAGAGCTCTGAGCATTTTTCCATCTGTGTTGTATCTACAAAGTTGAAGGGGGAAGAGGCAGGGCTCTTCTGGATCTACATCTGGCCTTGAAGGAGTTCCCATGTGTGGTCCAGGAGGGCTTCGATTAGGGGAAGGGCTCAGAAGCCTCCATCCTGGGCTCTGGAAAGGACAGTGTGAATAACAGCAGTAGTGTGAACAGAAAATAGAGAGACTCATATGAGGTAAAGGTCAAGGACTCAGGGCAAGCAGGCCACCAGGAACTGTGCCCAGAAGACAGGAAATTCCCAGCCAGCCATGGATGAACCTTGAAAGCAAAGCCAGGCCCTGCAGAAGGCTGGCTCAGAGGTGGCCCTCCATAGTGCTCACTGACTGGCTGGCTGGACGACCACAGTGGACCCCTGCTGTGGGAGCCTAGAGAATTGTCTTATAACTTCTCGTCTTGCTCTTAGTTGGTGCTGTTGGTAAAATGAGCAAACAAAACCTTGGGAGCATTAAGCCTTCACCTCAAGTGTCTGTAAGCTCTCAAGCGAGCCTGGGGAGGGGGCTGGAAGCCACATTCCCCCTTGTAGGAAGAGAACACATCCCCTCTTCACCTGAGAAGCAGACTGTTGCTTGGGGAGGGACGGAAGGGAGCCAGAATTCATTGACCTTGAAGTGGGTGCCAAGCATCTTCGAGCTTGTGCTTCTGGCTCTGGGGAAGACTGAAGATACCAGAGGCTGCTCACGACAAGCTGATGTGAAAATCAAGTTGGCAGACTGGAAGCCAGAGTGATTGTTTAACCTCAGGCCTCTTGCTGAAAGGCAATCCAGAGATGTGGTCCATGGACCACTGTAGCATTTCTGGAGTTCCTGGGCTGTGCCAAGTTCTTTCCCTGTAAGATTCAGGGATCTTGAGAAGAACCCTGGGGGGTGCAAGTCTAGTTTCCCACTTTACAAATGAGGAATGAACGGAGACCCCCCCCATGCTGAGCCCTGGCTTGGCTTAGGCCATTGTAAACATCTCCCAAGTGCACTGCAGCGCTGTACACCTCCTCTTCCCTCTTCACCGTGACTATTCTAGGCTGCCCAGGTAGGCACACTTTCTACAACATTCTTCCTGAAGAGAGAACTGAGACTCAGACAGCTCAGGATTTTGCCTCAGGACTCCAGGACAGGCAGCCTGCAGAGTTGAATTGCAGAGTCCACGCAGGGTAGGGCCTGTCTAGCCTCTCCCAGAGTGCAATGACCCCATCACTCCCACCTGGGACGTGGGCTGGGGCTGCATCCCTTTCTGAGTATCTACACTGTCACCACCGTGAAAGGTGCCCAGAGACTGTCACCTGGTCACAGAATAGTGGCAGCCAAGTGGTTTCTAATGGTGGGTTGAGAATACACTGGAGGTCCACCAGGCTGGATGCCCGCTGCTGGGAACAGCGGCACAGCCTCGTGCAGGGGAGGGAGCAAAGTTACCAGACCCACTGGCTTCCCAAGAAGTGAAACATCTTGATTTCCTAGGGAATTTTGTGGACTTTAAACAGTGCTCATTAATTCAAACATTAAAAAACAACAGCAGTGCCCTCACACCCACTTTCACAGCAGCATTGCTTACAAAAGCCAAAGGTGGAAGACACCTAACGTCCCTGATGGCTGATAGATACAGCAGAGTGTGATACAGGGGCGTAAAAGAGCTTTCAGACACACACCTCAGCATGGATAGACCCTGGAGATGTCTAGCATTGCCTGGTCACTCTGAAGCAATCCCTGTAGGCTTTGTCACCACAGAGAGCAGAACAGACACTGGTGGTGCAGTGTGTGTTAAGGCCAGTGAGCCCTGAATGACAGCAGGATGTTAATAGAGGAGAAGGATTCTCAGTTTACAAACACATGGGCCAGGGGGCCAGGGCCTTTCCCTGGAGCTGTCACACACACCTGTCAGCTAGGCATGAAGACTCTCAAACAGATGACGAAGGGGACATTCAAAGACGGTGAACCATTTGTGCAGGTGACACTGCCCTCCTTGGGGACTCTGTATCCTAGGGTCCGGCCACCACTCCATGCTGACGCTGGGGCTTCTTAGGGCTGTCACTGGTCATACCAAGGAAAGACACTCCCATGATGACTCAAGGGAGGAGGATGGCGACATGGCGTGTATCTCAGCTCTTGAAAGGATCGTAAGTCACAGGTCTACCGCTGTGCTGTTGGTCATCTGGGAGGGACATTCATCTTTTTCAGCATGATGTGCTTGACGGTGCTGTCTTGGTTCCTACAACAAAGGAAGCAGGGAAGTGAGTCTCTGAAGGGAACAGACCACCTGAGGGGCCCCTATGAGGAGCTGTTCAGCCTTGGGGTAGCTGGGGGCTCAGCTTATGTCTCCACACACAGGGGGCCTGCAGAACAATCTTTCAGCTGCTCTCTCTAGAAGAATCTGCTTGCTGTCCCCAGGGAGTGGCCTCTTTATTGGGGTATCTGTGAACCCTGGGTACCATACAGGTGTGTCACGTGACTAAGTCTAGTGCACACGAGCTCTCTAGGATTTGAGAGACTTTCACAGAGGCCCATGGCCAAGCACTGACCCCAAGGACTGAGAAATGGAAAGTCTCAGTTTGTGTTCGTTGCTCTGTCAACAGTTACCAGACACACGCCCTCTGTCAGGCCTGATGCTCAGGGGTTCTGGGCTGCCCACCTGAGGTCCCTCATGGAGGCATTAAGAGTGGAAATCTAGGGACAAGGCCAGGTCTCTGCTGTAACTGTGATGCAGGATACAGGGGCCAGGAAGGAGCTGTGGGGGTGCATCTCTGAGAGATGGCCAGTAGCCCTGCAAAGGCCCTGTGGAGAGAGGAACAAGCAAGAGGAACGTGGGTGGTAAGAACAGGGAATCGAGGGGCTGTGTGACGGGAGAAGGACGGGGTTATGGGGGAGCTCAGGCGCAAGCCTGGACATGAGGACAGGGATTCAGTGGGGATTTGGGAAGTGTGGAAGGGGAGTAGGAAAGGAAGCCACAGGGGGTGGAGGCAGGGCATTGGAGACCCACAGGGGTTTTCTGGGCAGAGAACACAGTCTGAGAGACAGTGCAGGCCATGTGGGGTTCAGTAAGGCAGGAGAGCTGGGTTTGCCAAGAGGAGCCCACAGAGAGCCTGCCAGATTTACACATTCTGGGCAGTGTGTCAGCACAGAGGGGGACCCGGGAAAGTGGCACCCTACCAGAGTGGGGCATCCCAGTGTAGTTTCACAGCCATGACTACAGCTGATGTCACTAAGGCAAGATTTTCTGTGACACTGAGGGTCTGTGGGGTTATATAGTGACTGCTCATACCATCTGTGAACACATCCCTCATGTAGAACCCATCCCAGCATCACCCTGCTGTCCCAGTCTTGGAGTACAGATCTTGCTGTTCAGTGTGTGTGTGTGTGTGTGTGTGTGTGTGTGTGTGTGTGTGTGCCCATGAATGGAGGTCACAGAACAACTTGTGGAGTTGGTTCATTCCTTCCATCAAGTATGTCTGGGAATCAAACTTAGGTCGTCAGGTTTGGCAGCAGGTGCCTTTACCCACTGAGTCATCTCTCTGGCCCACAAGTTGTGCTTTTTCTCCTACATCTTTGGGTTTAGACATTTAGGCAAGCAGCCTGTGTTAAATGTATAAACTAACTGTGGAGTAAAATATCTTTTTTCAACTTTCTCATTCAAGAACAGTTTAGCTGAGGTTTGTTTGGGGCCCCTTGAAAGTTATACTCATTCAAATTATTTTCTAGTTTGTTTTACACTGCTTTTCAAAATGTATTTATAGCCACCTTCCTGAACACTACATCACATGCTTAGGAAGTGGGGAGAGACAAAAATAAATTCAGTGCAAATTCTTGACCTTGGAGGAGCACTGGGACCAGACTTCTCTCCCCAATGTCTCTGGGAGCTCCAAAAGTGCTCAGTCCTGGGCTTGCTCCCGGTTCTGTGGATTCTGTGTCCATGGGGAAGATCCCAGAAGTCTGTGTGTTCAGAGGGTCCCACACTCCTTTCCTGCACTGCACTGGGATTCTTGGGAACCCTGCACCTCAAACTTTCAGTGCTTGGCATCTGGGGGTCGCTGCACTGAGCAGGGCTCCAGTCTGAACCCTGGCATCTGGGGTCACTGCACTGAGCAGGGCTCCAGTGTGAGCACAAGGCAAAGGGGCAAATCCAGTGTCCCCAAAGTCCCCAAAGGAGCTGAGTGACATCAGACCCAAGAGCATGATTCCCAGCCCACATCACACACAAGGCTGTTTCTCCTACTGATGCTGCAGTCACCAAGGGATATATACAACTGTCTCAGGATAAATGAGGACCGTGAGGAACCCACTACCCACGTGGGACACTCTCAGTGATTCCTGACCAAGTCATAGCTGAAAAACTACAAGTTACAAAGATTCACTGTGAGAGAGAAAGTTACAGCAGTTACAAAGATTCACCTTGACAGTGAGATTTAAAAAGAGAAAATTGGGATTCTGAAAAGGTTAAAATTAGAATGCACACAACATTCAGGTGTGTGTGCATGTGTGTATATGCACATGTGTGTGACACATAGGTGTGTGTGGTTTGGGCATGTGTGTGTACATGTATCGGTGTGCATGTGTGTGATATGTGTGTGTATGTGTATGCACATGTATCTGTGTAGTATGTATGGTATGCGTATGCATGCGTGTGTGTGTACCAGTGTGGTGTGTATGTGTCTGTATGTGGTATGTGTGTACCTGTATTTGTGTGCATGTGTGTGTGAGTGTGTGTGTGTGTGTGTGTGTGTGTGTGTGTTCTATAAAGGAAAAACTGAGTAACTGACATAACACCTCTCCCTGCAGGCTAAACAGCAGTCAGACATGGAGGAAGAACAGGAGTGGGGCAAGAGGTACAGAGGTCTCTCTGAGGAGGTGACATTTGGTTTAAAGCCAACTGACAAGAGAGACCCGGCCATGGAGATAAACAAGATAACGGGTCTCAGGCACGAGGGTCAGAGTGCAAAGGCCCTCAGGTTGGTGTGTCTGAAGGACAGAAAGCAGGCTCTGTGGCCACAGTGTGTGAGAAGGGGCTGTGGGAAGAGGGCAAGGGCTCCAGCTCAGAGGCGGAGCTGACAGGAGAACTCCAGCTGCGGGGAGGAGTTCCTGCAGAGAGCTGCTGGTGCCCACACTGAGGCTCCCCACTCAGTCTCACTCCTTTGCTCCTTATCAAATACCTGCTGTGCACCTGACAGTGTGCTCAGGCTGTGGACGATGCTGAGATGAACAGAATCCAGGTGCTTTTGTCCTCCAGGGCCACTAGCTGAGCAAACGGCAGTGACAGTGGGAGGAAGCCGGGCAGCCACCTGAAATGGCAGGTGGGGGTCTGGGAGGAGAGGGGCTCCCTGCACTGTGGGTGTGGTGTCAAGAGGATGCCTGCTTTGGGGAAACACTGATTCAGGGACCACTAAAGTCCCACCAGCCCTGAGGTGACGAGTTTGTGCAGCCCCCACCCCCATGTCTGGAAGTGAGACCAGGCTTCAGGCTCACATTCTAGTCCAAAGAGAAGAAATAGTTGAGCAGGCCCTGGTGGAGATGCAGGAAGGAAGGCCACCACATGATGGGGAAGTTCAGTGAAGCCCTGGGGTGCTGGGAAATGAGGCCAAAAATGGGGACAGGAATCTATGCCCTACTTAGTGCCAGACCCTTATGAAGACAGCTCTTCCATGAGAGGAGGCAGCCTGACAGGAGACTGGCACAGACGTGCCTGTCCTTGACACCATTCATTCAACCAGACCCGTTAGGCAGCTCTGTGGGACATGCAGGGATATAGGAAGGTCATAGTAGGGACTGCTCATCACCGGGGCTCTCTCCTTCACCATACTCTGCAAATTGAAGCCCAGTGGACTTGGTCTGATCACAGATGAAAAGCACCTGGTGATTCATGCCTGGATTCCCAGCACTTGGGAAAGTGAGGCAGGAGGATTGCTGTGAGTTGGACGCCAGCATTTGCTACATAGTGAATTCCAGGCCAGCCTGAGCTACAGTATGAGACCTTGACTCAAAAAATAATAATAATAAAAAGGAATGGGGGAGGGAGGGAGGGAGGGAGGGAGAGAGGAGGGAAGGAAGGAAGGAAGGAAGGAAGGAAGGAAGGAAGGAAGGAAGGAAGGAAGGAAGGAAGCAAGCAGAAAGGAAAAAAGGGACAGGAAGGAAGGAAGGAAGGAAGGAAGGAAGGGCACCCAGCAGTACAGACCCGGGTCTCTGCCCTGCCTTTCTCTCACACAGTCATCCCCGCCTCTATTTCCTGCCAGAGGACAGCTTTCTAGCAAGCCCCTGCTCCCAGGCTGCTCCCTCTACACTACAGCCAGAGTTACTAGAAAAAGGATGACGTCATTCTTTTGCCTCAAACCACCTTGTCTTTCTCAGCTCTGAGAATGCAGCTAAGCTCCTTAGCAAGACGTACAGAATATTCCATCATGTCTAGCTCTGCCTGCCTCTTGTAGCTGTCCTTCTACCTCAGGCCCTTCCACCCTGTGACTGAGGCCACCGCAAGTGCCCAGAGGGCAGGGATGAGCAACCCAAAGCTGCCAGTGGCTGTGTAAGTCGGGTGGGCTCAGCTCTCAGCCACACTCTCTGTTTTTGCTGAGGCTATTCAGGAGTCCTTCCTCAGGGATCCCCTGAATACAAGTTCCAGTGTGGTCAGTGACACCCCAGCTCAGCTTGGGTAGTGTTCTGGACGTAGCTGGGTGCTGGGGATTGGCAAACAAGGTGAGATGTGTGCTGTCAGGGACTCAGAGAGGTACCAAGCCTCCACAGTGACCAGGACTGGTAAGCCGGAAGCCTGAGGGTTGGAGGGCAAGCAGGGACAGGTGTGGGCACCCAAGAGGCCCCCATCCTGGAAGCTACCACGCAGGAGTCAGTCCTGTGCTCCAGGATGGAGGATTAGCAGGTCAAACAAAGCATGACACCTAGGAGCCTGAAAAGTACCTGTCTGGGGCCATCCCACCCTGGGCCCCAGGGACATACCGCAGCCAGAATGCTGGTAACCGTCTAAGATGTGTGTGTATCCTTATCCCCACCTCCAACCCCATGTAAGTCCTCCCAGCCATAAAGTGGTCACACTGGAAGTTGGAAAACCTGGAGGACTCTAGGATCCATACCTTTAAACAAGACACAGAGACACACACAGAATAGTCCAGACCCATGAGAAAGCTCTCATGGGGACCTGTGAAGGGGGTGGGTCCTAAATGAGGACAGGCTGAGCCTACATTAACTAAATGAGATTCTTTTCTAAATCCAACAGATTTCCTTGGGGAATAGTCAATATTTTTCTGTCAGGTAAGGAAAATCAAATGCAAGATACATTTCCATCCCCCAAACACAGGCCTCAGCATTTAAGAGTCTGCTTAGGTCTGTTCCATCTGGCCACTAATTCTTATATTTCAAATATCTGTGTTTAGGGTATGCACTGAGCTATGAACAGGTTCGGTATGAATCTCGGTGTTTTTAATTAGCAGACTGGTAGACACCCAGAATCATCTGTGTATAGTCAGCTAAGGGAATGGAGGCTCTGGAGTAAAAGCTCAGCTCGATTGGCCAAGCTTGGAATCACTTCCTGATTCTCCAGCCAACACCCTCCCCATCTCACCTCTGGCAGGTCCAGAGTCAGATGACCTTGGACTATCTTTAGTTTCCACCCACTTCTGTGTCTGACCTAACATCCTAGTGACTGTCAGGTGGAACGCTGGAGCTGTGTTAACTTAATAGATCACTCACTTCCACCAACCCAGAAGTTAGGAATGTTGTCAGATAGTTTTTGAGACCTACAGCAGTGCTCCCCAGCTTTGCTGAAACCTGCCCACCAGCAGTTCCTGCCGATGTCTTTGGAAAGTGCTTTGATTTATGGTTTTCTTTCATTTTGAGACTGTTAGTTCATGTCACCACTTCCACAGAGAAACAGGTTAACTGGGGCAACCTGAATTAGGCTCGGAATAAATAACCTCTCACTCCCCCTTTGGGCAAAGAGCTGTTACATCCACCCTTCTCTATGCTCAGTCCTGGACGGGAAGCACTTTTGAGGTTTGAGGGAAACAAAACTAAGTCCATCCCCGTAAGCCGCTCTTGATTGATGACTGACTGATGTCTGGAGCCTCCCCATCACATATGAAAGCGGCAGACCGTCCCCTCGTTTCTCTGACAGGCATCCTTGCCAAGCCAATGAGGCTCTTCCCTGCCCCTCACCCTCACCCCCGGTCCCACCTGCTGAACTTGGGAGGATTGCTGGCCTTTCTCAGATCCAGAACTGAGCTCTCTGACCACAGCATCTGTGAAGGATGGTTGCTCAGACCCTCCTCGGATAGGTCCTCTGACAGGTAGATCACCACCTGTGCCAGGAAGCTGCCCACTGGTCACCTCTGACTATTGGGAGACCTGATCTGCCTATGAGGAAACTTAAAATGAGCAGCACTAAGGTGGATGTGAAGGCCTGGGAAGAATATTCCACAAGCCACTTGGGGCCCATCTATAGAGAAAGGCTCCTCTACAGACATCAGGAATAGCCTGGGTCCACTGAGGCCCTAGCTGCCCTGAGCTTCCTCTTACAGTGTCAGAAAGGGCAGCTTTGCCTGCACCTGAGTACCAGGGCACCAGGTCCATGTCATCTTCTACAGGGTCAGCAAATCACGGGCCACTCGCTGCTCTCATGCACTGGCAGGGCACAGAGGAGGAGACCTGATTGGGGAGCCAGAGAGCCAAGTGACTGAGGCTCAGACTGGATCCGACCAGAGTTGCAGGGTTTGTCCACGTCTGTGATCTAAAAATTCTAATCGTAGCTGACATAGTAACCCCAATGCCATTAGAAGGTTGGTAACACGCACATAAGCACACACACACATACACATGAACATGCACATACACACATGCACATACACATACACACACAAATATATACATGTACACACACACATACCAGGAGGGGCCAGCAGAGCACTCCACTGTGTGTGTGTGTGTGTGTGTGTGTGTGTGTGTGTGTGTGTGTGTGTGTGTGAGTCAGCTGGGAGAGACTGTTACACATAAGAGAATGAATGGATGGATGAATGAATGAAAGAGGGGTGCCAACTTTGCAAAAGTTGATAACGAGTAACTGATGTGAGCAAAACATTTTTTGTTTTGTTTTGTTTTGTTAACAGGGTCTCCCTGAGGCCCCAACTGGCCTGGAACTCTGCGTAGAGCAGACTGGCCTGGATCTCACAGAAAGCTGCCTGCCTCATCTCTGGACTGCTGGGATTGAAGGCATGCATTACCACGCCAGATTCAAAATATTTATAATTGCATCAGATATGAGTTTATGAAGAACATCAGTTGAGTGCGATGCAAGGGGCATTTTTTGGCAATGTTACCCAATTTCTGAGGAAACGTGTCTGCCCGTGTATCAGAGGCATGACAGTAAAGTGCCCAGCATTGCAACAGTGCCTAGGAGATTGTTTTAATCAGCTATGGGAAGCATCATAGACATAGACAGCAGCTGGGAAGGAAGGTTATTAATCACGGCTCCCCAGAGGAGGGGGGCACAGGGGGAATAAGGGGTCAGGCAGGACCAGCAGCAGAAAGCCTTTATTAGGGTGTCTAATGCTCCAATTGTTACAGTTGGGGGCGGGTGAGTGAGGCAGGGTGGGCAGTTTGAGCAAGCCAGGAACTGGACAGCCTGAATGATGTGGGACGCCTCCAGGCTAGAGGGCTGTCTCTGACTATCTGACACTTGTCCAACTCGACTCTGTGGCAACTGGGTCTGGGGAACACTGGCTTAGTGTGTGAGTTCCCTAGGGAGGAGGGCGGGATGTGGCTCTGGACTGTTTCACACAAGTGCTCAGAGGAGGACTCTGCCATCCCCAAGGCATCAGAAAACAAGAAACAGCTTCAAAACTTACTCCCCTGGGCTGCAGTCTTCCTCAGTTTCCTATTTCTGAGTGGAGGCGACAGTCCCCACCCATAGGGCTGGCATGGGAAACTAATCCTCAGACCTCTGCAAATGGCATGGCTGGAATCTAAGCTGGGACTGGCAGGAACAGGGACTGTAGCTCCCCAGGGGGAAGCCGGACCCCCCCACCATTGCGCACTCAATTCTGTGAGAAGGGCAGACCTGCAATGATCATTCTTAGAATGGACTGTGAGTCAGGATTGTGGGGTTGTCGATAGGAGCGATTTGAACCGACAAACCACTCTCCAGCTTCCATGAGCTATTTTCAGTATGTGGTGCTGAAAGCACAAATAAAGACACAGTGTCTCAACCAGTTCTGACCTGTGTATCAATACCAAGATTCATTGGGGCTGATTCCAGTCTCCTGTTCTCCATCCTCTACTTTAACTGATGGGTCTGTCTGGGAGGCGGGGCTCTGAATCTCATTACGTTACTCGGGGCTCCTAGGCATATCAGTACCATTTAGGAGGCAGTAAATCGTCTGCTGATGTTATGGGAAAACCCACAGCTGTCGGGAGGGAACGCTCAACGCAGGTATTCTGTAAAGCCCGTTTGTAGGTTCACTTGTGTCCCAAGTTTAGTTTTGAGCAAGCAATGGGCACGAATGACACTGACTTCCTTGGAGATTGAAATTCCATTCCTGAGAACCAACCTTCCAGAAATGGAGTTCTTTCTACAGAGGTGAAGGTTTATAAACAATAACCAGCATGCTATTTATTATAGAAAAAAAGGGATAGCCCAATGCTTAGTCACAGGTACCAAGAAATGTTTTTGCTATGTAACCATGAAAAATGAAGTTTATGAAGACTGTGCTGACCATGGGGAGAATGTCTACAAGACAAGATCAGATAAACACAGTATAGAAAACTGGATATCCATCATTATAAATATTGTAAAGGAAGTTTACACACAGGGATTAAAAAAAGACATGGGCCAGAAGGTTAACAGTGATCTTGTTTTTATGAATTTTTGGTTTTCATTTTACCCACTTTTCTCTATTTTTTTCTATAAGCATATATCACCTAAACTTAATTTTTGTAACTGGATGTTTTCAACAGCCACATAAGCTAACCATGGCCCTGGTTCCAATG
Source organism: Nannospalax galili (assembly GCF_000622305.1). Lineage (NCBI taxonomy): Eukaryota > Metazoa > Chordata > Mammalia > Rodentia > Spalacidae > Nannospalax > Nannospalax galili. The sequence continues at coordinate 103,823 of NW_008355812.1, forward strand.
CCAGATCTGTTTAAAGGATCATTTGTTAAAATAGGAAATCTCACATCCTAATCTAGAGCATGAAAGTAATTCATAGTTGATCATACTTGGGCATCAGACCTCTAAGTTTGTTCTATGTGTCCAAGTCAGTGACACAGCCTAGAATTTGTTTAATTACAAGGAAAATAAAATCCACTCCCAAGGAATCAGAAGTCAGAAATCGGTGCCATTTCACAGTCATGGTCCCATGAGGACACATCCCTCAGTGTTTTTCCTGAAATTAGTGTCTGGTATCCATCTGGTCACTTCCCTCCTCCAGATGATCAGAGAGGACTTTACATTCTGCATCTGACAATATCCGTTCAAGCATGGACACATGACCTCTCACCTGCTTCCAGTCCAGCTCCCAGCTGACCCCTCCAGGCAATAGCCAGAAAGATGTTTCTAGAAGGTCCAGTCCCTCAGCCTTCACCACAAGTTCCTCTCCTCACCCCCACACTCTGGAGTCCAGTCCTATTTGGTTTAGGCCATCAGAAGACACACTTTGCTGGCTAACTCCACAGCTATTCTGAATTTCCCTTCCCCTGTTGCCTCCTCCCCCAGAGACTGGAGAGGTGCATGTTGCCTGTAAGGAAGGAATGGCCATAGGCCCCATGTATGGGGCTGTTTCTGTTTCTGGCCAGTGAGTACAAGGCAACACTTACTAGACTTCTAGGAAAGGTTTGCTTTCCCGTTTGCATTGAGACACAGACGTGAAGCCTGAAGCTGTAGTAGTCACTTTGTGACCACGAGACAATACGCATCAGGAGACCCAGCATGCTGAGTGAGTGTAAAGAATGGAGGGCAGCTAGGCAGTGGTGTCAGGGAGGTGCCAGACCAGCCCTGAGAACATGCCTTCATCCCTGTGCATTCCCTCTCCTCTCTTCCCCTGTGTTCTTCCTGACCACACTAACATAATTCTGGGAATGCTCTAGCCCTGGAAACACATTTGACTGAGATACATCAGTTGTGTACAATGTGGAGCCTGTGGATGAATGCAACTCAAGTCGCCTTTCTGGAAGAGCTACTGGGTAACTTCAAGGGAGGATATACTGGCTCAGGGTAGAGCTAGGCTTTGGGGCTGTGACCGGACCCTGTCCTGTAGGCACCCCCTGCCCCCAAAATCCTGCTCTTCCTCTGGCTATTCTTTTCCTCTTAGAACACCCTGCCAGCTCCAATTAGTCTGGAGTTCCAGGAAGTCACAAAGGGAAGATCCTGTAAGAGTTCTGATTGGCCTGGTGTCAGTCAGGTGCTTTGCTGTCAACCAATCATCTTTGAGAGGGGAAGAGCCATGCCCCGTGACACCCAGGCTCCACCCACTGTGGAGAACAAAGCAGAGTTAAAACCAGAGCTGGGCCAGGCCTGGTCCTCTCGTTCAGGTCACACAATGCAAAGACCTCTCCAAGACACTGAGGAGGAGTCAGGGCACCTTCAGGGCAGTGATGCTCCCCACAGGCACAGTGGCTGAGGCCACTATATGTGTACAGGTGGGTACAAGAGGGGAGAAGGAGCTGGAAGTGAGCAGAGGCAGAGGACCTAGTGTCCCACTGGGAAAGGAAGTCACTCCTGCATCAACAGGGTCCGTGGCCCTGGGACCAGAGAAGCCACTGGAATGTCCTGCTTCCAGGACAGACAGGTTGCCTGAGGACCAAGAAAAGCTGTGCTTGCTGACAGCCAGTTGGAGCAGAGTGGCTAGGGGATGGGGCATGGCCCCAGAGCCCTGTTCCACAGGCCAGAGGATGCAAAGCCAGAGCTGGCTTTCCTTAGAAGCTGGAAGGGCCCTGGTCCCATACAGAATTAGCCAGAACCAAGGAAAGGTCAGCCAAACAAGTGGACAGGACACCCCAGGACATACCCACGGGGCTGTGCTGCGGGGGCCACACCTTATGCCATGACGTTCTTTAATCCTGTGATACCTGTTTAGTCCTTTGCTGTAGGTGAAGAATGAGGCTCAAAGACACGGTAGTTTCTTCAAAGCCATCCAACAACCCAAGTGCCCCTCAGAGCACCAGCCCTCTACCCCCAGACCTTGGATGCAAGGGAAACTAGAAGGAGATCATGGGCGTCCCTAACAGTTGATGGTGGGCAATTCAGTTGGTCCAGGGATGCAAACACTAAACATTCTTCCATTTAAGCTCAAATGTGTCTGTGAACCTGAACTGCAACATCAGAAAAGCCTAGCTGATCCTTCCAGAAAGAACAGCCACAAGCTGCCAATGCCCTCAGCCCCATCTCCACTGAAAACAGCAGCTTAATTATCGGGCATCCCAGCATTCAACCGCTCCCGCCCCAGGTCCTGATTTGCACAGGTCACTGGGAGTCACTCGGCCTCCATGGAGTACCATAAATCATTGCAGGCCTGGCAGAGGTCCAGGCATGGGGCGGAGTGCAAAGAGATGCTGCTGGACATCCATCAGAGAACAGGGGCTGGAGGAACGCTAATGATGACTAAGAAAAACGATTTCAGGCCTCGAGGGGAAGGCTCAGAAGGAAGGGGAAGCACAGGAGAGAGAAACCACATGGTCATTCGTGCTGTCAGGGGCAGTCCCCCACAGGAGACCCCAAAGCTCAGTCACAAGAAGCGAGAGGATGAGAGGTCCTGTCACAGGCCACTGCCACCATAGCAGGGGCAGAAACATGAAGCATCTGTTATCACAGGCCAGAAAGATGTGGCTGCATAGGATGGCCAGAGGACCCTTGTCCCTCACCTCAGGGAGGAGGGTGGAGTCCTGAAAGCCACTGAAATGTAGGTGTGGTAATTCTGTCCAGAGCCACACATGATCACCTTACATGATCATCTCAGGACAGAAAGTCAGCCTGGTCTTTTCCCACAGCTAAGTACCCACCATGGTTTGAGCAGGTTCCCTTCTCCAGTTAAGAACAAGACCCAGGACCACACTCTGTGCTAGTGCCACAGAGGCATGCCGCTCAGCTGTACCTGAATCAGGGTGGTTGTACGATATCTGACTTGAGGTGTTCACAGGGGCCCAGAGGGGAGGGGAAGAGCAGAGCATACTCCAGCTGGTGCTTGTAAAGGGACACTTCCTGCCTGCACATCCCAGGGGCACCCTAAGCAAGCCACTAGATGGCCTCTCCGGCTCTGCATTTAACGCATCCTCCTTTATGAGCATCTTCCTGAGGTCCACCCGGTTGGGGCTCCTCTGCCTGACAGCATGCCAACAGCATGCTTGAGGGGATTTTGAAACTGTCAGCCCTGCCTTCCAGACTAGGAGATCAGAGTATGCTAAGGGACCCACACATGCTATCTAACGAAGCTCCCATGAGCCTCCTGGGTGGCTAAAACTGAGAGCCACTGGGCCAAGCCATGCTCTTCTCTGCCTGGGTGGGGAAACAGACCCCAGATTCCAGGGGCTTGCCCGGGACTGGAGCTTCTCAGAGAGCCCTTGCCTGTACCCCTGGCTAGGACACACCTGCCATCCATTTCCAGGTAAAGCCGTCACGGTGGTGGTGGCAGGCTGGGTTGAGCTCACCCCTCTGTTCCCAGCCTGGGGCTGGGCTGTGATACTGAGTGAGCTGCCCTCTCTGTGGAGCCTCTTTCTAGTTCAGAGGAAGCCTCAGGCTTGTGAGCAGACAGATACCATGCCCCATTTCAATGGATACCAGAGCTCTGGAAGGTTCTAGAAGTCTGGATGAACTAACTTGAGGTACCAGACCCGGTCACTCTTCAGGAGCAGCAGACTAAGGTAGGTCCATGTACAGAGGGGTTCACCCCTTCTCAAGGGGGATGCACCTGCCTCGTGTCACCAGCAGCTGTGGAGCCCTCAGAGGGGCTGGAGTGGGTTGTCTGTAAGGGCCTCCCTCAGAGCAGCCACCCTAATCCGATGCAGGCTCACAGAGACTGGAACACAATCCCACTGAGCTTCAGTACTCCACACGATGGAAGAAACTTCACCTCCATCCACTCTAAAGTAGGGTGAGGGGCATTCATTATTTGTTGCTTAGCAACGAGGCACTCAGGCTCAGGAGCCAGCTGCAGGTTCAAAGCCCACCTCTGCTGCTCATCAGCCATTTCACACACACACACACACACACACATCACACACCACCACCCCCACATACACACTGCACCACACACATCACACACATACCACACACACATACACACATTACATACACCACACACATATCACACACACCACCCCCCCACATACACACTGCACCACACACACCACACACACCACACACATACATACACACATACACACTAAATAAATACATAAATTTAAGGGTTTATAAAGGAAATTACCCTTTCTGCCAGTTGTGCAGTGTGATGTCGGACTATCAGCCCTACGGTGGCGAACACTGCCCCAGCTGGGCTGACAGCTGAGCTCACGGACCACCGTATGAACCTTATTCCCTAAGGCGCTGTTGAGTCATCCTCAGTCTGCACCTTAGTCAGGGGTTGTTCTTCAGCGGGATGTTCTTGCCTACTTAGGTGACCTAAGACCTGCAGAACTCAGAAGCAGCAGATCAGGACCCATGAGCCAGAAGACCACAGTCCTGTAGTGGCTCCAGCTCCATCCAAGGCTCTCCCACAGAGGGAGGATCCCAGGAGGTGAGACTTGTCCCAGTAGAGATGTCCCAGGGCCTTCTATAATACATGTGATATGTTCTCCCTTCATCTCCACTAAGGCAAGGTCTGATTGCTGACACTGCTGTGCAAGTGGGTTCCTTTAGGACCTTAGCAGAAACCAGGGCAGGAGAGTGGATGAAGGTATCCACAGAGTCAGGGACCAACTACAATGGAGGCAATGGGACCCACTATCCATGCCCATCTCCTCTTCCCCACCAGGAGTCAACTCTCAGGAAAGAAGCAAAGCCTGATCTCATACTCCCTTTACAAAGGCCCATATGGATATATGGATACCCATGGAGGTGGGTAATACACTGTGTCCTGCCCTGCTCAGAAATCAACTGCCATTGTTAGTGTGGTGCCTCCACGGTGACAGGCTCTGTATTGACAATAAACAGGGAGATAAGAAAGAGCCTTTGGCCTCATGGAGCTAGTTTGCAGGGCTTACAAAGTGGAAGGAACCCACAAAAAGGAGCAGATGTGTGCTTGTATGTGAGTGTGTGTGTGTGTGTGTGTGTTTGCACACACACAGAGTTCACAGTGGGGGTCTTTGGGGGGGGAATGTTTCTTACAATCTGCTTGATCAACTGCCTCACCCAGGGACTGGCAGGTGCTTTGACGGCAGGGCAGTCTCTCTCCCCATTCCCCCAGCAGTGCCTGGCCCAGAGTGATCACTAATCACGTGTTCCAGGGATGGATGAGGACACAGGCAAGCACCTGGGAGTCTGCCAGGCCCCACCTCTTCACTACACGTGATGGAAAGCTCACAGGCTTTCTTCATGGGTGGAGTTTTCTCACCCAGGACTCTAAAAGACCCTCAGATGGAGGCTCACAGATCTGCAGTTCACACCTGCCTCTCTCCAGGCTGCCCTAAATTTTAATTAGTAATAATCATCATAAACATTTTAGAGCACTTGAGCAGTTACAAACCACTCTATACACATTATCTCCCCAGGAGTCCAGAGAGCTCTGAACAGAGAGACAAGCGAGCAAGCTGCTTTCTAGATGGTGGCCGGGGCTTTCCTTGCTGTAGGAGGCAGTGGGCCTGGCATTCTTTGTGGCCCCAAGGTGCCAGAACATACATAAGACACCCCCGTGGTTCTAGTCCGGGACAGGCCTCACAGTTCCCCTAGAAGGCAAAGATGTGGCTTCTGATAAACTATAGGGTCTGTGGTTCAGGACTGAGGTCCAAGAAGGGGCTGCTGGATCCACCCCAGGTCACGTAACTCTGAAGTTGTGTCCTTCGCATGACACACCCCCAGCTGGCCTTGACCTCCAAACCAGAGAGATCAGAGAGTAAGGACAGCTAAGAGAGCTGTGGTCAGCTCTGTGGAAGTCGGAGGCCAGCAATTGTGGAGATCTGGGCTCTGCTCTGGTCCCAGAACAAGCGACCCACAAACCCCAAAAGCTGCCTCTACCTGGCAGGGCAGACCGTGTTTTTCCTGCCTGTGACTTACTAACTGCCTTCCTCAGGAAAGAGACAGGGGACCAGGATTGGGATGGAGAGCAGGGAGGAGATGGTCCACTAGCCCAATCAAAAGCAGTTTTAAACCAGACTTGGTGGCATAGGCCTGCAATCCCAGATACTGGGGAGGGGGATGTCCATCTGGACAGAGAGCTCATGGCTGCCAGGGAGAGGCATGGGGAGGGGGAAGGGCTGCATAAAGACCACAGAGTTTCTTCCTCTTTACACTGGTTCATATGAGCCCATTGTGGATACCTATAATCCCAGTCCTGGGAAGGCTGGGGCAGGAGGATTGCCGCAACTTCGGGCCTAGCCTGGACTACAAAAAACTGGCTGGAAAGGACAAAATACAAAATTCAACATAAAGCAGTTAAAACGGTGACCTCCATCAGTTAAAACGGTGACCTCCATCAGTTTAAACAGTGACCTCCATCAGTTTAAAAGCAGAAGTCCAGCAGAGTGCCTGTGCCCGCAGACCTGGGAAACCATACTTTTGAACCAAATAAACAGCTAAATGAACTGGTTGAACCCAGTTTCTAAACACGGGAACTTCCCCTCTTCCCCAGAACCTTCACTTTCCCAGCTGCTTTCCCAGCGCCTGGAAACTGGAACCCTGGCCTCTGGGAGCTCTGTGAATCCTGTGAATGTTTTATGCGTGCGGGGGGAGGGGGTGCTCTGAGGCTCCTCTGCTCCAGCTCTGCATAGAAGGAGACTGTCTGTCTCTCTTTCTGTCCATCAGATGTATGGAGGGCAGGACCAGGGTTTGGAAGAGACACTGGGTACTCTGATGCTGCAGCATGGGAACCAGAGCTCTGGCATCAGGGAGTCAGAAACAGGCCACACAACAGCAGATCTGATTGGACCCCCTTGTCGAAGGCCAACCACAAGACCCCCATTCCTCAAAGGCATTGTCCTCCAGATCCTGCCTCCCATTCATCACTGCCCATTGCCCACTGCCTGCTCCACACGGCCTTCCAGTCTTCCTGTCCCTGACCTACTAACTCCCTCCCCCAAGCTGTCAGTTTAGCTTGGGCAGGGCCTCTTCCAGGACCCTACTCAGCTGCACTGCCCAACGCCTCCGCAGTTCCTTAGAAGCCCCTCCCAGAACCTGCTGTACACTGTTGCCATTGACTTCTGCTTGGTGGGCCTGGAGACTTGCCCCACTCCTCTCCCAGGCCCAGTTCCAGCTCCTTGGAGTTTCCCACAAACATGAAACTGAAATTAATGTGTGGAATTTGCAATATTAAGAGACATAACATTTATAGTCATCTATAAATGGAGAATGTGCATGATACACGTGGTGATTTAATTCAGGGGGCACCCATTAAGTCAGAAATAAAACTCCCTCACGAAGTCCTCTGCAACAATATTCATTTTCCATCCACTGAGCATCTACCGTGAAATGGTCCCAAGTCCTGAGCCACACAGGCATTTACCATGGAAGGTCAACGTCAACAACAGCAAACAAAGCCCTCTTGTGGGCCCGTTCACCTTCTGCCTTTCTACACATACACATATGCATGCACACATAAACATGCACACATCAGGCATGTATACACATACACATATATATACACATACAAAATACCTACATACACAGTGCATATGTATATAGATGCATGCACATATACATACACAGTCACACATATACACACTTTTGCACAAGCACACATATCCATATACACACAGTGAACACATATGCAACACATACACATGCATGCATGCTCACACATTCATACACATATATCCACACATATACTTATGTATGCCCTCATACTCAATACACATACTTGCACACATATGCATATATATTCATAAATGCACACAAAAACACACAACTACACCAGCCAGCTGCAGCTGAGTTCTGGCTCCCCAGACAGCACACGGAGCAGATGACAAATCACCTTCGTTGCTCCCACAGTGCTCTGTAGAGGCCGGGGCAGGTCTTTGTGGGGACCTTAAAGATGGGAGCTTCTCAAAGAATCTGCAGGCGCACACACTGCCACACACACTGTGGGGATGACTTTTCTGGGAATCACAAACTGAATTTTTGCAAATTAATCATATGCTTTGAGATCATTTAAAACTATATATCAATCAGTTTTCCTAACTGTTCACTCAGCTTATTTAACTGGCCTTTTAGAAAAACAGTGTGATCAAACTTCCTGTCCCTTGGCCTCCTGAGGTAATTAAGTCTTACAAACTAAGCTAAATCATAGCTTTAATCTTATCCCGTGTTCCCTATCATGAGTCAGTTATGCCCCAACTCAGAACAATGTGTATGTGCCTGAGATGTGGTGATTAAACCTCAGACCATCACTGAAATCATTGGTGACCTTGAAAACAACTTATCCCCCACAGGTGTTGAAAGCAACATCTGGGCATAATTGATGACATCCGTTTGTGGGTTTGTATGCTGTTCTGAGTCCGGAAGATCAGAAAAATAACTCTTTCTCTTGTTAAACTCGGGTTAAAGATTCTTGAAGACAAAGTTCCTCATACCTTCCCCACACCTGCCTGATGTGTTGTTTAATAAGCCTAAGAGGAAGCCTTTTGTTCAGGAGGACAGGAAAGTTCTGAGAGAAATCAGAACTCCTCATGACAGATCAGGCTCCAGAGGCGGACCAACAACAAGAGGTAGTTTTCCTTTTATGTAGCACCACTCCGGCCACTTCAACACACACTCTGCCTGCCATGTGACACAACCTCAGGGCTGGCAGCCTTTCTTACATGAGGATACCCATGTCGCTTTCAAAGGGTCAGTGACTCCCAACAGGCAGACACAGCACCCCAGAATCACTTCCAAGTTAACACAGCAGGTGCTTTCAAAGGCTGCTTTGCCTTTCCCCACTTTGCAAGTGCCAGGTGTCCCTTCAGGATATGTGGGGAAACAGATCAAAACAAAAAATAAAAGCCAAACTCTCCAGTGTGTGTGTTCTTAACAGAACCAAGGTGATACGACTTTAGGAGGGTTTTTGGACTTGACACGTCCCAGTTGGATCCCCTCTGCCCAGCACTGTCTTGGTACACACAGGCACTCGTGTATTGAATGCATTTGAAATGCTATCTCCTTAATGGCTGTATCATCATTTATTTAGTGCAATTAGATGTCTTCCCTGTGTCTAGTAATTTGCTATTACAAGTCAGACCATGATAAATTGCGCAATTAATTATATCTGCATCTCAGTGACCATAGGGGGTTACTACCAACAGGCAAGTCAAAGGGCTGTGCAATGGTGGGCGCAGCCCACCATGGTGCGTTGGTGGCTTCAGGCTGCAGTGGACATACTACCATAGTCTGACAGAGGTTATGAAGTGCTTGGCTGTGGCAGGGAGAGACCAACAAGGAAAACACTGGAAGTCTGAGAAGTCTGATACGTATAGTAAGTAGAAAGGAAGAGTTGGCCTCTCACAAAATACCAGGTATCTGAGCTGTGAAGGACAACAGCCTCCAACAGAAACCACAATGGGGAACAGCTCCGGGCCTGTAGAACGGGCTACCATTGTACTAGTCCCATTGTATATCATAGCAAAAGAAGATTTTTTCCATGGGGTGTATTTTTATAGCTATGCAAATTGAGGCTTTTGAAATCAGTCTTTCTTTGGGATAATATTGCATCAGAGAATTAATGTTGAGCCACTCAGATCATACTTTGTCCAGGGAACACCGTTGAAGGGTCCCAACATATACGAAGCTGGGAATTCTGGGTTTATGATCTTGTCTAATAAAGTAGCTCTTCACCTGCTTTAAAGAGGTGAGGTCTTTACCTACATGAAGGGTATGAATGCTTTTCAGGCCTCTGACTCATCCAGCAGCCGTCATTTTCAAAAGTTAATATGTGCACTGCCTCAAAGTTGGAAGCTATGTAAAAACCTCTTTGACGTAAGTCCAGCAACCCAGCCAGGGCTTTGTCAGGCAAGGTATTCTCCTGAAAGAACAGTGCTGCCTTCTTGACTCTGATGCCCAGCACGAAAAGTGTGCTTTTGAGAAACAAGGGTTTAGACTCCACAGTGGGTTCCCAGCCTGCTGACCACTGGGACTTGAGCTGGAAGAGAAGGGAGGGAGATTCACCTCTGGCTCCTCCTAGGCACAAAGCACACATGAGCGCAGCACGCCAAGCTGTGGGCCTCCAGGACTCACACGGACCCAGCCCAAAGGATGCCTATGGGATTCTCCATCCGCCTGTGCTGCCCAAAGGACGAAGTCAGTGGGCATATGCACGTCCCACCCAGTGACTTTCTGCTCTGGTCCTTTCATGAGGGTGAGAAGTCACCCTATTGCTTGGGGCTGTTGTAACAGCGACTGGAGCAAGCTTCCCTGGGCTCTCCTAGAGATGCAGATGGGAAGCTTGTGATAACTTTTACATGATAGCTTTATATGCTCATGGATGTTCACAGCCTTTAAATTTTGTCCCATGTCTACAGGACTCAAGTGACATGATTAAATTCAGAGGCAGCTCCAGGAAACACTGGATCCTGGAGAGAGGCTACCCTGTGTGATGGAGTGTGGAACTGAGAATCAGGACCACTGGCCTTTCTTAGCCACTGATTCACCCCTCTCTCCCTAGGACGTCAGATGGAGTGGTCTCCACACACCTTCCATTGGGAAGGGAGTGATGAGCAGTCAGAGATCAGGATACTGTTTCCCTACAGCTGAGGGTTACTTCACCTGCCTGGCAGAGATCAGCCGCTCCTCTCAGCTTCTCTGAGCTCATCTTCTGATCATTTGGGACCCACTTGAGCACCAATAACAATCAGTTCATCCCCTAATTTTTCTGAGCCCATTTTTCCAGTTGCCCCCCTCACAAAACTTAAAAAAAAACCAATCCAAGCAAGTTTTGTAAACCTTAGAACATGAGGCTGTTTTGAGAACGTTAACCAGCACATGTCTGAGCAGACTCTCCCCAGGGTCCCCTGTGGGCATGTGGGCAGCAGCTTTACCTTCATACAGAGTAGGCACCTCTGAACCACAGCCCATGTGGACAGGGAAGATCCAGAACCAGCCTTGGGCTCACTCCAGAACCTGCCTCCCCGACAACGAAGGCACGTAAACATGTCCACAGTTTGCTGTGTGACTGTGCACTACAGTACAGTGTTGCTCCCCCGCCCCCAACACCCAGCTTAGATCCCCCCCTGTGTTTAGGATGTCTAGATGCAATGGAAGAAGGGGAGGGCAGAGGAAAAGGGGAGAGGACAAAGGAAGGAGGGAAGGACAGCCTTGGCCAGGCTTGCAGCAAAGTCTCTTGTGTTAGTGAGCGAGCCACTCTGCCTGGCTGGCAGTGCTCATGATGGGATCGAGTCTGGCTCCATTCCAGTAAGACAGACGAGAGTGCTTGATGCGTGGCTGGCCAGAGCCAGTTCAGGCCCAGCTGAAAACAAACCCCAGGAGACAGAGACAGCTCTAGTGTGAGGCCCCCTCCCAGGGGTGGAGGGGGCATGCACTGGGTGTCCAGGCCTCCTGACTGGCCTGCTCCTGGCCCTGCACAGCTTGTATCCTGAACGAAAACAAGGACTGAAAGGCAGCTTCCTCCACGGATGAACGGAGGACGCCAAGCGAAGTCAGTCTTAGGAAAGGCAGACAAGGGAAGAGGAGAGGCGTTTGCTCCCATGTGAAGAGTAAGCCCACATACATGCACACATGCACATACATACACAGACTCACACACATGCACATACACACATACACAGACACATGCACACACATACATACAATCTTATACACACAACCATGTACACATACACATATATATACACATACACATGCATACACATACACGAATACACACTTGTTATATATACACATACACACACATGGGTACACACATACACACTTGTTGTGAGCTCCAGTTGGTGAGGAGATCTCACTCCACCCTCTCGGGTGAAGACAGAATGACCACCCATCACAAGCGCTGCCTGTCTTGTGGCACTTTTGACCCTTATAATGGTGTGAAAGCACTGTGCAGTCGGTGGAAACAACTTTAGATTGACTCTATTGACTGTGGATTGTTCAGTGTAAGGACAGATACAGTGCTCCTCCCTGCTGGGCGGCAGCAGGTGCAGCTCCCAAACAGCCCAGAGGAACAAGGCGGCCTGAGGTCCACCCTGGAGGCTGTTTCGCTGAGCTAGGTGTCCGGCAGGTAGTACAGTTCTTTCACTTTACTGTAAGCTCATTGGGATGGAAGCTCGTTGTGAGTCAGGAGTGTCTGCATTCTCATTTCTCAGAGGAGAAAAGATGCTTAAAAACCAAGAGCTCCCCCACCCTTAGGTAGATGGGCTCTGAAGAAACCAAACAGAAAAACTGCCAGTTCGTGTGGACTTCAGACTGATGTCTCCGCCCCCTGCTCTGAAGTGGCTGTCACCTCCACATCCTGCACCAAAGCTGGTCCAACAGCCCCTCCAGTGTCTGGGAGCCCCGCTGCCCACACGCCCTCTGGTTCAGCCCATCTCCCCCAGAAAAGCACCCCAGATGCCTCAGGCCTGTGCCCTCCACACCCCACATGCAGCATTCTAGCCAGGAACCTCCCTGTTGTCACCGGCACCTTCTGCTGGGCTGTTGTTCTTCCCCCTGTTCATTTATCGAGAAAATTGACAAATTGAAAAGGATAAAAAGAAAATTCACAGCCCCCCTTGAGAAGGGACCAGAAAGGCAAGTCTCCACCCAGACAGAAAGCCAGAAGCTGTGTTGCCACATACTCAGAGTGTTTAGAGATTGATGCCCTGTGAACCTAAAATTAAAGTTTTCCCAACACCCCTCCCGCACTGCCTCATCAGGGAGGTGATTTCTGATTTGAACCTGAGCCCATCCTCCTGGGCCATCCAGCAGGTGTAAGGTAATAGCCATCCGGGTATTCACCCAGCAGCCACCTGGCTCTCCAGGCAGGTGAACGAGGCCCACGGTTCTTGGCAGAATGCCTGAAGAACAGGTGTATGGCTTCCTTCTGGCACAGCCTTTCCTCCTCCCTTGGCAGAGGACTCGCCCTGGAAGCTGAACCAGGTTCCTTCAAGGACTCTGTCCACCAAAGAGGGAGGCAGGCCAGGCATACAGGGTCTGGTGCTGTCCAGGGTGCCAGTCCCTGGTGCTGGGGTCACCTATCTACCTAGAGAAAGGAGGTTCCAGATACCAGTGGGAAAGTCACAGGATCTAAAGATAGAGAGCCTGGGGCTCACCCCAGATCTGCATGATGGAAAGTGGCTTTGGGGGCTTCTAAGTTCTTTCTCTGCAAGAAGTGATTATCACCATCTCATTCACCTGTAACAGAGAGCAAGCTGGTGGGATAAGCAGGCCCTTGGTGAGCAGTGGCTGGTGTTATCCTTCCCACAGGGTGTCACTGCTTCCCTCCCTGCTCTGTAGTCTTCCTGTCTTCCCCTGAAAGAGCTTCCCCAAACCAGAGGTGAGGGTCACTGGTGCCAGGACCAAAGGGCCTCATGGAACACAGGTGCAGATTGGTCCCTGCCTGTGGGACAAAGTGGATACTCCCTGCCACCTCTAGGGAAGACCAGAGGCTAAGCCTGTGGTGACATCAAGGAATTTAGTGCCTGGCTCTTCCCAGTTCTCCGCCACTTTGGATGGTAGCTCCTGCACCCCATCCCTCCTTACTCTCCATCTGTCACCTGTGGGGGACTCCCAGGCCACCACTCAGGATCCAAACTCTCCCTGTACTCACTGCATAGACACATACCAAACTCAACTCTAAGGACATGCTCCTGGGATTCAAGTCTCCCCAGCATCAGTCCTCAGCAGCCAGGGTCCTACAGGTCTGAAAAAGGCTGACCTCAGGAAGCTTTCTCACCAGTCAGTCATCCTTGACCATGCAGGGCCCTGTGGTCCAAGGCATGTGGACCGGATACATCGGTCACCTCTGTGTTCTGACCCCCTTGGAGGCCACCACCATCATGCTGGTGCTGACACAGCCCTGGTTGCTGAGGCAGTGGGCTGGCATGGATGAAAACCCCTCTTTGGGACAGAACAGAATCCTAAATGCTGGGATCCTGGGGGCAAGCCTGCAAGTGGGGAGAGGCTGGAGGAGGTGGTCAGGGGAGGGGAGAGGGAGATGGGGAGAAAGAAGAGGGACAGAGAGAGCATGTGTGGGACAGCCTGAGCTGAAAAATATTTGGGGGAGATTTTTGAGATGGGGTCTCCCTGTAGCCATAGCTGACCTGGAACTTGCTATATAGACCAGGCTGGCCTTGATCTCACAGAGATCTGCCTGCCTGCCTCCCAAATGCTGGGATTAAAAGCATGCGCCACCACACCCAGCAAGAAGCTGAAAAACTTAAAGGAGGACAGTTTGTTGTGGTTCATGGTTTCGGAGGTTTGGGTCTGAGGCCAGCTGGCTCCATATCCTGCCTGAAGTGAGGTGTGGGGAGGAGGGGCCTATGTAAGAGGGGACTGCTCACCTTGACAGCCAGAAGGAGATGGGGTGAAGGACCAGGTACAAGATAGAATCCCAAGGATCCATCACTTCAACTAGGTCCCTCCCAAAACAGTCCATCTGACTATGAACCTATCCATGATACATGATGAAGTTAAAATATAGCTGTACAAACATAAGAATAAAATGTTGAAAAGTCAAAAGAAAATTTAAAAACCCATGAGCTGGGGAAATGGCTCGGAGGGGAAAGTTCCATCAAGGAGCTGTGTTTGGATTCCCAGTAACCTAAAGAGCCCAGTGTGGCAGTGCACATCCATAACTCTAGCAATGGGGGCGGGGGGTGGATCCTCAGAGCTCACTGTCCAGATAGTCTAGCCGGGCAGTGAGCACCTGTCTATGAGTGACCATCTGAGCTGGGGAGGAGGAGCAGGGCTGAGAAGAGACAAGATTTTCCAGCACTAGGTAAGAAAAGGTAAGACCTAGGGAGACGGGTCAGCCAATAAAGTGCTTGCCACACAGGCATGAAGACCTGAGTTTGTTCCTCCAGAACACATATGAAAAGGCCAGACTCAGCAGCACGCATCTGTAATCCCAGAACTGGGGCAGTGGAGTCAGGACAATACCTGAGGCTCCTGGACAGCCAATTGAACTGAATCAGTAAGCTGCAGGTTCAGTGCAGGATTCTGCCTTTACAAACAAGGTGTAGGTCAGGGATGTTGCTCAGTGGTAGAGCATTTGCCCACCATGGGCAAGGTCCTGGGTTCAAATCCCAGCATTGTGCCAAAAAAGGTCAAAAATAAACTGGTGATATTAGTTTTGGGGGGGTGGCGTACACACACACACACACACACACACACACACACACACACACCTTTAATCCCAACAACTGAGGAGACAGAGGCAGGCTGGTCTCTGTGAGCTCTAGGCCAGCCTGGTGTACATAACCATTTCCAGGCCAGCCAGAGCTATACAGTGAGACCCTATCTTCAAAAACAAACATGAAAAGAAACTGAGGAAGACACCTGGCCCTGACCTGGCTTCCGCACATGTGCACTCAGAACAGACAGTAGGACGGTTTTATAATCAAGACACTAGGTCCCTGACCAAGCCATGCTTGGCTCTCCCAAGGCCTCAGTTTCCACAGTGAGACAGTCGGGCTGATTCATTCCAAGTCTCAGATAATTGTTTTAGTTTTTTCAATTTAATTTGAATCCATCCCCAGTTTCAATTCAGCTTAATATCACACAAGATAAATTCTCTCTCATTGCAAAAACCTGTCAAGGTCCTTTCATAATATGCTGTCAACTTCCCTCTCCCTCCCATCCCTGAAGACAAATGATGTTCTCTTCCTGCCTTTGCTTTGCCCCATCCTCCAAGGCTGCAGCACAGACAGACAGTCCCTTCACCAAGGAGCGCACCTCCTCTCGATGCCTGTGCTCCTCTGCTTGTTGATTTGTGGAAGAAACTGAGCAAATCGGTCAGCACCTGGTCTATCTTGCACGGCAAGGTGGCAGTGTCACCTGCCTCCTCTCCACCAATCCTCTCTGCCATACTAGATTCAAAATGGATCTCCTGAGCCCTGTGAGGTCAACTGGAATCTCCTTCCCAGCTGCACTGAGACTGAAAACCTGGGCTCTGCTGTTCCCTCCCTGCCTTGGCCCCTGCACAGCTGTTTTCTCTGGTGAATGTCTGCCTTGGGGAGCAACCAGCCAGGTGTGGGAAGTCCCTCCAGCCTCCCACAGGTGGTGTCTGGCATCGGTCCTCCCCTACACTAAATGCACCAGTTGTCTCTCCAGCTGGTGACAATGTGCCTTAGATAGTCCGCTAGAAAAGAGGAAATGTTTTGAGGTTTCAGTCCATGGCCACTTGGCAGTTTTGGGCCAGTAATGAGCAGAGCATCGTGGTAGAAGGAAATAGCTCCCTTCACGGCAGTCAATAAGCAGCCGGCGGGGAGGTGCTGGAGAGATGGCTCAGTGGTGAAGAGCACTAGCTGTTCTTACAGAGGACTCGTGTTCAATTCCCAGCATCCACATGGCCGCTAACAACCATTCAAACTCCAGTTCCAGGGGAATTCTGACCTCCGCAGTCATTGCACACACAACACAAGTGTACTTACATACATGCAGGCAGTACACTACTCATACACATAAAATAAAAATAATAAATAAAATATTTTTTTAAAAAAAGGGACCAGAGTCCCAGAATCCCATTCAAGGGAAGGCTCTCAATGACCTCACTTCCTCCCTCTAAGCCCTGCCTCTGAAAGATGCCACCACCTCCTCCACAAGCTTGAGACCAAGTCTTCAACACATGGGCCTTTGAGGAACATTCCAGATCCAAACCCACAGCACCAAGCCTAACTCTCATCCCTGTACCCCCAAGGTGGAAGACCCCAGAGCACAGACTTGCCCAGGCTTCTCCCTGCCCAGGTCCAGGCTCCTTTAGTCCCCACTGAAGCAGTCATCCTGAGGACTTACTCTTATACAAATCTTCCTTTCTCACTTTCAACAGGAGAGGATTTCTACTAACAACTCCGTCTAACCCAGAACTACATCTTACTTTTTAACCCTGGGCTTGCAGGCTTCTAAAGTTCAGAAGGAGAAGCAACCAGTGTGTGAATAGAAAAGTGTGATGGGGTATTTGGCAGTGAGCTCCCCAAGGTCTCCTACAAGATAGGCTATGGCTAGATCATTCCCGCTCCCCTGCTGTTGAAGTCCCCCAAACTTACACAACACTCTTCCTGCATCACAGGAATGACCCAGTGCCTCTGCTGGTGCAACGTTGCAATCCTGCCACTCAACAGGAATTCTGCTCATCTATGGAGTGCAGATTGAAGTTTGCTCCACGACAGGTGTCCCAGAATCCTGACCCTTTGCTGAGAGCACCCCCAGAGCACAGCAGGAACCTGACCACTACCATTGTTTTCAGGGCTCTGTCAACTTGGATGACTATTCTTAGGGACACAGCAAAGCCACTGCCTCCAGGAACTCTCTGGTACGAGGCAGAGGACACCAGCAGAAAACCACCCTGCAGAGTCAAGCCTTGTGGCCAGTCCTTACAAATGGACAAATGAAATGGCGAGGGCTTTGAGGCAGTAAGCTTTGGGGTGGTTTGTTGCCCAACAACACTGAAGTGACACACCCTCCTGTTTCCAAATAATACAACGTTGTGATGGTGGTGGGCGGGCTCTGTGCCGAGTCTGTTTACAGCTTAAACGAGGGCTGGAGAGATGACTCCGTTGGCAAAGTGCTCGCTACACAAGCATGAGTACCTGAATTTATTCCCCAGAAACTATGTAAACGCCAGGGGCTGTGGTGTCTACTTGTAATCCCCATACTGGAGGATAGAAATAGATCCCTGGGGCTTGCTGGTGAGCCATCCTACCTGAATCAAGGAGCCCTATGCTAAGAGACCAGGCCTCAGAAAACAAATTGGACAGCAAGAGGTGGATTGCGAAGGAGCCTGCGAAGGTCTCCATTTCTGCACACGCCGTAGCAAGCAGCAACAAACAGGCGGCACCTAGCTCAGCCGTCTGATTTCACCAGAGTTAAGACCTGAGTGGGTGGTCCAGGCCAGGGGTTTGCTGGTGCAATTGGACCGAAGGGCTGGAATTTTGTATCTGACGGTTTCTGTGCAACTTGGAGAGAGAAATTTTCTGTTCCAAGTACGCATCACTTCCAACATTTGTGAAACTAATTTTGTGGGTGGTCGTTTAGAAATTCAATGTGTCGACATGAGTGAAACCTTGGAAAATACTCAGCACATTACTTATAATTTATTCATACTAAGAGGAGACCCAGTGAAAACATGCTACATGCCTGCATTGATTAGGTTGCTCGTTGCTGGCCAGTCTCTGAGGGAAACAGCTTGAAGGAGGAAAGGTTCACCCTGGCTCCTGGTTCCAGAGATCTGTTTCCATGGTCATCTTGACTCCATCTCTGTGGGCCTGAGGCCAACCTGAACATCAGGGCAGGGAGCATGCTATGGAGCAGAGCAGCTCATGACAGGAAGTAGAGACAGGAAGGTGCATGTGTGCCCCCCACCCCCACTGACCTATTTCCTCCAACCAGGCCCTGCCTCCTATAGCTCCACCACCTCCCAAAATAACACCACCAACTGGGGAACAAGCGGCCATTCGTATACCTGGGGGAGCACATAGATGATAGGGGCCCAGGGAAGGGGGAGTGGAGGAGGGAGTTCATCACAGGACCACACACCGTGCTAAGCTTTTACACAGAAAATATGTACTGCTACAATGCTTATGATGGGTGCTGATGGGGAAATGGAGGCACAAAGGGATTAAGAGCACTTCCTGCATTCATCCAGTGGCTTCACCAACTCCAGAATCCACCGCCTTTGCCCAGCGCCCCTCTAAAATGTAGCACGGCATTGAGGACACCATTCTGTGTACAGTGGGAACCCAAGGTTTGGAAAAGTCCAGCTGCCTAAGGGCAAATCTGAAATCGCTCAGTGCCAGAATTCCTGGTGGTTTGAGCTTGTTACTTTGTTTGCATTTTTCCAAATTCGCTCCAATAAACATATTCAATTTTATAAGCAGAAAACGTGCTATTCAAAGTATGTTTACTGCTTTCAGGGTGCCAGGCTTAGTTAGGCACTGCATAGACTGCTGTGGTCTCCAGGGTCTGGAAACCATCTAGCTGCCCCAGACACGGGTGCTATAAATATGACCCCTCTTTCCTCCCAACAGCAGAGCTGGTGCTACACAGTTTAGCCTCAGGGTTTGTTATTTGGTTGGTTGGTTGTTTTGAGACAGGGTCTCAAGTAGCCCAGGCTGGCCTCAAACTCACTATATGTAGCCAAGGATGACTTGGAACTCCTGATCTTCCTGCCTCTACTTCCTGAGTGCTGGATGACAGTTGTGACACACACAGTAAGGATTGAACCCAGGTCCTTCTAAATGCTACTAAGCAGGCATTCTACCAACTGAGCTATATCCCCAGCCTCAACCTTAGAGTTCTGAAGTGAATCCTGATGGAGAACCATGGCTCCAGTCCTTGACGCTGCTCGGGGAAGGGGAGGGTCTCTATACAGTCTTCCCATGAAGGAGGAGGCCTTGAGCCTCCCAGCCGCCAGCCCCCATTGTGTAAGGCAAGCCAAAGTGTGTGGGGGAGGGGGTCCCTTCACAGCAGCATTCTGATTATACAGCCCTGCAAGGTCAGGACCTCCCCATCAGTCTTCTTCCAGGACTATTCATGACTTTGTTTGATACAAGTTCCCCAGGGACTAAGCGGCTGTTGGTACCCAGGTTCCAGCTGAGACCAAATCTCACCGGACTCACTTCATCTTCTACCTCATCTGCTGCAGCTCTGGATGAGTCAGATCCAAGTTGCAGGTCCCAGGGTGGAGGGAGGGAGAATCCTAAATTGCATTCACAAATGTGTTTGGTGGATGTGAGGGTGGATCATCTGCAGATTTGGTGACTGGTCAGTGGGCAAAGAAGTCGTGTAGCGTGTTAACACAGGAGAAGCCTGGGAGACTGGATCAGGCCCAAGCTTTCTTTACCTTGGAGAAAAGGAATCTGGCTCTGAGGGCTGCTGTTCACCCAGGGAAACACAACTTAGACTCGTTGGGCCTCCTGCCTCCTCCTGCCTTCACAGAGCCCCTCAGAAGCCTATATTAATGATGCAGGGAAACCTATCTTGAGTATTTACTGTGTGCTGGTCCTATGCCAGGCTCTGACTAACCTTGAGATAGGCATGTTTCCCATCTGCGTTTTCCTACACCACGACCCCAGCCCCATCTGTTCTCTGGGCCCAGCAGGCTACTGGAAGGATAACTCCATGCCTGGGCCCAAGGGCAGTGTCAGTGTGGCTTCCTTGGCCTCTGGCTTTCAATTCGGTTTAGTCAATGGGAAGCACAATGAGGAGTCTGGAGGGAGGAAAGAAGGTTCTAGAATTGATTTTCCACCCAATGGATGGATGCACAGGCAGGCAGATGGATAGGTTAGTGAATAAATGAATGGAATATGGATGATGGATAAATGGATGAATAGACAGGTGGGTGAATGGATAGATGCATAGATGGATGGGTTGGCGAATGGATTGATGGTGGGTGGATGGATGGATGGATGGATAGGTTGGTGAATAGATGGGTGGGTGAGCGGGTGGATGGATGGATGGATGGGTAGATGAATAGGTGAGTTGGTGAATGGTAGGTCTGGCAGCAGCTGGGTTCATTAGCAGTACACCAAGATCTCATTGCCTTTGGGCAATTCCTTCCCTCCTTTCTGAGAGTTGTCAGATTCAAAATGGCGTCACTGCTGTCAAACTCTACAAACAGCAACAGTAAATAAAAGCAGGAGGTGCTGAAAAAGGGAACTCACAAGCATGCCTGCCAACAGTAACTGGCACAAAAGACCCCACCAGATCCATAGCCTTGTGTAAGAACCATGTGTGTAAGGATGTCTGCCTGGACACTCATTTCAGGCTGGACCTGCTGCCTCTTCTGTCCCTAAGCCTTAGATACCCTGGTTCATAATGCTATGGCCTGGGGTGACTGCTGCGAGGTGGATCTGCCTCCTCCCTTGCCTCAGCCTCCTGAACATGCAGTTGACTGTGGTGCATGGGCTCCTACTGCTGTGATCATTCTAAAGAAATGCATTAACCCACAGAGGAGCTCTTGCCGAGCTGACAGCCTCTGACCTATGGTGACATTAGCTTATCTCGTGTTCCCAACTGAAGCAAACATATTTGCCCCAATCAGCCCTTGCAGGTGTCTTCTCTGGCTTACTGGGGCCTGCTTGGTAAGAGGTGCAAACCAACAGACAGACTCTCCAAGAATGTCCTCTGGAAGCTTTTGCTCAAGCCTCCTATTGAGGTGGAGGTACACAGATCTCAATAGCTCCCAGGGGTAGATGGTGCCTTGGGAGAAGGCATGTAAGGGATGGGAGAGTCCATGGGAGGAAGAGGCCTAAGGAGTTGGGATGCATGTCTCTTCGTTAAAACAGTACAACATCCAGGATCTGGGGTGCAGCAGTGGAGGAACATATACTTAACCCTAAGAAATACCATGAATCTGGACCAAAATCCATGTCCAGTCCCAAGTCTAGGATAGAGAGAGAAGGAAAGAATTCTGACCATATCACTGTAACACATGACAAAAGAGGGAAAATTTGTATATTGAAAGATAGAAAAGGCATGCCACAGGTTTCATAGGTGGATGGACAATGGACGTACAGATGGATGGATAGTGGGACAGATGGATGGATGTGGGTGGGTAGATATATGGATGGATGCACAGGAGGCAGATGGATGGGTGGACAGATGGATGGATGGAAGCATGCATGGATAGGTTGGTGAATGGATGAGTAGAAAACGGATGATATATAATGGACAAATGGACAGGCAGGCGAGTGGATGGATGGATGGATGGATGGATGGATGGATGGATGGATGGATGGGTGGATGGATGGATGGATGGTTGGAGGATGTTTGTATGTATGTATGTATGTATGTATGTATGTATGTATGGATGGATGGATGGATGATGGATGGATAGATGGATGGATGGACAGACAGGGGGTGGATGGGCAAACTGTGGTAAGCTCACCCAGTGGAAGCATGTTCAGCCTTTAAAAGGAGGGAAATTCTGATACCCATTACCACACATGTGTACTTGATGACAGTTTACTAAGTCCAGCAAGCCAGGAAAACAGGGACAAACCCCACTTTCATCAAGACAGAAAATAGGTTGGCAGGATGTTTGTGCTCACAGGGACAGAGCTTCAGTTTAGGAAGACAGGAATGATCTGGGCAAGAGTGCAACAGGCGACTGCACTCAGTGGTTAGGGAAGCAAGTTTGTCTTGGTTAGATCCACCAAAAAAGATGCCAGTCAGCTACAGTGAGAAGTAATTAGATCCAAATTCAAATAAACTGAAAAAAGTTGCCAATATAATTTATAAGATAATTAGAAATTTGAACATATTGGATGTTGATAAAATTAAAGAGCCATCACTTATTTAGGGTACGATGATGGAATGATAAGTGTTTGAGAAATTTGTGAATTAAATGATGTGGTATCTGGCTTCACTTCCAAATAAAGTGGGTGGAAAAAAGAGGTAGGACATGAGGGTCAGGGCACTGAAAGGGGGCTGGGCCTTGAGGAAGGACATGCTCTCCAGCTGACCTTTGTTGAAACTGATGAACACGCATGATCTTTTTTATTATTCTGTTTGCTTCTGTAAATATTTGACACTTCATACTAAAATGTTTTCCAAAATGAAACCTTTCTTTCTTCCTTCCTTCCTTCCTTCCATTCGCCCTTCCTAAGAGGCAGGGTCTTGCTATGTAGCCCAGGCTGGCCTTGAACTTACAGAGACCTTCCTGCTTCCATCCCCAAAGTGCTGAGATTATAGGCATGCACAACCACCTCCAGCTCGGACGCCAGTTTTGAGTCACTTTTACACCGTCACCCTAATTCTTCCACCCCAGTGCTCAGAGCTTGCCCTTCCTGTCTGCCCACCTCATGGCCTTCTTCTCACTAGGGCCCTTCTTCATAGACCAGAAAGGAGGCAGCTCTGGACTCCCAGCTCCCTGCCTTCCTGGGCCCCTCTTCTACCCAAACCACCGTCCTTTGATCCCTTGACCTTAGTAGTGCCAAGCAGAGTGCCTAAGGTTGCACTGACTGTCACTACGGTTGATGCTAAGATGCCATAGCACTTGATGGAGGATCACAGAGAACCTCTACATGCTGATCCCCAGCTTAGGCCCACACCCTGTGCCACACTGATTGCATTTTAACCAGGGTAAAAGCACAGGGCACTCAGGAGACTTGAAATCCTAAGAGCTCTACCCCATTGCTGTGTGTCACGGTGACTCTGGGAGCTGTCATGACTCATTGGTCCAGGGGACACTTGCAAACTGCCACACGAAATCCAGAGCAGCACAGGCACCTTATACTAACATCTTTTGCCAGGGCCCCCGGGGGAGCCTGTCTGCTGAGCCCCACCCACCTCTCCATCACTGTGCTCTACATCCTGTGCCCTGGATTATAAAAAGCAGTCACACAGCAGCAGAAACACTGTGGTTCTCATGTGACGGGGCCATTAGTGTTGCAAAGAGTGATTCATTCTTCTCGGGCATGCTGGGAGCCAGACAGCCCCATTCCACAGGTCAGAACACTGAGACCCTGGAGGTATAAGAGGCAGAGCCAGAATTCAGAGCAGGAGTGATGGGCATGCTTGGCTCCTAAGTCACCTCAGTCCAAGAGCCTGGCACCTGGGCTGTGATAGCTGTGGGGCAAGGCAGTCCTGAGTCACCTCACCAGGATGTGTCAGCCAAGAGGATGGAAGATGATGTCATAATGGTGATGTTTTGTCAAGTGGAAGCCAGGCCTCCAAGGGTTCAAGGCCCACAGCTGGCTAACGTGGACTCTGTGTGTGTGTGTGTGTCTGTCTGTCTGTCTGTCTGTCTGTCCATCCATTTGTCCTCAGGTCACACATTCCACCTGTGTCTGCCCATATACCCTCTTCCCAGGTCTAGCTTCCTGTCCACAAAGAAAATAGAAACAGCAGAGCACTGGGATGGAGCTGACGCTCAGTGCTGGAGTCCCTGCTTGCCTGGACCCGACACCAACCACCTCTTCTCCCGTCATTATATTGCCCTTTGGGGCTCAGCCGAAGGCCACCCACTTCCCAGTGCTTTACCAACCATCCCCAGTGCCCAGCTCATGACTCCCCAGCCTTCTCTGCAACCCCGTCCTCCTAGATATGAACCCAGCAGGTTGAAGCAGAAGAGCCAGCCATTGCTGGAGAGAAGTAAATATGTTCATTATATGAAAGATGCCAAGAGAAACAGAGCCGCCTTTGTCAAGACCATAAAAACAAAAGTAATTGTAAGCAATGCCAAATGAAAGAGGAACTCTGGGCAGGCACACCTGTCAACCCAAGCCGTGGTAGGACTCTGCTGGAGCCACATCCATTGAGGTCACCACAGGAAGGATGCACGGGTTCACAAGGATGCCTGCCTGACACCTGCCCAGTCTTGGATGGTATCCCCCTGGTTATGGGTCCTCATAACCAAAGTGTCACAAGTTCAACCTGTGCATCCTCCCTTTTACACACTTCCCCTGGCCTCAGCCTCCTCGGACACACACGGTTTACACAGTGCTCAGCTAGCCCCAGAGAAAGTCATCTTTGGAGAGTCCGCTCTTGGGGTTGAGATCTAGCCTTCATCTCCTGAACTCAGCTGCATTCCTGGGTAGAGCTTGTCTGTGTCAGTGAATTGTGTGCCTATCACAGTTGGGTATGACGGTACAGAGCTGCAGCACCCCACATCACAGCTGGGTGTGACAGCACAGACCTACAGCACCCACATCACAGCTGGTGTGACAGCAGAGATCTTCAGCACCCAATGCTTTCTCTGTGCTTGGGAGCAGCTGACCCTGACGTCTCAGCTCCAGTGTCTGCGCCACCTGGACACCTCTCCTTGGAAACCTCTCCTCTTTGACCTTGCCTTCTTGTAGGTCAGCTGCCTCCTCCATGGCCCTGCCCTCCATCCTGTCTGCTAATGCCACTGGGCCACAGTCTACACATGATCTGCCTGGACCTGGAGGTGGGGGCTGGTGTTAGACCTAGAAAGCACAGTCCAGGACATTCTCTGCCTCCCAGATGCATGAGAAGATGAAGGAGGCTTCAAGGAGAGAAACAGCACTCAGCACAGCACCAGCTAACCACAGAAGCAGAGCCAGGCTTCCTGAGGAACCGGCCTCACTGCTGGGGGAGGGGCACACTTACCTGGATAGCTTTGGCTGGGCTCCAGGGGAATTCCTCTGCGGAGCTTGCTGACAGTCAGCTGATAAATTATTTTCTGCCACAGCTGCAGGGCTGATCTGTCTGCTGGCCCTTCCAGAGACCTAAGCAGTGGGGCGCCTGCCGCCAGCTCCTGCACACCAAGTTCCTGTCTGGCCCCCAGTATCTTTAAAGTAGATCTTGCCCTGACCCTGGGGCATTTGACAACATAGCCCACCACAGGTGTCACAGGGCCACCAGGTGACCTTCTGCGAGCCTGGAAGGAGAAGGCATGAGTCTGCCAGCATCCATCACAGACATGTCCAGAAGCCAGAGCACCCAGCAGCCCCAACTAGAGACTCTCATTGCACCCCAGGAAGGAATGTATGTGGGAGTTTCTGGTTTGTGGTTTAGTCTGCGATCACTACATTGAGCAGCAGGGCTCACTTCCGGAATAGTCCTGCTGGGCTGTCTGAGACCCAAAGTGCAAGAAGAGGGAGCTGAAGTGACAGGATGATGCCCAGTTTCTCAGCCTCAAGGGAGCATCCTGGAGACCAGGCTGCTGTCCCTCACCTGCTACCTCAAATGCATATCACAATCCTGATGTTCAAACTCACGGTGCTATTGACACGACCCTAAGACAAAGGGACAGGATGAACAAGAGTGGTCACCGAGCCAGTGTTCCCACCCAGCTCTGCAGGGCATCTCGCCTTCAGAAACCATGGCTGATGTGGCAGACATGATCATGCTCAGTAACAGGTAAATTTAAGTAAAACAAATATCAAGTGCTCACAACAGTTCTTTCCAATCTGTGGGCTCCACTGGGGTGGTAAGAAGGCCACAGGCCAGCAGTCCTGAGCCAAGAGGGGGAGCATCTTCTAATCATCTTTCCCTGCTCCATTATGACAGGTGGTGCTCTTCTAGGGACCATGAGAGCCGGGCAACTGAATGAGATGTGGGTGCAGTAGGGGCCTCCCAGGATGCGGCATGAACGTGGTCCCCTCCTGAGCCCCCAGCCAATACACGTGGCCACAGCTCTGTGCTCTGCTTGCACTTCAGTGGCTCCCCTTCCCCTAAAAACCAAACCTGCTGCTCCCAATCCACAACGTAGTTTGTTCTGGGAGACGCTAACATTGGGAGGAATGCAGAAAGGGAAGACAAGAACTCTCTGCACAATTTGTCTCAAACTAAAAGCTAAAACGCACTAAAGCCAAGCCGGCATCTTCTCCTACTTCTTGGGGAGCAAGCCTCGGTTCCCACCCTTTGTCCCTGTCCTTCTAGGAAGAACAGCTCATTTGATGAGGGAGCTCTGACCTTCCCCTCAAAAGGGGCATGATACCTGGTGGGACGTCCTGGATCAGGGTCTGGGACATGAGGTCTGGACGGCCTGCCATGCTTATCCTGAAGGGCGGCTATGTGACTGGCTGAGACACGGTGGTCCAGTCCCTCCTAGGTTTCTACAAAGCAGATACTTCCGTTGCTGCCGTCCCATCTACCAAAGCGGAACTCCAGAATCTGTGGGGTAGTCTGCAGCTCCCCAGCCCTAACCACAACCGCAAGCCTTTCAGGCAAAGGCCAAACCACTGCCCACTCACTGAGGGCTGACTGCTGCGATTTGCTAAAACACTCTCAGATGGCTTTGCTTCAAATATTTATGGAGGCTATGAAGTGGTCCCCAGAGAGCAAATGGCCCTGTCAAATTCACCCCCACTGCCGTGATTTATTGGCTTGGGAATCACTGCAGACTCTCTGCCTGAGCTCTTGGTGGGAAGCCAGGATCCTCTGGGCCTTGCAGGGTGGCAAGAGGCTGCTGGCCAGCAGGGCAGGGAGGGGCATTCCACCTCTGTCCCTCAGACACCTTGGGGAAAGTTCTGGTTCCTCAGGGACCTCTGATGGTCACCATCCAGAATCCAGCTTAGGCTCCAAGGGCAGCGCAGCTAGAGGCAAGAGCACAAAGCTAGGTCTCTGTGTCCCCTGACTATGGACCTGAGGATTGCACCTGTTATGACAGTGGCAGCTAATGCTTACCCAGCACTTTCTGTGCCGGCATCAAACTCACTGTGTGTTCATTCCCTCCTGTGACAGTTCCAGCAGGCCATTATCACCCAGTAACAGCCAAGGAAATGGAGACAGCTGGGGTGACACACCCTGCCACTGAGCTGGGGTTGACAATACAGGCAGGGCTGGTGGAACAGACCCCCCTACAAAGCAAAGGCTTTGTTCCCAAAGACAGGGAACACTTCCTTCCCACTAAAGGGAGCAGTGTCTCCTGGATGCTAGCCCCATGCCTGTATCCCCAGGGCTCCCCAGTGTGCACAGCACCCCTCTGCACAGATTCATCTCAGTCCCCTGAACAATGGGATAACTTAACAGTTTCAAAGACCCCAAACTCCTTTTCTATATGTATATGACTGAAGCCACTGGTTCCAAGTAATACAAGCCATGGGATATCAGCCCCCATCTTTCTTCTCTAGGCCTCCTAGAGCATCTTAGCTGGGCTTAGAAGGAGAAGTGGGGTACTCCGCATGTTATGAGCTCAGTTTCATTTAGGTCAGAGTACTGTGCACACAGCACTTCTAGATCAGAGCACTGTGCACACAGTACTTTGGAAATCTGCATGTTGCCTTGAATTGAAAACCGTCTGAGCCGTACAACATGGCCACTTCTGTAGAGACAGAGGAGTGTCACGTTGATCGTTTCCTCTCTCTTAATTTACTGTGACCGTGAACACGTGGTGCGCACTCATGGTGGGCCAGGCATCGTCATGAGCACTCTACAGGAATCGATTCATTTAATTTATACAAGAAGAGAAGGGGGAGGGGTGCCAGGTTAAGCGATGGGCCTGAGGCCACACAGCAAAGGAAGCTAAGTGGAGACTTAAAGCAGACACCCCAGCTGCCAGCCTGCACAGCCACACTGTGCTGAAGCTAGGTGGTCCTCTGTTGGGGAACTGAGAGCATCGGGCCAGTGTGATGGGGCTGAAGGTTTTCCAGCCTGTTCCACATATGTTTATACATTCCCAACCACCCTCCACTTTTTTTACTCTAAGCTTGACCACCATGCAATTACTGTGACGTGACAAGTGACAAATTCAGTCACTGCCCTTCGAAGCTTCATGGCCTCATTTTGCTATTTTGCTTGTAGGTCACTGGTGTGGTCCTTTGACACAGCCGTCCTCACTGTGGGAGGCACTTTCCAAAGCCATCCTGAGATCTGGCTCAAAATCTGTCCTCATCCAGGGCAGGAACTCTGTTCCCAGATACTCATAAGAGCTGAACAGGCCAAAGATTGAGGCCGAAAACCTCAACCAGGCAAGGTGTCAAAGCTTGTAAGACAGCTCAAGGGCCACTACCTGGAATCACCCATCCCACAGTGCACAGGGCTCCTAAGGCTGGTACTGTGTCAACACAGGGGTGGAAAGGCTTCAGCTGACAGTCTTGCCACCAAGAACAAAAGTCCCCTGCGGCCTGGAAATGACATCCAATATGACAGGGTTTTCCTCCAGGGTGTCCTGTGTGGTCTTAGTCCTGAGGACTCAGGATCAGCTGGGACCCTAAGAGCCCCCAGGGCCCTGCCACACATTGATCAGTCACGTGTCCCTCTACTTGCTTCCTCAGAGGTCACATCGTGGACTTCTACCCTTAACCGCAAAAACAGGCTTCTTGGGCTTTCTTTCACTTTAACTCTAAGAGGTCCCTACCTATCGAGTCTTTATCCATGTCCAGCACCATGTGGTCCCAGAGTGGTCAGATGCCAGTTCTGAGACAGGTGACCAGGGTTGGAGCTCCAACTTGGTCACTCAATGACTGGGATCTGAATGAGCCTGAGCCACCTACCCACTTAGCCTCATGCCTTTCTTCACAGTGTAAAGCAGGACTTGACACTGTCTTCTTGGGTCCTTGCGAGGATGCTCTAGTGTGGGGCTCCTCCTTGCCTCACAACCTCTGCTCTGCTTCCTTCCTATGCTCCAGCCCCATAACACATTGCAAGCGCTCACCCTGCCCAGTGCCTACAAATGCTCCTATTGCCACAGTTCTCCACCTGCTGCGACCAGGAAGGCACAAAGCAAGTCAGTTCTCCCAGAAGAGAAGGAAAACAGAAAACATTCTTCTTTCTAGACATGAAACCTGAACACAGGTAACTGGCAGTGAACCCACCAGTCAGCAAGTTGACAAAGACCAACCACAGAAGCTAGCACTTGTGAACACCTCTCCTGTGCCAGAGACCGTAACAAAAACTTAATGCCTGTGAGGTCATCGAATTGTCCCAACAACCCTGAAATGGATAAAAGTTTAACATGGAAGTACGAGATGCCACAGGAATGAAAGACGGGGAAGATCATAGGCTGAAATACCTTGAGAGAGAAGCACGCTTCCCTGGAGCAATGGCTGCCCTTGTGTTCTTTCACATGCCTGTATCCCTGGCACACACAAGGCTCTGCCAACCTGCTTTGCATCTTCACGACTGTATCAGACAACACCATCTCCACTTTTTCCACGAGGAGATGACACACTTGCCCACTGTCACACTGAGTGACCAAAGGCAGGGCTGGGGTTTTAACTCAGGTTGGCCAGACCTCAGATCTCGTAAGTTAAATGAAATTTGTCCGGGGCCAGCACAGTGCAGCTCTGGTGAGAGCTAATTCAGGTGTTTTGCAGTAGAAACAAGTAGAAACTAGACAAAATGAAACAAAACACTTTTCAGAAATGGTCTGCTAAGGACCAAGGCTGGGAGGTTTTGTGGGAGCAAAACTGATGAGAGGGAGTGTCCCTTGCAGTCAAGCAGGGTACTGGGGTGTCCTTCCCCATGTGGGAGGTTCAGGAGGATGTGATGGTATGGTACTGGACAGAGTTCTCATAGCCTGTGGGGACACCAGGGAGCCTGTAGGCTTCATGCCCACAAGTGAGAGTGAGATCAGGCGGAGCTGCTCAGGCTGTGATCAACTTTGAGTCAGTGCTGGGTGAGGAAGGTGGCTGCCCAGGCCAGCCTGGCAGAGCAAGGGCAAGTGGGGACAGAGACCACCTGCAGAACCTCAGCTAGGGTTCCATGCCTTCCTGCATGGGGTCCAACAATGAACAGAACAGGACACAGCAGGAGGCTTCACCTAAAAAAGACTGAAAAACAGACACTGGGAAGGGACTGGGCTGGAGACTGGGGGCTTTTACAGGACCGTCACCAGGTAATGGTCTGTGTGCATAGGGTGCGTGTGTGTGTGTGTGTGTGTGTGTGTGTGTGTGCCCCACTTTCCATGAAAAACACATTTAGAAAGTAAGGTAAAGGTGTGTGCTCACCTTCACGGAACCTACTGGAGTCATCTGCGCCGACCACTGAACCTCTGGAGGAGGCCAGGACTCCATCCCCCACCAGCTTTGCAGGACACTGTCCACTTCAGAATTTAGCAGATATTCCTGAGCTAGAAGACAGGATTCTCAGTCAGGTTTCAGCCCAGGGATCCATTTTTAACATCAACAGGTCCTGAGCCTAATAACGTTTTCTTTCTCTTGCTGACCCCACGTGCTCCCCACGTGCTCCCAGACCCCCAACACCCTATGGCAGCGGCTCCCTTGCTGCCTTCAAATTCTGAGTACCCCATTCTTTGACACCATCATCATCTTGGGGCACCCCAGAACACTGCCTGCTCCCCATTCCTTGCTGGCTGCCAGGGCATTTAGGGTGGACCCCCCCCATACTCTGCTCCCTCTCCTGCCTTCCTGGTCTTCACTTGCACCCTTCAGGTGGCATCCAACAGCCTCCAGAAATCCAGTGCAAATAGTATCATCGGTCTCAAGCATTTCCTTTTCTGACGGGTGAGGAGGCTGAGCCCAGGCAAGGAGGCTTGCCCAGGATCACCCAGAAAACTAACGGCAGAAGTGGGACCAGCCAGAATTTATAGCTCCTTTAATGTGGAAACAGGGGCCAGGTCAGGCCTCAGTGGGAAGTAAAGAAGACAGTCTGTCCTGATGAGGGAAATGGCCTGTTTCTTGTGTACTGATACTTGCTATGTGCATGGCACTGGATAGGAAAGCCATATTATCCTTTTGAAAATAACAGTATGCAGCTCAGAGAGGTTAGTTAGCTTGTTTAAGATCACAGGATTGTTGAGAACAGAATCTAGTGGAAGGGCCACCGGATGAACAGATCTGAGTGTTAGTCCTCCTGAGAGCTAAGTAGTCCTCCTGAGCAGGTAATCCTAAACAAGCCTCCAGAAGCCCCTGCCCAGCATCATGCCTGCCATCCAGCCCCATGCTGCTAGGAAGCATCACTCAAGGCCCAGGAAGATTTCTCTCTGGTCCACTACCATCTTAATTTCTTTGTCATAATAAAGATAATGAACCAGCAACAAAACTCACTCATTCCTCTGAGGAAGCACAGTTAATAGTGTAGTGGATGCCTTAGCCTGAGCTGCTGATGAAAGGCAGGTGTGCATGTACGTGATGTACATTCCATGTCCTACCTAAATTTCTAAACTGAATGCAGCACCATCACTCCCGCCTGCTGCACCATGTTCTCACCCCGGTGACTGTCCATTCCACTGAGTGCCTGGGTTAGTTAACAGCACTGAGGGCGTGCGGCAAACACAAGTGTCCACTGAACTTTTAATGTGATCCTGCCCTGTTAAGGTGGTGTTCTCGTGTAACATGTCTGCATTCTATTCCACTGAGTGCACAGGTCAGCTAAAAACACTGAGGGTATGAGGTGAGCACACCTGTCCCCTCGGCTTTTAATTGACTTGGGATGAACACCCAGGGCTGAGGAATTTGAGCTTCTTGATTTTTCCAGTGTGTTCTGACACTGTGGGGTGGTGAGGTTGGGAAAGTGGCAAAGGGAGGGGAAGAAACTTGACATTGGGAGGTTTGTACCCTCCCACCTGGCCTGGTTTCACTGAACATACAGACATGCCACTGAGAGATGCACTGACCTCCTCCAGCTGCTGTCCCCTCGGGGCCCATGTCCAGACAGCAGTTTGTCTGGAAAAAAAGAGAGTTCAGTGCATATACTGTGTGGAACAGGGTAGGGAGATCTCCACAGGACCAGAATCAGACCAGCCACCCCATGCAGCTGTGCTCTGCCTCTGTCCCTCCCTCACCACATACCAGAGAACAATTCCACTCCCTTTACTCAAATTCAACCTCCAAATGGAGACAGCAGCAAGTGTCTTTTCAAAATGTCATTGAGAGAAAATTTAAAGAAAGTTAGGTCATCTGATATGCCCAGGCACCAAATTCATCACCCAGGGATTGAGACCTCTGACCAAGTCCACCCTTGTACTACTGCAATGACCAGTTACATCTGCAGGAGGAGGGGCAGCCATGGGAGTTCAGCCCAATCCCCTGTGGGGAGAACAGGAGCATCTGGTATAGCTTCAAGCAGGTTGGAGTTGGACCCAGACCAACAAGCTGGGTCCTGCATTCTTCTGGGAGTATCCCAATGTCCCCTCCTCTGCCATCTTTTCTGATTTCCTCTTGCAGAGTTCAGCTACCTGCCTGCCACTTGCCCAGACCAGGACCACTGTGACAACTGGACTCTGTGACAGACTCCAGAATGGACTGACCAGCCGGACTTGGTGAGGCATGCCTTTAATCCCAGCACTTGGGAGTCAGAGGCAGGTGTATCATCATCTATGAGATTGAGGTCAGCCTGATCCACATAGTGAGTTTCAGATTGGCTGGGGCTATGGGGGACCCTGTCTAAAAAAAAGAACAGAATGGACTGACTAAGGCAGCAATTAGTACCCAGCGTTCTGGACTCAACTCAGCTGCTCTCTGGTCACCACCCACCCTGCCCTTCCTTTTGGGAATCTTCTGCTCTAGGCACAGTGCCTGCTCTCCCACGGTGGATGGACACCTAGTTTTGTTTCTGTTGCTGTGACAAATATCCTGACAAAAAGCAACAGAGGAGACGAAAGGGTTAATTTGGCTTATGATTCCAAATTATAGTCTGTCATTTCAGGGAGGTCGAGCAGCTGGTCACAGCACATCTGCTCAAGAGCAGAGCCAGGGCAGTCCTTCCTGCCTCCCTTCCTCCCGCCTGGCTTTCTCCTACTGTTCAGACCCCCCTGCTAAGGAAATGGTCCTGACTGCAGTGGGATGGATTTTCCTATATCGACTAACAATAAAGACAATCCTCCCAGACATGCCCACAAGCCAGGCTGATTTAGACAAGTCCTCAACTGAGGTTCTCAGGTGATTCTAGGTTGTTTCAAGTGGACAGTTCAAAACAGACATCACAGCCCCTAACTTACGATGATGGTGGTGCATCTGCTGTGATTTAAATTCAACACAGAGAATAGAAATTGTGCCATACATTTGGCATGGTGGTCTGTCCCTGCGGGCTGGGATTCGCTCCTTAGGCAGGCAAGCAGGAAGCTGCTTTGGGTGGAGAACCTCAGTTCAGGTCAACCTTACTGTCACTAGGAAACGTCTGCGCCTTCCTAACAGGCTGGGGGCCACTGTGGGCTCAGCTGGTTGGGTTATTAAATACTTTCCAGCTCATTGTATCTTCAACTTACAATAGACTCGTGGGATGCCATGCCATTGTAGCGTCTGTGCTTCCACACCCCAGACTGCCGTGTCTTCCAGCACCATGAACTCTCCCACCCCAGGCCTTTTCACAGGCTCCTCCAGGCCAGCTCTCTGCCTTGTAACTCTTGGCCCTTTTTCCCTCTAGGTCAGCTATTCATGGTTCTCCCCCAGGAAGCTCCCTCCTGTGCTAAGCCTGGTGTCCCAAAGTCAGGCTTTCCACTGGCCCTGGGTTTAGGTAGGTGTCTCCCCATCTTATGGAAACAACTTCAATGTGAGGAATGAAATTTACCTCCATGGGCACAGGGAAGCTCCAGGTACACTGAGCTGACTTCCCATAGCTCTCTACTCAGCATGGGATGGCGACACAAGGATTCTGGTCACCTTCCAGCCCCTTGGAGACCCACAGGCCCATGTCGTTAGGAGCCCTGCTTTCTCGGAAGCCTTCTCCTGCAGAACAGTCTCTACCACTTACGATTCAGGATCTCGGCTGAGGCCATAGCTCCCAGGCCTCTCCCTCTCTACATGCAGAGCTAAACGACTGCATCCCTCGTAGCCTCTGCCATAAGGAAGCCAGACGCAGTGTCTCCTAAGGCAAAGGCCAGTCCCTCACTCTCTGCTCCTCTGGCCCTCCCGTGATGTGAGCTTTTGGGGGACAGTCTAACCTTTATAAATGCAGGAGCCATGCAGAAAATAGTTGCCTGAGTCCTTGGAGGTTGGGGTTTGGGGTAGCTGGTTAATAAATTCAGGGAGTTCAGGGTTTTGAGGAGGCCATCACTCACATCTCCTTGGGTTCCTAAGTCTCCACTCCTATTCCTGTGAGGTTTGGAAGCCCAGGGCTTCCAAAAGAGGGAAGTAGAAAGAAAGAGGAAAGGAGGGAAGAGGGGACCAGGTCCAGCAGCTTCCTGTGCTGGGCCGCTGTCCTAGTTTCTTTTCAACTGCTGTGCAAAACACTCTCACCAATACCAACTTGGGGAGGAAAGCATTTATATGACTTACAGCTCCCAGGTCACAGTTCATCACTGAGGGAGCCCAAGGTAGGAACTCAGGGCAGGAACCTGGAGGAGAGGAAAGGAGGGAAGAGGGGACCAGGTCCAGCAGCTTCCTGTGCTGGGCTGCTGTCCTAGTTTCTTTTCAACTGCTGTGCAAAACACTCTCACCAATACCAACTTGGGGAGGAAAGCATTTATATGACTTACAGCTCCCAGGTCACAGTTCATCACTGAGGGAGCCCAAGGTAGGAACTCAGGGCAGGAACCTGGAGGCAGGAGCTGGAGCACAGACCATGGAGGAATGCTGCTTACTGGCTTGCTCCCCTGGCCCCTGCTCAGCCTGCTTTCTTTCTTTTTTTTTTATTATTTTTATTTTATGTGTATGCGTATATTGCCTTTGTGTAAGTAAGTACACCCATGTTGTGCAATGCCCGAGGAAGACAGAAGAGCTGTCAGATCCCCTGGAACTAAATTATTTTTATTTTATGTGTATGCGTATATTGCCTTTATGTAAGTAAGTACACCTGTGTTGTGCAATGCCCGAGGAAGACAGAAGAGCTGTCAGATCCCCTGGAACTAGGTATCTCAGGCAGGCCTTGACTTCATAACATAGCTGAAGATGACCTTGAACTTCTGATCCTCCTGTTTCCATCTCCAGAGCGCTGGGATTATAGGCACCACTACCTCTGGTTTATGCAGTGGTGGAGACTGAAATCAGGGCTACATTCTGGCCCTCCATTGTAGTTATCCTTAGTCTGTGAGTTTCTTCAGCTTGGTTTCTGTGAACTTTCAATACAACTTCACAATATATATACATTTTTTAAATGCCTTTAGTTCCGACACTCAGGAGGCAGAGGCAGGTGAATCTCTGTTGAGTTTGAGGCCAGCCTGGTCTACATAGCAAGTTCCAGGCCAACTGGGGCTACAGGAAGACTCTGTCTCAAAAAGACA
>NW_008355812.1:140475-157195 GCF_000622305.1 Nannospalax galili
AGTGGAAGGTGCCAGGCCACATCTCTCTCCTGGCAAGAGCAGGTCCCCAACAATCTCCACCCCTTGGTCAAGGTCTTGATGTCTCTTAGCCATTAGGGAAGGGTGATGTGGGAGGATGGAGTGAGTTCATCTGTGGACGGGCAGCCTAGAGGGCAAGTCTGGTGCATTGATGGATGGAATGAACACAGATAATCTGTCTAGGTGGAACCCCCACCCCATGTTCCATCCCCATCTGTGTCTGTGGGCAGTGTGAGCCCCTGTTCCCAAGGAAGAGGCCAGAATGTGAGCCACCCAGGATAGTGTGGGCACTCGGGATCTGGACCCTCCAGGAATGTTTCCAAGAGGCCTCCTCCAGAGATGCAGCAGCGCCCCCACTGCCAGCCTGATGCTCTGCCCACCCCAAGCCCATCAGCCTTTCCCCAGCAGCCAGGGAGCTCTTCTAGCTATCAGCCAGGGCCCAAAGGCCTTCATCTGGGATCTCATCTGTGTTCCCTGAAACAACAGCTCTTGTCCATAAAACCAAGCACCCTGGACCGGCTTTCTGTCCATCTGCCAGCAGGAGATGCTGTGCCACCTTGTGGGGTTCAGTGCCCCTCTTCAGGCTCTGCTTGGCCACTACCCCAGGTCCTCACATTTCAGATCGTCTGGCTTCAGGAGCAGAGGGGCAGTATGCCATGTGGCCAGCTGCTTGGACCTCAGTCTAGTTGCACTCCTGGGGGACTTGTCTTCCTGGAGCTACTGCGGTCCTGCACCAACACTCAGTCTCCCAGTCCTTTAACTAAAGGAGCAAACACCATGAACTCCAGTCCAGCCGTGCTTCCAGCAGGCCTGCTCTCAAGACCCACCAGGCAGCCAGGAAAGATGCTCTGGAGCACTCGGTCTGCTGAACACATCACAGCATTTTCTCACTCCTTTTACTGGGACAGACCCACACACTGAAGACTGGTCTTCCAGAAACACATAGGATTGCTTTGGTGTGTGTCAGACCCCGTTGTGGCCAGAAACTACTACGCATCCCCATCTGTACATTGCTGTGGCTATGTACAGACTCCCACGGTCAACTTCAGGGCTCCCTCCACCACTTAGGCAGGTCACTCTTAGGGAAAGGGCTGACTTAGCTCCATTGGGGCTTGGTTATCGCCAGCACCCCAGCCCTACGGCTCAGGGTGACAAGAGTTCTGTCCACACTCCCAATCAGGAGTGGCACAGCAGGCTGATGCAGCTTCCAGATTACAGCCTGGGGGGAGACTGTGAGCACTGACTTGTAGACAATTGTAAAAATAAACCAGGGCATGTTTGGCTCAGGGTGACAAGAGTTCTGTCCACACTCCCAATCAGAAAGTGGCACAGCAGGCTGATGCAGCTTCCAGATTACAGCCTGGGGGTAGACTGTGAGCACTGACTTGTAGACAATTGTAAAAATAAACCAGGGCATGTTCAGAATCACCTTCAAAGCCGGGAGCACTACTGAGTCAGGACCAGATCCTGAGCGGTGACATTGAATGCACAGCAGACAGAGGGGCTGATCACAGAGAGCAGAGGGGCCGGCCATGGGGACAGTTATGCCTGTCCACTGGCCTCCCCAAGATCTACACCTTAAGCTAAGAGGAGGCACGTCAGGCCCAGAGAACCTCCTCACAAATGAATGCATCCAGCCTGGGATACCTTTACTCCCTGGTTCTCCTTCCAGCTCCCACATGACCTGATGACAAACAGTAACTGACCACCATATGAACAAATTAGTGAATGTGCCTTTCTAGATAACTATAGGTTAAAAATACATATGTGAGGGTTGGAGAGATGGCTCAGCGGTTAGGAACACTGGTTGTTCTTACAGAAGACCCAGGTTCGAATCCCAGCACCCACATGGCAGCTAACAACTGTCCATAACTCCAGTCCCAGGGGATCCAACAGCCTTTTCTGACCTCGCAGCCTTTTCTGACCTCTGTGGGCATTGCACAACATGGGTTCACTTACCTACATGCAGGCAATATACGTGTACACATAAAATAAAATTTTTAAAAATTTCTTTTTAAATATATATGCTGACTTCTTTGTGTCTATCCATCTACCTGAAAATTATGTCAGGCTGTACAACGGTCCTGTTTTTCATAGATCATTAATTAATTATGCTCAGATTGAGACATCAGTCCCTGTGATGTGTCCAACACCCCCTGGAGCTTTGCTTCAGTCCTGCTCACTCAGCGCAGTTATTAGGCACCTTTCACTTCCACAGGAGCCTGCCTCTCCCCTCCTTCCCTTCGCAGTCCACAGGTACCACAAAGAGTGTTAGTCATGGATTCTGGGGGCTCCGGATTTGCTCTCTGGCCAGGCACCTAGTCTCTGAGTCTTCAGCATTCCTGTGGCCTCCAGTTTCCACCCTCTTGGCTGTGTGATAATTTAGGCTGTGGATACCTAAGAGTCTACAGGTTGCGAGGCGCTGAGGTCAGTCAAGCAGCCCCAAGGCAGCGTACACAGGCATGTTCTGATCATTTGCCTCGGGAGCTGCACCCACCCTCCCACCAGCAGGAGCTCAGATAGCTTCACAGCCAGAGCTGGCTCAAACCCAACAGGGCCTCCTTTGTGTGGGCAGACATGGCTGAGTACCCATGGGTGCCCAAGGGTGCTACTGCTCGAGGTGAGACAGAGCCCTAGGAGCCCCATACTGGGCCTAGGCCAGCAGGACTTCTGAACATTGTGGCCTCAGTTTCCTCTTTTGTTAACCTTTAGGAGAGAAGATTCTCATGCATTTGGTTAGTTATCTTTTGTGTGAGGTGCTGGGCATGGAACCCAGGGTCTTATGCATGCCAGACAAGTGCTCTACCCACTGAGCTACATCTCCAGCTGATTCATGATCTTGTTTCTTCAAGAAGAGTTTCTCTGAGCAGCTTCTATGCCAAGCACTGTGGAGGCAGAGTGGATTGTGGACAAGATCTGGCCAGACAGAGATGCCAACAAATGCCCTCAAAACACAGGGAGAGCCCCTCCCCACGTGTGTCATGTCATGCATGCCCACGTGCAGTGGAGGGAAGAAGGGCGTGAGGTCAACTGTGGTCATCAGGATTCAGATCAGTTGCCTGGCAGAGGGCACTCAGAACTGTGCCTTGAAGGCCGGACAGGAGGCTACAGACGGACCAAGCATCCTAGCAGAAAGGCTGTGAGTGCAGGGCTCCGGAAGCACAGGTAACAAGCGCCTTTGGTGATGCAACATGATGATGCTGTGTAACACATCTGCATCTGCCCCCTGCACAGGGTCACAAGCACTTCGGAGGCAAAGGATCCAGGCACCTTTCTGCAGCACCCAGAACACAAGCGCTGCCTAGAGGAGGAGCCAGAGAGAGTGGGGGGGGGTCAGCAGCCAAGGCTGCTCAGGGAGTCAGGTGGTCTGAGATGGATGCACCCACAGTTCCTACAAGAAGTGGGGACAGGGTTATCTATAGGAAATTACCTCAGGAGCTTGGGGGGTCTGGAAGGTGGTGGCATACTCAGCCAATGCCTCATCATCCAGCATGTTCTGTGTCAGCTTGGAGAGTAGGAGGTTCTCCAACCCATGTCTCCGCAGCTCCCGCAGCAGGTATGCAATCAGGTGGTTCCTCTCCTGGCACTTGTGAACCAGGGACACCAGCTTGGCCTGGGAGGGGGATCCCATGGCATAGGCTGAGCTGGGAGCTGGGACAGCACCCCACTCCCAGCATGCTCCAATTCACCCAGAAGTCAGGGCCCCAGGGCTCCCTGGGGCCCTCCTAATACCAGGCTCAGGGTGGCAGGGGAAGGAGCTCTGTGATGGCCCAACTCTGTGACCAAGCTCATCTTCTCTACACTTCAACGTGCCCATCTGTACAATGGGCTGTTAGGGGCACCAGGAGACACCAGGCAGAGCCCCACAGAACCTCCCCTTTTCATTTGACCTCATGTTGGTAAAGCGCTAGGCCTTAAGGTCCCCTCTAAATGAGGGGTGTTTGTCATATGATGAATGTAGGGAGACAGTGACCTTGTATTTGTGACCTCATGGGCCTCTTTGCACTGTCCCGGCTATGATGTTCCAGAGTCTTCACAGGAATGACTATGACTTCCATTTTACCAACACAAATGTGAAGCTCAGTGGGCATGGAATTCTGGGAGGGGGAGTGGCTCATATTTCTGATTTAACAGCCAAGGAAACTGAGTTCCCAGGGGAAAGTGGGCAGCTGTGCTGGGTGGCACCGTGTTTGGCCGATGCCCTGTTAGGGTTCCTCCTTGCCCACCCACACAGCCACAAGGAAAGCAGACCCTCCCGCCCCTTCCAAAGTCCATCCTGGTCAAACGTGCCATCTCGTCCTGCTGACATGTGAGCCCTGTGGGCCAGCGTTTGTGGGGATATGTCCAAAGTGTAACTGTATGGATGGGTGGGGGACCTTCCTAAGGAAGCATGCGCAAA
This sequence comes from Nannospalax galili, assembly GCF_000622305.1. NCBI lineage: Eukaryota > Metazoa > Chordata > Mammalia > Rodentia > Spalacidae > Nannospalax > Nannospalax galili. The sequence continues at coordinate 144,893 of NW_008355812.1, forward strand.
AGTGTCTATATGCAGTAATGGGGTGGGGGAGCATGAGAGCAAGAGTAAGAGAGAGAGAGGTGAATGTGAGCATCAAATGGCAGCATCCTGACTGGTCACACTGTGAGACCCCGTCTAGGTAGCACCCTCATGGAGGAAAGGCACAGCGTACACAGTCAGGGACACAGGCAGGGTGGGGGCTGAGGACATAGAGAGTATGGGGGTCAGGGACACAGGCAGGGTGGGGGTTGAGGACATAGAGAGTATGGGGGTCAGGGACACAAGCAGGGTCGGGGTTGAGGACATAGAGAGTATGGGGGTCAGGGACACAGGCAGGGTAGGGGTTGAGGACATAGAGAGCATGGGGGTCAGGGACACAGGCAGGGTGGGGGTTGAGGACATAGAGAGCATGGGGGTCAGGGACACAGGCAGGGTCGGGGTTGAGGACATAGTATGGGGGTCAGGGACACAGGCAGGGTGGGGGTTGAGGACATAGAGAGCATGGGGGTCAGGGACACAGGCAGGGTCGGGGTCAGGGTCATGTCAGTAGGGAGGAGCTAACACACATGAGAAACCAGACTAGAAAAAAATATGAGAAACACTGTTCATGTGGGGACCTGAGTGACATCTGTCCCGTTCACTCTTAGGTATTTCACACAATAGTGATGGACAGAGCTTACAGCGAACAGATTCTGAGCTGTGAGTGGCAGTGTGTTACCTTCAGAGGACTTGTGGCCAGACGAGCTTCATGCTGCTGTCCCCAGAGTTCCCGCAGCTGAAAGGAGACAGATGTGTGGGCTGCGGGCACTGTGGAGGCTGTGGAGCTGTGCGGGCTGCTAGCCTGCTGGGGAGGGAGCAGTGTTCTAGCCCATCATCACCCTCCCTCTCTTCCTGTATGGGAATTCTGGGAACAGAGCCCCCCGCCCCCCAGGACCAGGGGCTGGTTCTGTCAGGAAAGACCATGTGCTTAATCTCGTAGCTCCACAGAGGTGACACACCTGACATGAAACACGCTCTACCCCCTCCTCAGACAAGCCAGGTCCTGATTCCAGTGCAGAAACCCACTCACACCTGTGAGTCACTCATTCCCCTGCTTCAGCGTACTCTGTGAGGTGAGTACTGTGGCCATCTACCCCAAGCTGAGGATCATAATGGGTTTCACTGATGAAGGGCACGTAGACCCAGGCCTGGCAGCCAGTTGGTGCTCAATACACAGTAGCTCCAGTTACTGTGGCACGGGGCAGATTAACAATGACACAGCCTCTCCCCTGATGAAAGGCTGGTCACATCCTGGCCCTCAGCTCCAAGCTGGCCACTGGCCTCTAGCATACAACATATCTCAGAAGTGCCTTCAACAGGCCTGTAAGTTTCCTTTGAGTCCTTGCTGGAAAGGTACAAGTTAAGGGCCTGAGACACCACAGAGGGGGCAGGGGATAGGGAGCAGAGAACAGGCAGCTACTATGTAGAGGTGCCAGTCACATGTGTGGGGCCACCGTGGACTTTCCACTCTAGCCCAGCATCTACCAAGTGACCTCTTCCCAGCCAGGTCCTGTCTCAATTCCCATCCTATCAAATGTACTCAATTTTGTGATCTGTTCTCATACACACTCCTCTGTTGTCAATATTTTTAAAAAAAGTTAAGAACCTACTTGAATAAACACCCTTCTTCCTTACCCCTAACCAAATCTGACCTCTAATAGTTCTTCAACATTACATACTCTGGTGAATCTGGGTGTGCGTGTATACACACATGAAACCACTACACAGAGAGTGTTACATCCTGTTCTGTCATTGAACAGAAAATCCAAGTTATATTTCCAGACACACTGGAAATATCGTCCATGTAAAATCAGGCACACTGTCTCATCACGAGGCTGAGAGGCGTGATTTATTTACTCAATTCTTTTATTGATGGAGATGTATTCCTTCTGTTTCTTTGCTTTACAAACAATGAATTTTTTGTGCATCTATTTGGTGCACCTTTCTGAGCTTGGTCAAAGAGTAATTCTAACTTCAAGTAGACAGCCTTGTATTCAAAAGGCACTTGGTATGTGAAAAACAAATGACGTATGTTCTCCCTCATTTATGGATCCTAGTACCAAATCCTTACATGTAAGTGCATATCCTGTTACTGCAGGAACCAGAAAAATGGAAAGTCACCAGGGAGGTAAGGGGGAAGAAGGAACCCAAGAGACAAGCACAGTAGGAGATGGGTGTTACTAAGGAAGAGATGTGTAAAATGGGGGTATTTAAATGGGGGGGGAGGAACTATGGGGATAAAGTGGAAGAAGGAGCTCAAGAGAAGTGGGGCCAGACAGAAATTATCAAGGGAGAAATGGGAAATGGGGATACTTTAAGTGGGGATGGCAGGGAGAGGGGGCTAGACACGGGGAGAGAGAAGAGAGGTAAATAATGCCTAGCTAGTATAAAAAGAAACAGAGGAAATCATATTAGTCCAAAAATGCACTGAAAAACATACAAGATCTCTACATGAGTCTGTGTGTACAGCTGAAGGCCACATAACAAGAAACAGTGCCAGACAGGAGAAACCTTCCTTTGAGTTGTTGGCCAGGGTGGTCCAGGAGACTCCCAAAATTACACAGGCTATTGGCACAGCCCTTGATGGTCTCCCAGAACTTGAAGGTAAGACCCTATTGCTGGAGACAGGACATACTTTACAAGATCTCTACATGAGTCTGTGTGTACAGCTGAAGGCCACATAACAAGAAACAGTGCCAGACAGGAGAAACCTTCCTTTGAGTTGTTGGCCAGGGTGGTCCAGGAGACTCCCAAAATTACACAGGCTATTGGCACAGCCCTTGATGGTCTCCCAGAACTTGAAGGTAAGACCCTATTGCTGGAGACAGGACATACTTTGGAGACACGTCTCCCAGAACTTGAAGGTAAGACCCTATTGCTGATGACAGGATATATTCTGGACAGGATTTGGAGCAGGAAGCCAGAACTGACCGGGAAGCCTCCTCCCCTGAAGTCCAGCTCTCATAGCTTTGCAGAGCACTACGCAAGCTGCTAACTTGAAGCAATGGAGCTGGTACTGACCGGGAAGCCACCTCCCCTGAAGTCCAGCTCTCATAGCTTTGCAGAGCACTACGCAAGCTGCTACGGGAGAACATCGATCGCTGGTCCAACCCCAGCTTCAAGGCCTAGAAACCACATCAGTGACCGGCACAGCAAAGAACACTGCTGCGGTAGTGGTCAACAGCCACCTAATTGGACTTAAAGCCCACTCAGTGAAAGGAAACTTGTGTGGTTCTGTAAACCCAGCCAAATACACATGGCTGGAGAGGTCATAGATCTTGGAGAAAACCCCAAGGATTCAATGGGCAGAAACTCACATGTGGTTCTGTAAACATAGCCAAATACACATGGCTGGAGAGGTCATAGGTCTTGGAGAAAACCCCAAGGATGTCACATCCTTAGACAAATGTAATTTCTTACTATGTGCAAAATATGGATCCTTAACTTTGCAGACAATTATTCCAGTCGCCATCCATCAAAGAAGCTTCTTTTTCAACAGAGATTATTGCATAGTTCCACAAATGGTCATACACAGAGATTGTCTGCGAATTGCCCAAGCCTAAGTTGTGCATCTACATGCAACCTCTACACCTAAGGCTCATGGAACATAGAACAAGGGATAAAAGAACACTGGTGTATCTCTCAATCCTCACCAATGAAGCTCCCTCATGCAACAGAGGGCCAGGAATGGCCAAAACGTATGGAATAAGCGTCTACAGAGTGCGGGTCCTTGGACAGGACTCCCATTTTCAAATCCACCCACCCAGGGCTCAGGAACCACTGCAGAAGGTGGGGAGCAGAAAGATTGTAAGAGCTGTGGGGGCGGGGCATGACCATATGGAAATATAGTCCCACAGGCTCCTGGGACTCTTATATGAACCCACAGTAATGGTGTCAGCAGGCACAAGACCCGTGTGAACTCTAGCAGACAAAACCCCAGCACAGAACTGTGGAAATGGGCAGCAGGCCCCATCTTAGTCAGAGAATTATTGGCAGCTTATTACTGCTGGTGAGGAAGAGCTGATCTTCTTCAAGGGAGGGACTCTAGATAGGCTGACTAGACCTCCATGGATAAACTTGCACTAAAGGACATCTGGGGACACTAACTTGACAAGATAGGGCTTAACACAAATGACAGAATGTATGAACTCCAGTGGGGGGGGCATGGGTGGGTGTCAATGGAGAAGAGATGTTCTGTACGAAATTCACAAAAATTCAGTAAAAAATTTTATACAGTGAACAAGGAGAGAAGGAAAAGAAAAGCCACAGATCTGGAGAACGTATTCTCAAACCATGCACCTATTTCGTCCTCGGTTCTAATCCCTTGCTGTGAATGCTTCAGGTTTTCTACGTAAAAGATCATGACCAATCATCATAAAAGATCATGAACAATTATCATAAAAGATCATGAACAATTATCATAAAAGATCATGAACAATTATCATAAAAGATCATAACCAATTATCATGAAGAATTGCCGTGTATCAATTCAAATTAATTCATTAAAACTGAGATTATTAGGGGATTCATACAATGGCACAAAGAGGCAGAGATCCCTGTGAATTTTGTTGGGTTTCCGCCAATGGGAACATTTTACAAAGCTACAAGACCACAAGGGACTGAAATTGGTGGTAGCCCATGGATGTGGTTGGGATGTCTGCTATTTTTTTAAAAAATGAATTTTTTATGTTATGTGTATGAGTGTTTTGCATGCATGTATGCAAGTATACCATGCACATGCAATGCCTGTGGAGGTCAGAAGAGGGTGTCAGATCCCCCTGGAACTGGAGTTGTGGATGGTTGTTAGCTGCCATGTAGGTGCTAGGAACTAAACCCAGGTCTTCTGGAAGGGCAGTCAGTGCTGTTAACCCTGAATAATCTCTCCAGCCCCATGTCTGTCACTTTGTGTTAATGTATGCATCAAGGATTGTGTGATTTTAGCCCCATGTAGGTATGCATGCTTACCCACAGTCAAGGTCTGGAGACGTTCCACCTCATGTCCCTCAGTGACCTTTTATAATCAGAAATATGCATTTCCTGCAGAGAAAGGACTGAACTGTTCTCTAGGGAGTCTTTTGGAGGTGCTTAATGTTTTTTAAAAAAACTGTGTGTGTGTGTGCGTGTGTGTGTGTGTGTGTGCGTGTGTGTGTGTGTGTGTGTGTGTGTGTGTAACAGAGGACATCAGGATAGAGAGGCTCCAGATCCTTTGTCTTCCTCACACTGCTCTGTACTTTAAATATCTAGCCAACACCATCAAGCTGCTGCTTCTCCTTCCTTGAGGTGTGGAACCTTTTAAAGGGCGAGGAAGGGCTGGCCCAAACAACCTTGCCCTTGAGCTCATCCTGGAGGTTCACGGCCTCATCCCGACCTGCCTGCAGCTCCCAGAGTGCCCAGCTCTGGTCTCTGAGCTGGCACTGTAGGGTCCACACCTGGTGATGAAGTCGCTGGACACACAGTTTGGGGTCTTCCTCCATGGCTTCCATCTTAGAGTCCTGGAGCTATGGGACAAAGATTTAGAGGAGGTTCTCAGATGAGAACTTGCCATAGCCAACAACCAGTCTCCGTGCTCTCCTCTCTCTCCTCTCTCTCATATTTTTCTCACAGTGGAAGGAATGAAGAGATGAAGGATGGAAGGAAGAGAGAAAGAGATAAAGAGAATGAGAAGAAGAGGAAGTAAAGAGAGGGAGGGAGGGAGGGAGGAAGGATGGAAGGAAGGTTAAGGGTGAGAGAAAGGATGGAAGGAAGGATTGAAGGAAAGGAGGGAGGGAGGGAGGATAGAAGGGAGGAAGGAAGGAAGGGAGGGAGGGAGGGAAGGAAGGAGGGAGGGAGGAAGGAAAGAAGGAAGGAAGGAAGGTTAAGGGAGGAAGAAAAGATGGAAGGGAGGAAGGAGGGAGGGAAGGAGGGAGGGAGGGAGGGAAGAAGGGAGGGAAGGAGGGAGGGAGGTATTACTAAACAACTAGATTCCTGGAACCCAGACTACTGTTGCTGCCATCCGTTTCCCCCTCAGCCTGCCTGCTATGTCTCATGTGTATATATGAGTGTGTAGCTCAGGCTGGATATCTTAAAGGGGTAGGAGATGGTACAGGGAACCCCAGAGCAGTATCCCAGAATATTATTCTTAAAAACATGCAAAATAGGATTCATTAACCAGTTTAACCGCTGTCAGTGGCCACTGTGCTGAAACACACAAAGATGAATGAAATCTCACAGGCAAATGGCGTTATCAAATGGCGTTATCAAATGGCGTTATCAAATGCTCACACCATTAAAGCTTCATGCCTTTAGGTAAGGCAGGAAGTGTTGAACTTCCCATGAGCACTGGCTTAAACAACTACAAAATCATCTCTTAATCTCTGATAGAACACCAGGGTAGAAGGCTTTACTGGAGGAGAGGGGAGGGCTCAACCAGCCCTAAGGGAAGCGAGATCGATGGTCGGGGTACTGGTTCCCAGTGGTCGTGTACTCTAAATCCTCTTTGTTTTGCTAACTTATATACATATGTGTCTTTTCTTTATAACTTTTTAAATAGTTATTTTTTAATTTATGCACATGTGCGTGTCTCTAAGTACACGCTGCACGCGTGCAGGTGCTCGCAGAGGCCAGAAGACCCTGTTGGATCCCCCGGAAGAGCAGCCAGCGCTCCTAACCACTGAGCCATCTCTCCAGCCCCTTTTAATAAAATCAGATAAACAACACCTATCTTTGTTTTACTCTGTTAAGCTGTCATGCACATGTTACCCCATGGCCACTGTGATGGCTGATCTTGGTTGTCAACTTGACTGGATCTGGAATTAACTTGAGGAATTCTTTTGATCAGATTATTTGAAGCCAGAAGATCCTCCCTAAATGTGGGCGGCAGCCCGGTAAAGGCCCTGGCAGAAGGGAGGGGCTGCCTTGGCCTGCTCCCCATTCACTCTCACTAGTGAGCTCATTCTGCTCCTGTGGTATTCCTTCACGGATATTAGAACCAGTGACTTTGAGTTCCAACATCGACTGAAGACCAGCGGATTTCCAGGAATCCTCCAGGCCTCCAGTGCCAGATTGAGACTGTGGAGACAACCAGCCTCATGGTCTGAGCAACTACCGTATTCTCAGCCTCCCCAGTGTGGTGCGGCCATTGTGGGACACTCAAATTCTATCCTAGCCTATCCTACCCTACCCTACCCTACCCTACCCTACCCTACCCTACCCTATCCTATCCTATCCTATCCTATCCTATCCTATCCTATTCTATTCCATCTAGCCAATCTACTAAATCCTCAATTTAATAAATCACTCTAACACTGTGAGGATTCTAGACCTGAAGTCACGGGGGTTGGGGAGGTGTTCTGGGTCTAAGATCATGGTACGTGCAAGGCCCTGATCACAGCACCAAGGAGACGAAAGGAAGGAGGGACAGGTACTGCCAACGGGGAATGCTCCCTCTGTGAAGGAGCCCAGAAACTCACGAACACCCTCCCACTTGCTTGGAGAAGCCCATTCGTTTAAAACAGCCCATCCATCTGATGCCTTCCTCAGGACTCCATGGAAGCAGATGAGGGGTCCCGAGCTCTTCTGAACAGGGGGAAGAAAGGCGGAGAGGAGTGGGAGAGGGCGGGAGCCACGTGACTCTGACTGATCGGACATGTCCCTGCAAACAAGGACCACAGTAACAGAATGTGGTATTTTTTTTTTAATTAATAGAAGCTCACACTGCGTGGGCCTGAGACTCATAGGCTGGGGTCTGTTGGAAACAGATGGGTGCTCCGGATGGTTCCATAAAATTTAGATCCAGACTTCAAAACAATGTGGCCTTTCAGGAAGTTTGGTGGTTGGCTGTTGCCTCCGGCCTCTGGGGGTTTGGGCAATAGTTTTGTTCCCATGAGTCCTAAGACAGCACTCAGTATGAGCTGAGAGAGTGGCCTGCCTGTCACCAGGTCCTGCGCCTCACAGCCAACTGTAAGTATATGCTCTGGGTACCCACACTGTGCTTGCGGGGGACAGAAGGGACACTGCCCTGAAGGAGTTCTGGTTGATAGGGAGAGTGTCAGACACAAGCCACTCAGCCCAATTGGCAAAGGGAGGCCTGACAGTTCTCAGCCATGAGGCACTGAGCTGTGGTCCCAGCCCTGTCTGTGCTGTGGTGGCAGATGCTGTGGTCCACACTAGGTGGTACCAATCTGCAGTATTCACCCATTCTTATGGTGTAAAGTCCCCACTATGACCCACTGAAAACTACCAGAATGACATCAGTGACTGCAGGCTGGGAAGAGCTGTACCTGAATCAGCTCTGCACCCCACCGTCCTGAGCCCAACCTGTAGGGCAGTCCCCCAACATGGGACTCAGAGATCAGTCGCAGTTAAGCAGGTGAAAGCTGAGATAAGGGGATAGGCAGGTGGAGGATGCAGAGAACTCTGCCCTGGGTTGCAGCTCAGGGTGTGGCCAGTGGGGTGTATACAGCAATAGCTGCAGCCCCAGATTCTCCGCTGGGCTGTTACTCCCTGTTACAGTCGGGGTTTCATATCCAGTGTGGCAGGAAGTCATGGTAGGGTCACAGGCCCAAGAGTGAATCTGGACAGAAAGGGGGATCTTTCTTCACCCTCTGTCCCTGAAAGTCACTAAGTCCTGTAGATTTCAGCTGTAGTTGTGAATTCTACTCTTCCCAAGTACATGCCATCTCTTAGTCAGCTCCCCCAATACCCCCTCGTGACCGCCCCCACCTTAGCCCCCAGCCTTAGCAATCTCTTCATGGTATTGTTTTCCTATTCAAGAATCCCACTCTAGCCAGGAAGGGGGGCACACACCTTTAATGCCAGCATTCTGGAGGCAGAGGCAGGTGGATCTCTGGGAGTTCGAGGCCAGTCTGGATGACATAGCAAGTTCTAGGCCAGCAAGGGCCACATAGTGAAAGTTTGTCTCAAACAAACCAATAAACAAGAATATTCCATTGTTCTTAGAAAGTTCAGCGGAGGGCCAGCCAGCTAGCTCTGCTCCATCCTTCAACAGCTTTTCACACCACAACCCTCCAGGCTGCTGCAGCTAGGCTCTGTTTTTCCAAAAGTCTGTCTCCACTGCATTAGAGTCTGGTCAGTCGCCACTCCATATTCACCTCCTTGGACTTCCAGTCAGAGTAGCTGACATTGGAAAACTATGAAATCCGGGGTGAACACAAAAATAATTCTTTTCTGGCACTGGAAAGCAAGCAGGAGAAAAAGAAACCAACAGGGCAGGAACTAAAGCTCCTGGGCTTCTCTTGGAAACACTTTACAGACCAAGATTCAGGAAACAGTTAGCGCCCATGCTGACACCAGTGCTGGGGGCAAGAATGAGAGATGGAGGTCATGGATGTGAGGACAGCTGGGGTGTGGAAGGCAAACAGCAGAGAGAAGGTCAGAGAACCCAACACAATCCTAGAAACGGCCTCCTGAGTCCTCAGCTGAATATGACTAAGTATCTTGAGGAGACAGTTGCTGGGAGGGGACCACCAGGATCTCAGGGTCATACAGTACGAAGAAGGTGGCAGAATGTGGGCGGAGCCAAGGAGAAGCCACCTTTCTCTACACTCTGGGAATTCAGCTGTGGACATCACAGATCTGCTGATGACCTAGGGCCTAAGGCCACCGTGGGAGTCACAGGAAGCCCAGGGTTGAAAGAGAACTGTGCGGTTATAAAACGGCCCACGTGGCCACTGGTGCCAGCAGAAAATGCATAAGACACACTCTGGAGGAAGAGGTGGCCAGGGACCTCCACCAGGCATCACATGTGGTCCAGCATCAAACAGGTCTTTGAATGAAGAAGGAAAATGTGCCTACTTGCCAAGAAATCCAACAGCCACACAGGAGGCAAGAGATGGTCCAGAAGTTGGAGTTAGCAGAGGAGGCCTACAAATGAACTGTGACTTAATGCATTTATACATATGAAAAGACAAACCAACAGGACTGGAGAGATTGCTCAGTGGTTAGGAACGCTGGCTGCTCTTGCAGAGGACCCGGGTTCAATTTCCAGCACCCACATGACAGCTAACAACCTTCTGTAGCTCCAGTTCCAGGGCATCCAATGCCCTCTTTGAACTCCGTGGGTATTGCATGACAGGGGTGCACTTACACACACGCAGGCAATACACTCATACACATAAAATAAAAATAATAAATAAAATATTTAAAAAGACAAACCAAGTGGATAGATGGATGGAATATTTCGATGTAGACTCACAATCTCTCTTTTTCAAAAATAATAGAATAGGCCAGACGTGGTGGCACATGCCTTTAATCCCAGGACTTGGGAGGCGGATCTCTGTGAGTTCAAGGTCTACTTAGTGAGTTCCAGGTCAACTGGAGCTATAGGAAGACCCTGTCTCAAAAAGACCAAGAAGAAGAAGAAGAAGAAGAAGGAGGAGGAGGAGGAGGAGGAGGAGGAGGAGGGGAATATTCTAGAGCCACAGAATACAATGAATGAAATTAGAAACTCACTAGAGGAATTTCTGTCAAAAGACAGAACACAATAGAACAAAGAATTAGCAAACTAAAAGAAAGGCCGATAGAAAACCCAAACAGAACCACAGCGAGGACAAAAGTCTAGAATTCTAAAAGCAGAAAGAGAAAAACAAGAGACAATAAATATTTGAAGAAATAGCAACCAAGGGTTTGGAAAGATGGCTCAGCGGGCAAAGTGCTGGCTGTGTAGGCACGAGGACTTGAGTGTGATCTCCAGCACCCACATAAAAAGCCAAACATGGGTACACACTTGTAATCCCAATGTTGGAGTGTGGGGTGGAGATGGTCAGATTCCCGGGGCTTGCTGATTAGCCAGTTTGGCCTAATTGGTGGGCCCCAACTCCCAAGTCCCAGTTGGTGATCCCCAGAGATCCTGTCAGGGGGCTTGGTGGGTGGGGAACCAAGGTGGGCAGCTCCCGGGGGTTGACAGCTGAGGTTAATCTCTGGTCTCCACATACGTGCACACACAGGTGCATGCACACCTGCACACACACATGCACCTGTACACACACAAATAGGTAACCCCTCACTTGCACAAATTTTAAAATATTTTATTATTTTAATTTTATGTGTACGAGTGTATTGCCTGCATACATCTAAGTGCACCTGTGTTGTGCAATGCCCGCGGAGGTCAGAAAAGGTTATCAAATACCCTGGGAACTGGAGTCATGGATAGTTGTTAGCCATCATATGGGTGCTAGGAATCAAACCCAGGTCTTCTGCAAGAGCAGTCAGTGCTCTTAACTACTGAACCATCTCTCCAGTCCCACATGCACAAATTTTTAAAAAGAGAAATGATAACCATAAATGTTTCAAGTCTGATAAAAGACATAAATATAAGGAGCTTGGAAAAATGGGGGTGATAAATACGAACAGAGCCTTAACCTAGATACATCAAGCCGCCAACACCCAAAGATAAAAGGGAAACCCTCAAAGCAGTCAGGCAGTGACACATTTCTTCTGGGGCTGGGAGAAATGACAATGACAACCGGTTTCTGAGCAGAAACTGTGGGCAGCAGAACCTCCAAAGTGCTGATTGAGGGGAACCCACAAACAAAGGATCTTGAAGATGTGGCAGAAACAATGTTTCCATAAAGGCAAACACAGGAAAGCTGGGGCAAAAAACACCAAGGCACAGTGGGAGGAGAAACAGACAAGCTGAGATGGGTAAGAAAGGTCAGTGACCGCTCAGCAACAGTAACAGTGGCTCATAAGGCTGGTTACACATGGAAGTAATTTACACGCAAAAATAAGAACAAGAAGAGAAAACAAACAGCTAGACGGTAAGACTTTCTCCTGATTTCAGGCATGGTATAAACACTAATCTAAGGTGTATTTAATGATGGATGTATTTTGGAGGAATGATACAAAATAAAGGAAGCTATCAGAGAAGAAAGCGAGCCATACATACATTTGACTAGTCCAAAAAAAAAAAAAAAAAAAAAAAAAAGGCAGGGGCAGGGAGGTGGTGCAGTGGGTAAAGCACTTGCCCGGCTAGCATAAGGACCTGAGTCCACATCCCAGAGCCACAGACAAAGCTGGGTGCGACCGCACATCTGTAACCCCAGCGCTGGGAAGGAGGAGACAAGATCATGAGAGCTTGCTGAGCTGGTAAATAGGAAACTCCAGGCTCGGGGAGAGACTCTGTTCAAGGGAACAAGGTGGAGAGCCATGGAGGATGACATGGGTAGGCACACGGGGAGAGAGAGAGAGAGAGAGAGAGAGAGAGAGAGAGAGAGAGAGAATTTTAAAAATTGATAAAACCAAAAGTTAATTCTTCAAGACGGTGGCAAAAATTGTGGGGAGAGGAGA